>NC_135153.1:21092290-21400884 GCF_050948215.1 Halictus rubicundus | reverse complement strand
ACCCTAACCCTAACCCTAACCCTAACCCTAACCCTAACCCTAACCCTAACCCTAACCCTAACCCTAACCCTAACCCTAACCCTAACCCTAACCCTAACCCTAACCCTAACCCTAACCCTAACCCTAACCCTAACCCTAACCCTAACCCTAACCCTAACCCTAACCCTAACCCTAACCCTAACCCTAACCCTAACCCTAACCCTAACCCTAACCCTAACCCTAACCCTAACCCTAACCCTAACCCTAACCCTAACCCTAACCCTAACCCTAACCCTAACCCTAACCCTAACCCTAACCCTAACCCTAACCCTAACCCTAACCCTAACCCTAACCCTAACCCTAACCCTAACCCTAACCCTAACCCTAACCCTAACCCTAACCCTAACCCTAACCCTAACCCTAACCCTAACCCTAACCCTAACCCTAACCCTAACCCTAACCCTAACCCTAACCCTAACCCTAACCCTAACCCTAACCCTAACCCTAACCCTAACCCTAACCCTAACCCTAACCCTAACCCTAACCCTAACCCTAACCCTAACCCTAACCCTAACCCTAACCCTAACCCTAACCCTAACCCTAACCCTAACCCTAACCCTAACCCTAACCCTAACCCTAACCCTAACCCTAACCCTAACCCTAACCCTAACCCTAACCCTAACCCTAACCCTAACCCTAACCCTAACCCTAACCCTAACCCTAACCCTAACCCTAACCCTAACCCTAACCCTAACCCTAACCCTAACCCTAACCCTAACCCTAACCCTAACCCTAACCCTAACCCTAACCCTAACCCTAACCCTAACCCTAACCCTAACCCTAACCCTAACCCTAACCCTAACCCTAACCCTAACCCTAACCCTAACCCTAACCCTAACCCTAACCCTAACCCTAACCCTAACCCTAACCCTAACCCTAACCCTAACCCTAACCCTAACCCTAACCCTAACCCTAACCCTAACCCTAACCCTAACCCTAACCCTAACCCTAACCCTAACCCTAACCCTAACCCTAACCCTAACCCTAACCCTAACCCTAACCCTAACCCTAACCCTAACCCTAACCCTAACCCTAACCCTAACCCTAACCCTAACCCTAACCCTAACCCTAACCCTAACCCTAACCCTAACCCTAACCCTAACCCTAACCCTAACCCTAACCCTAACCCTAACCCTAACCCTAACCCTAACCCTAACCCTAACCCTAACCCTAACCCTAACCCTAACCCTAACCCTAACCCTAACCCTAACCCTAACCCTAACCCTAACCCTAACCCTAACCCTAACCCTAACCCTAACCCTAACCCTAACCCTAACCCTAACCCTAACCCTAACCCTAACCCTAACCCTAACCCTAACCCTAACCCTAACCCTAACCCTAACCCTAACCCTAACCCTAACCCTAACCCTAACCCTAACCCTAACCCTAACCCTAACCCTAACCCTAACCCTAACCCTAACCCTAACCCTAACCCTAACCCTAACCCTAACCCTAACCCTAACCCTAACCCTAACCCTAACCCTAACCCTAACCCTAACCCTAACCCTAACCCTAACCCTAACCCTAACCCTAACCCTAACCCTAACCCTAACCCTAACCCTAACCCTAACCCTAACCCTAACCCTAACCCTAACCCTAACCCTAACCCTAACCCTAACCCTAACCCTAACCCTAACCCTAACCCTAACCCTAACCCTAACCCTAACCCTAACCCTAACCCTAACCCTAACCCTAACCCTAACCCTAACCCTAACCCTAACCCTAACCCTAACCCTAACCCTAACCCTAACCCTAACCCTAACCCTAACCCTAACCCTAACCCTAACCCTAACCCTAACCCTAACCCTAACCCTAACCCTAACCCTAACCCTAACCCTAACCCTAACCCTAACCCTAACCCTAACCCTAACCCTAACCCTAACCCTAACCCTAACCCTAACCCTAACCCTAACCCTAACCCTAACCCTAACCCTAACCCTAACCCTAACCCTAACCCTAACCCTAACCCTAACCCTAACCCTAACCTCCTAACCCTAACCCTAACCCTAACCCTAACCCTAACCCTAACCCTAACCCTAACCCTAACCCTAACCCTAACCCTAACCCTAACCCTAACCCTAACCCTAACCCTAACCCTAACCCTAACCCTAACCCTAACCCTAACCCTAACCCTAACCCTAACCCTAACCCTAACCCTAACCCTAACCCTAACCCTAACCCTAACCCTAACCCTAACCCTAACCCTAACCCTAACCCTAACCCTAACCCTAACCCTAACCCTAACCCTAACCCTAACCCTAACCCTAACCCTAACCCTAACCCTAACCCTAACCCTAACCCTAACCCTAACCCTAACCCTAACCCTAACCCTAACCCTAACCCTAACCCTAACCCTAACCCTAACCCTAACCCTAACCCTAACCCTAACCCTAACCCTAACCCTAACCCTAACCCTAACCCTAACCCTAACCCTAACCCTAACCCTAACCCTAACCCTAACCCTAACCCTAACCCTAACCCTAACCCTAACCCTAACCCTAACCCTAACCCTAACCCTAACCCTAACCCTAACCCTAACCCTAACCCTAACCCTAACCCTAACCCTAACCCTAACCCTAACCCTAACCCTAACCCTAACCCTAACCCTAACCCTAACCCTAACCCTAACCCTAACCCTAACCCTAACCCTAACCCTAACCCTAACCCTAACCCTAACCCTAACCCTAACCCTAACCCTAACCCTAACCCTAACCCTAACCCTAACCCTAACCCTAACCCTAACCCTAACCCTAACCCTAACCCTAACCCTAACCCTAACCCTAACCCTAACCCTAACCCTAACCCTAACCCTAACCCTAACCCTAACCCTAACCCTAACCCTAACCCTAACCCTAACCCTAACCCTAACCCTAACCCTAACCCTAACCCTAACCCTAACCCTAACCCTAACCCTAACCCTAACCCTAACCCTAACCCTAACCCTAACCCTAACCCTAACCCTAACCCTAACCCTAACCCTAACCCTAACCCTAACCCTAACCCTAACCCTAACCCTAACCCTAACCCTAACCCTAACCCTAACCCTAACCCTAACCCTAACCCTAACCCTAACCCTAACCCTAACCCTAACCCTAACCCTAACCCTAACCCTAACCCTAACCCTAACCCTAACCCTAACCCTAACCCTAACCCTAACCCTAACCCTAACCCTAACCCTAACCCTAACCCTAACCCTAACCCTAACCCTAACCCTAACCCTAACCCTAACCCTAACCCTAACCCTAACCCTAACCCTAACCCTAACCCTAACCCTAACCCTAACCCTAACCCTAACCCTAACCCTAACCCTAACCCTAACCCTAACCCTAACCCTAACCCTAACCCTAACCCTAACCCTAACCCTAACCCTAACCCTAACCCTAACCCTAACCCTAACCCTAACCCTAACCCTAACCCTAACCCTAACCCTAACCCTAACCCTAACCCTAACCCTAACCCTAACCCTAACCCTAACCCTAACCCTAACCCTAACCCTAACCCTAACCCTAACCCTAACCCTAACCCTAACCCTAACCCTAACCCTAACCCTAACCCTAACCCTAACCCTAACCCTAACCCTAACCCTAACCCTAACCCTAACCCTAACCCTAACCCTAACCCTAACCCTAACCCTAACCCTAACCCTAACCCTAACCCTAACCCTAACCCTAACCCTAACCCTAACCCTAACCCTAACCCTAACCCTAACCCTAACCCTAACCCTAACCCTAACCCTAACCCTAACCCTAACCCTAACCCTAACCCTAACCCTAACCCTAACCCTAACCCTAACCCTAACCCTAACCCTAACCCTAACCCTAACCCTAACCCTAACCCTAACCCTAACCCTAACCCTAACCCTAACCCTAACCCTAACCCTAACCCTAACCCTAACCCTAACCCTAACCCTAACCCTAACCCTAACCCTAACCCTAACCCTAACCCTAACCCTAACCCTAACCCTAACCCTAACCCTAACCCTAACCCTAACCCTAACCCTAACCCTAACCCTAACCCTAACCCTAACCCTAACCCTAACCCTAACCCTAACCCTAACCCTAACCCTAACCCTAACCCTAACCCTAACCCTAACCCTAACCCTAACCCTAACCCTAACCCTAACCCTAACCCTAACCCTAACCCTAACCCTAACCCTAACCCTAACCCTAACCCTAACCCTAACCCTAACCCTAACCCTAACCCTAACCCTAACCCTAACCCTAACCCTAACCCTAACCCTAACCCTAACCCTAACCCTAACCCTAACCCTAACCCTAACCCTAACCCTAACCCTAACCCTAACCCTAACCCTAACCCTAACCCTAACCCTAACCCTAACCCTAACCCTAACCCTAACCCTAACCCTAACCCTAACCCTAACCCTAACCCTAACCCTAACCCTAACCCTAACCCTAACCCTAACCCTAACCCTAACCCTAACCCTAACCCTAACCCTAACCCTAACCCTAACCCTAACCCTAACCCTAACCCTAACCCTAACCCTAACCCTAACCCTAACCCTAACCCTAACCCTAACCCTAACCCTAACCCTAACCCTAACCCTAACCCTAACCCTAACCCTAACCCTAACCCTAACCCTAACCCTAACCCTAACCCTAACCCTAACCCTAACCCTAACCCTAACCCTAACCCTAACCCTAACCCTAACCCTAACCCTAACCCTAACCCTAACCCTAACCCTAACCCTAACCCTAACCCTAACCCTAACCCTAACCCTAACCCTAACCCTAACCCTAACCCTAACCCTAACCCTAACCCTAACCCTAACCCTAACCCTAACCCTAACCCTAACCCTAACCCTAACCCTAACCCTAACCCTAACCCTAACCCTAACCCTAACCCTAACCCTAACCCTAACCCTAACCCTAACCCTAACCCTAACCCTAACCCTAACCCTAACCCTAACCCTAACCCTAACCCTAACCCTAACCCTAACCCTAACCCTAACCCTAACCCTAACCCTAACCCTAACCCTAACCCTAACCCTAACCCTAACCCTAACCCTAACCCTAACCCTAACCCTAACCCTAACCCTAACCCTAACCCTAACCCTAACCCTAACCCTAACCCTAACCCTAACCCTAACCCTAACCCTAACCCTAACCCTAACCCTAACCCTAACCCTAACCCTAACCCTAACCCTAACCCTAACCCTAACCCTAACCCTAACCCTAACCCTAACCCTAACCCTAACCCTAACCCTAACCCTAACCCTAACCCTAACCCTAACCCTAACCCTAACCCTAACCCTAACCCTAACCCTAACCCTAACCCTAACCCTAACCCTAACCCTAACCCTAACCCTAACCCTAACCCTAACCCTAACCCTAACCCTAACCCTAACCCTAACCCTAACCCTAACCCTAACCCTAACCCTAACCCTAACCCTAACCCTAACCCTAACCCTAACCCTAACCCTAACCCTAACCCTAACCCTAACCCTAACCCTAACCCTAACCCTAACCCTAACCCTAACCCTAACCCTAACCCTAACCCTAACCCTAACCCTAACCCTAACCCTAACCCTAACCCTAACCCTAACCCTAACCCTAACCCTAACCCTAACCCTAACCCTAACCCTAACCCTAACCCTAACCCTAACCCTAACCCTAACCCTAACCCTAACCCTAACCCTAACCCTAACCCTAACCCTAACCCTAACCCTAACCCTAACCCTAACCCTAACCCTAACCCTAACCCTAACCCTAACCCTAACCCTAACCCTAACCCTAACCCTAACCCTAACCCTAACCCTAACCCTAACCCTAACCCTAACCCTAACCCTAACCCTAACCCTAACCCTAACCCTAACCCTAACCCTAACCCTAACCCTAACCCTAACCCTAACCCTAACCCTAACCCTAACCCTAACCCTAACCCTAACCCTAACCCTAACCCTAACCCTAACCCTAACCCTAACCCTAACCCTAACCCTAACCCTAACCCTAACCCTAACCCTAACCCTAACCCTAACCCTAACCCTAACCCTAACCCTAACCCTAACCCTAACCCTAACCCTAACCCTAACCCTAACCCTAACCCTAACCCTAACCCTAACCCTAACCCTAACCCTAACCCTAACCCTAACCCTAACCCTAACCCTAACCCTAACCCTAACCCTAACCCTAACCCTAACCCTAACCCTAACCCTAACCCTAACCCTAACCCTAACCCTAACCCTAACCCTAACCCTAACCCTAACCCTAACCCTAACCCTAACCCTAACCCTAACCCTAACCCTAACCCTAACCCTAACCCTAACCCTAACCCTAACCCTAACCCTAACCCTAACCCTAACCCTAACCCTAACCCTAACCCTAACCCTAACCCTAACCCTAACCCTAACCCTAACCCTAACCCTAACCCTAACCCTAACCCTAACCCTAACCCTAACCCTAACCCTAACCCTAACCCTAACCCTAACCCTAACCCTAACCCTAACCCTAACCCTAACCCTAACCCTAACCCTAACCCTAACCCTAACCCTAACCCTAACCCTAACCCTAACCCTAACCCTAACCCTAACCCTAACCCTAACCCTAACCCTAACCCTAACCCTAACCCTAACCCTAACCCTAACCCTAACCCTAACCCTAACCCTAACCCTAACCCTAACCCTAACCCTAACCCTAACCCTAACCCTAACCCTAACCCTAACCCTAACCCTAACCCTAACCCTAACCCTAACCCTAACCCTAACCCTAACCCTAACCCTAACCCTAACCCTAACCCTAACCCTAACCCTAACCCTAACCCTAACCCTAACCCTAACCCTAACCCTAACCCTAACCCTAACCCTAACCCTAACCCTAACCCTAACCCTAACCCTAACCCTAACCCTAACCCTAACCCTAACCCTAACCCTAACCCTAACCCTAACCCTAACCCTAACCCTAACCCTAACCCTAACCCTAACCCTAACCCTAACCCTAACCCTAACCCTAACCCTAACCCTAACCCTAACCCTAACCCTAACCCTAACCCTAACCCTAACCCTAACCCTAACCCTAACCCTAACCCTAACCCTAACCCTAACCCTAACCCTAACCCTAACCCTAACCCTAACCCTAACCCTAACCCTAACCCTAACCCTAACCCTAACCCTAACCCTAACCCTAACCCTAACCCTAACCCTAACCCTAACCCTAACCCTAACCCTAACCCTAACCCTAACCCTAACCCTAACCCTAACCCTAACCCTAACCCTAACCCTAACCCTAACCCTAACCCTAACCCTAACCCTAACCCTAACCCTAACCCTAACCCTAACCCTAACCCTAACCCTAACCCTAACCCTAACCCTAACCCTAACCCTAACCCTAACCCTAACCCTAACCCTAACCCTAACCCTAACCCTAACCCTAACCCTAACCCTAACCCTAACCCTAACCCTAACCCTAACCCTAACCCTAACCCTAACCCTAACCCTAACCCTAACCCTAACCCTAACCCTAACCCTAACCCTAACCCTAACCCTAACCCTAACCCTAACCCTAACCCTAACCCTAACCCTAACCCTAACCCTAACCCTAACCCTAACCCTAACCCTAACCCTAACCCTAACCCTAACCCTAACCCTAACCCTAACCCTAACCCTAACCCTAACCCTAACCCTAACCCTAACCCTAACCCTAACCCTAACCCTAACCCTAACCCTAACCCTAACCCTAACCCTAACCCTAACCCTAACCCTAACCCTAACCCTAACCCTAACCCTAACCCTAACCCTAACCCTAACCCTAACCCTAACCCTAACCCTAACCCTAACCCTAACCCTAACCCTAACCCTAACCCTAACCCTAACCCTAACCCTAACCCTAACCCTAACCCTAACCCTAACCCTAACCCTAACCCTAACCCTAACCCTAACCCTAACCCTAACCCTAACCCTAACCCTAACCCTAACCCTAACCCTAACCCTAACCCTAACCCTAACCCTAACCCTAACCCTAACCCTAACCCTAACCCTAACCCTAACCCTAACCCTAACCCTAACCCTAACCCTAACCCTAACCCTAACCCTAACCCTAACCCTAACCCTAACCCTAACCCTAACCCTAACCCTAACCCTAACCCTAACCCTAACCCTAACCCTAACCCTAACCCTAACCCTAACCCTAACCCTAACCCTAACCCTAACCCTAACCCTAACCCTAACCCTAACCCTAACCCTAACCCTAACCCTAACCCTAACCCTAACCCTAACCCTAACCCTAACCCTAACCCTAACCCTAACCCTAACCCTAACCCTAACCCTAACCCTAACCCTAACCCTAACCCTAACCCTAACCCTAACCCTAACCCTAACCCTAACCCTAACCCTAACCCTAACCCTAACCCTAACCCTAACCCTAACCCTAACCCTAACCCTAACCCTAACCCTAACCCTAACCCTAACCCTAACCCTAACCCTAACCCTAACCCTAACCCTAACCCTAACCCTAACCCTAACCCTAACCCTAACCCTAACCCTAACCCTAACCCTAACCCTAACCCTAACCCTAACCCTAACCCTAACCCTAACCCTAACCCTAACCCTAACCCTAACCCTAACCCTAACCCTAACCCTAACCCTAACCCTAACCCTAACCCTAACCCTAACCCTAACCCTAACCCTAACCCTAACCCTAACCCTAACCCTAACCCTAACCCTAACCCTAACCCTAACCCTAACCCTAACCCTAACCCTAACCCTAACCCTAACCCTAACCCTAACCCTAACCCTAACCCTAACCCTAACCCTAACCCTAACCCTAACCCTAACCCTAACCCTAACCCTAACCCTAACCCTAACCCTAACCCTAACCCTAACCCTAACCCTAACCCTAACCCTAACCCTAACCCTAACCCTAACCCTAACCCTAACCCTAACCCTAACCCTAACCCTAACCCTAACCCTAACCCTAACCCTAACCCTAACCCTAACCCTAACCCTAACCCTAACCCTAACCCTAACCCTAACCCTAACCCTAACCCTAACCCTAACCCTAACCCTAACCCTAACCCTAACCCTAACCCTAACCCTAACCCTAACCCTAACCCTAACCCTAACCCTAACCCTAACCCTAACCCTAACCCTAACCCTAACCCTAACCCTAACCCTAACCCTAACCCTAACCCTAACCCTAACCCTAACCCTAACCCTAACCCTAACCCTAACCCTAACCCTAACCCTAACCCTAACCCTAACCCTAACCCTAACCCTAACCCTAACCCTAACCCTAACCCTAACCCTAACCCTAACCCTAACCCTAACCCTAACCCTAACCCTAACCCTAACCCTAACCCTAACCCTAACCCTAACCCTAACCCTAACCCTAACCCTAACCCTAACCCTAACCCTAACCCTAACCCTAACCCTAACCCTAACCCTAACCCTAACCCTAACCCTAACCCTAACCCTAACCCTAACCCTAACCCTAACCCTAACCCTAACCCTAACCCTAACCCTAACCCTAACCCTAACCCTAACCCTAACCCTAACCCTAACCCTAACCCTAACCCTAACCCTAACCCTAACCCTAACCCTAACCCTAACCCTAACCCTAACCCTAACCCTAACCCTAACCCTAACCCTAACCCTAACCCTAACCCTAACCCTAACCCTAACCCTAACCCTAACCCTAACCCTAACCCTAACCCTAACCCTAACCCTAACCCTAACCCTAACCCTAACCCTAACCCTAACCCTAACCCTAACCCTAACCCTAACCCTAACCCTAACCCTAACCCTAACCCTAACCCTAACCCTAACCCTAACCCTAACCCTAACCCTAACCCTAACCCTAACCCTAACCCTAACCCTAACCCTAACCCTAACCCTAACCCTAACCCTAACCCTAACCCTAACCCTAACCCTAACCCTAACCCTAACCCTAACCCTAACCCTAACCCTAACCCTAACCCTAACCCTAACCCTAACCCTAACCCTAACCCTAACCCTAACCCTAACCCTAACCCTAACCCTAACCCTAACCCTAACCCTAACCCTAACCCTAACCCTAACCCTAACCCTAACCCTAACCCTAACCCTAACCCTAACCCTAACCCTAACCCTAACCCTAACCCTAACCCTAACCCTAACCCTAACCCTAACCCTAACCCTAACCCTAACCCTAACCCTAACCCTAACCCTAACCCTAACCCTAACCCTAACCCTAACCCTAACCCTAACCCTAACCCTAACCCTAACCCTAACCCTAACCCTAACCCTAACCCTAACCCTAACCCTAACCCTAACCCTAACCCTAACCCTAACCCTAACCCTAACCCTAACCCTAACCCTAACCCTAACCCTAACCCTAACCCTAACCCTAACCCTAACCCTAACCCTAACCCTAACCCTAACCCTAACCCTAACCCTAACCCTAACCCTAACCCTAACCCTAACCCTAACCCTAACCCTAACCCTAACCCTAACCCTAACCCTAACCCTAACCCTAACCCTAACCCTAACCCTAACCCTAACCCTAACCCTAACCCTAACCCTAACCCTAACCCTAACCCTAACCCTAACCCTAACCCTAACCCTAACCCTAACCCTAACCCTAACCCTAACCCTAACCCTAACCCTAACCCTAACCCTAACCCTAACCCTAACCCTAACCCTAACCCTAACCCTAACCCTAACCCTAACCCTAACCCTAACCCTAACCCTAACCCTAACCCTAACCCTAACCCTAACCCTAACCCTAACCCTAACCCTAACCCTAACCCTAACCCTAACCCTAACCCTAACCCTAACCCTAACCCTAACCCTAACCCTAACCCTAACCCTAACCCTAACCCTAACCCTAACCCTAACCCTAACCCTAACCCTAACCCTAACCCTAACCCTAACCCTAACCCTAACCCTAACCCTAACCCTAACCCTAACCCTAACCCTAACCCTAACCCTAACCCTAACCCTAACCCTAACCCTAACCCTAACCCTAACCCTAACCCTAACCCTAACCCTAACCCTAACCCTAACCCTAACCCTAACCCTAACCCTAACCCTAACCCTAACCCTAACCCTAACCCTAACCCTAACCCTAACCCTAACCCTAACCCTAACCCTAACCCTAACCCTAACCCTAACCCTAACCCTAACCCTAACCCTAACCCTAACCCTAACCCTAACCCTAACCCTAACCCTAACCCTAACCCTAACCCTAACCCTAACCCTAACCCTAACCCTAACCCTAACCCTAACCCTAACCCTAACCCTAACCCTAACCCTAACCCTAACCCTAACCCTAACCCTAACCCTAACCCTAACCCTAACCCTAACCCTAACCCTAACCCTAACCCTAACCCTAACCCTAACCCTAACCCTAACCCTAACCCTAACCCTAACCCTAACCCTAACCCTAACCCTAACCCTAACCCTAACCCTAACCCTAACCCTAACCCTAACCCTAACCCTAACCCTAACCCTAACCCTAACCCTAACCCTAACCCTAACCCTAACCCTAACCCTAACCCTAACCCTAACCCTAACCCTAACCCTAACCCTAACCCTAACCCTAACCCTAACCCTAACCCTAACCCTAACCCTAACCCTAACCCTAACCCTAACCCTAACCCTAACCCTAACCCTAACCCTAACCCTAACCCTAACCCTAACCCTAACCCTAACCCTAACCCTAACCCTAACCCTAACCCTAACCCTAACCCTAACCCTAACCCTAACCCTAACCCTAACCCTAACCCTAACCCTAACCCTAACCCTAACCCTAACCCTAACCCTAACCCTAACCCTAACCCTAACCCTAACCCTAACCCTAACCCTAACCCTAACCCTAACCCTAACCCTAACCCTAACCCTAACCCTAACCCTAACCCTAACCCTAACCCTAACCCTAACCCTAACCCTAACCCTAACCCTAACCCTAACCCTAACCCTAACCCTAACCCTAACCCTAACCCTAACCCTAACCCTAACCCTAACCCTAACCCTAACCCTAACCCTAACCCTAACCCTAACCCTAACCCTAACCCTAACCCTAACCCTAACCCTAACCCTAACCCTAACCCTAACCCTAACCCTAACCCTAACCCTAACCCTAACCCTAACCCTAACCCTAACCCTAACCCTAACCCTAACCCTAACCCTAACCCTAACCCTAACCCTAACCCTAACCCTAACCCTAACCCTAACCCTAACCCTAACCCTAACCCTAACCCTAACCCTAACCCTAACCCTAACCCTAACCCTAACCCTAACCCTAACCCTAACCCTAACCCTAACCCTAACCCTAACCCTAACCCTAACCCTAACCCTAACCCTAACCCTAACCCTAACCCTAACCCTAACCCTAACCCTAACCCTAACCCTAACCCTAACCCTAACCCTAACCCTAACCCTAACCCTAACCCTAACCCTAACCCTAACCCTAACCCTAACCCTAACCCTAACCCTAACCCTAACCCTAACCCTAACCCTAACCCTAACCCTAACCCTAACCCTAACCCTAACCCTAACCCTAACCCTAACCCTAACCCTAACCCTAACCCTAACCCTAACCCTAACCCTAACCCTAACCCTAACCCTAACCCTAACCCTAACCCTAACCCTAACCCTAACCCTAACCCTAACCCTAACCCTAACCCTAACCCTAACCCTAACCCTAACCCTAACCCTAACCCTAACCCTAACCCTAACCCTAACCCTAACCCTAACCCTAACCCTAACCCTAACCCTAACCCTAACCCTAACCCTAACCCTAACCCTAACCCTAACCCTAACCCTAACCCTAACCCTAACCCTAACCCTAACCCTAACCCTAACCCTAACCCTAACCCTAACCCTAACCCTAACCCTAACCCTAACCCTAACCCTAACCCTAACCCTAACCCTAACCCTAACCCTAACCCTAACCCTAACCCTAACCCTAACCCTAACCCTAACCCTAACCCTAACCCTAACCCTAACCCTAACCCTAACCCTAACCCTAACCCTAACCCTAACCCTAACCCTAACCCTAACCCTAACCCTAACCCTAACCCTAACCCTAACCCTAACCCTAACCCTAACCCTAACCCTAACCCTAACCCTAACCCTAACCCTAACCCTAACCCTAACCCTAACCCTAACCCTAACCCTAACCCTAACCCTAACCCTAACCCTAACCCTAACCCTAACCCTAACCCTAACCCTAACCCTAACCCTAACCCTAACCCTAACCCTAACCCTAACCCTAACCCTAACCCTAACCCTAACCCTAACCCTAACCCTAACCCTAACCCTAACCCTAACCCTAACCCTAACCCTAACCCTAACCCTAACCCTAACCCTAACCCTAACCCTAACCCTAACCCTAACCCTAACCCTAACCCTAACCCTAACCCTAACCCTAACCCTAACCCTAACCCTAACCCTAACCCTAACCCTAACCCTAACCCTAACCCTAACCCTAACCCTAACCCTAACCCTAACCCTAACCCTAACCCTAACCCTAACCCTAACCCTAACCCTAACCCTAACCCTAACCCTAACCCTAACCCTAACCCTAACCCTAACCCTAACCCTAACCCTAACCCTAACCCTAACCCTAACCCTAACCCTAACCCTAACCCTAACCCTAACCCTAACCCTAACCCTAACCCTAACCCTAACCCTAACCCTAACCCTAACCCTAACCCTAACCCTAACCCTAACCCTAACCCTAACCCTAACCCTAACCCTAACCCTAACCCTAACCCTAACCCTAACCCTAACCCTAACCCTAACCCTAACCCTAACCCTAACCCTAACCCTAACCCTAACCCTAACCCTAACCCTAACCCTAACCCTAACCCTAACCCTAACCCTAACCCTAACCCTAACCCTAACCCTAACCCTAACCCTAACCCTAACCCTAACCCTAACCCTAACCCTAACCCTAACCCTAACCCTAACCCTAACCCTAACCCTAACCCTAACCCTAACCCTAACCCTAACCCTAACCCTAACCCTAACCCTAACCCTAACCCTAACCCTAACCCTAACCCTAACCCTAACCCTAACCCTAACCCTAACCCTAACCCTAACCCTAACCCTAACCCTAACCCTAACCCTAACCCTAACCCTAACCCTAACCCTAACCCTAACCCTAACCCTAACCCTAACCCTAACCCTAACCCTAACCCTAACCCTAACCCTAACCCTAACCCTAACCCTAACCCTAACCCTAACCCTAACCCTAACCCTAACCCTAACCCTAACCCTAACCCTAACCCTAACCCTAACCCTAACCCTAACCCTAACCCTAACCCTAACCCTAACCCTAACCCTAACCCTAACCCTAACCCTAACCCTAACCCTAACCCTAACCCTAACCCTAACCCTAACCCTAACCCTAACCCTAACCCTAACCCTAACCCTAACCCTAACCCTAACCCTAACCCTAACCCTAACCCTAACCCTAACCCTAACCCTAACCCTAACCCTAACCCTAACCCTAACCCTAACCCTAACCCTAACCCTAACCCTAACCCTAACCCTAACCCTAACCCTAACCCTAACCCTAACCCTAACCCTAACCCTAACCCTAACCCTAACCCTAACCCTAACCCTAACCCTAACCCTAACCCTAACCCTAACCCTAACCCTAACCCTAACCCTAACCCTAACCCTAACCCTAACCCTAACCCTAACCCTAACCCTAACCCTAACCCTAACCCTAACCCTAACCCTAACCCTAACCCTAACCCTAACCCTAACCCTAACCCTAACCCTAACCCTAACCCTAACCCTAACCCTAACCCTAACCCTAACCCTAACCCTAACCCTAACCCTAACCCTAACCCTAACCCTAACCCTAACCCTAACCCTAACCCTAACCCTAACCCTAACCCTAACCCTAACCCTAACCCTAACCCTAACCCTAACCCTAACCCTAACCCTAACCCTAACCCTAACCCTAACCCTAACCCTAACCCTAACCCTAACCCTAACCCTAACCCTAACCCTAACCCTAACCCTAACCCTAACCCTAACCCTAACCCTAACCCTAACCCTAACCCTAACCCTAACCCTAACCCTAACCCTAACCCTAACCCTAACCCTAACCCTAACCCTAACCCTAACCCTAACCCTAACCCTAACCCTAACCCTAACCCTAACCCTAACCCTAACCCTAACCCTAACCCTAACCCTAACCCTAACCCTAACCCTAACCCTAACCCTAACCCTAACCCTAACCCTAACCCTAACCCTAACCCTAACCCTAACCCTAACCCTAACCCTAACCCTAACCCTAACCCTAACCCTAACCCTAACCCTAACCCTAACCCTAACCCTAACCCTAACCCTAACCCTAACCCTAACCCTAACCCTAACCCTAACCCTAACCCTAACCCTAACCCTAACCCTAACCCTAACCCTAACCCTAACCCTAACCCTAACCCTAACCCTAACCCTAACCCTAACCCTAACCCTAACCCTAACCCTAACCCTAACCCTAACCCTAACCCTAACCCTAACCCTAACCCTAACCCTAACCCTAACCCTAACCCTAACCCTAACCCTAACCCTAACCCTAACCCTAACCCTAACCCTAACCCTAACCCTAACCCTAACCCTAACCCTAACCCTAACCCTAACCCTAACCCTAACCCTAACCCTAACCCTAACCCTAACCCTAACCCTAACCCTAACCCTAACCCTAACCCTAACCCTAACCCTAACCCTAACCCTAACCCTAACCCTAACCCTAACCCTAACCCTAACCCTAACCCTAACCCTAACCCTAACCCTAACCCTAACCCTAACCCTAACCCTAACCCTAACCCTAACCCTAACCCTAACCCTAACCCTAACCCTAACCCTAACCCTAACCCTAACCCTAACCCTAACCCTAACCCTAACCCTAACCCTAACCCTAACCCTAACCCTAACCCTAACCCTAACCCTAACCCTAACCCTAACCCTAACCCTAACCCTAACCCTAACCCTAACCCTAACCCTAACCCTAACCCTAACCCTAACCCTAACCCTAACCCTAACCCTAACCCTAACCCTAACCCTAACCCTAACCCTAACCCTAACCCTAACCCTAACCCTAACCCTAACCCTAACCCTAACCCTAACCCTAACCCTAACCCTAACCCTAACCCTAACCCTAACCCTAACCCTAACCCTAACCCTAACCCTAACCCTAACCCTAACCCTAACCCTAACCCTAACCCTAACCCTAACCCTAACCCTAACCCTAACCCTAACCCTAACCCTAACCCTAACCCTAACCCTAACCCTAACCCTAACCCTAACCCTAACCCTAACCCTAACCCTAACCCTAACCCTAACCCTAACCCTAACCCTAACCCTAACCCTAACCCTAACCCTAACCCTAACCCTAACCCTAACCCTAACCCTAACCCTAACCCTAACCCTAACCCTAACCCTAACCCTAACCCTAACCCTAACCCTAACCCTAACCCTAACCCTAACCCTAACCCTAACCCTAACCCTAACCCTAACCCTAACCCTAACCCTAACCCTAACCCTAACCCTAACCCTAACCCTAACCCTAACCCTAACCCTAACCCTAACCCTAACCCTAACCCTAACCCTAACCCTAACCCTAACCCTAACCCTAACCCTAACCCTAACCCTAACCCTAACCCTAACCCTAACCCTAACCCTAACCCTAACCCTAACCCTAACCCTAACCCTAACCCTAACCCTAACCCTAACCCTAACCCTAACCCTAACCCTAACCCTAACCCTAACCCTAACCCTAACCCTAACCCTAACCCTAACCCTAACCCTAACCCTAACCCTAACCCTAACCCTAACCCTTTTTTTTTTTTTTTTTTTTTTTTTTTTTTTTTTTTTTTATCGTGAGGAAATGTTTTATACATACCCCGACTCCCTGGGGGAAGCCGGGGTTATGTGGGATTCTCCCCGGGGGGCGAGCCCCCGGAGACTACCCACTAAAACCTCACGCCCACCTAAGCTACACGGGAGGTGCCTGGATCACGCGAGTACTCAACAGGACACCTCCCAGCTATCATCATGCCCCGGGGGAGGGGTTAACCTCCCCCACTGCCTACGCTATAAGACCCCGGGCGGAGGGACCCGCCCGGTGTCCCCATCCCTGGAGCCTTCGGATTGGGCTTCCCGAGCCCCAGCTCGGTCCACCCACAGCTCCCGGAGTCCTCGTGCCCCGCTCGGGGCCAGTGTCCCGAAGGAACCAGCCTCGGCCAGAGCAAGAGGACGCCGCCACCGGAAGGAAGGGTCGTCGGAGGCGCGATCCGGCACGCCCCGACCCTTCCTTTCCCCAAAAAACCCCCCACGGTCCCCCTCCCCTATCGGGGGGAGGGGGGACCGACACCCCCCACCAACCGGGAAACTATCCCGGGGGGTGTCGGCCAATCACGGGGGGAGCTACGCTCCCCCCCGGGGGCCCGGGTCAGCTCACACCCCGGGCCCCCGAGTTCACCGCCCCCAGTTGTGGGGGCATAACAGGGCGCGGGGAGACTCCCCGCGCCAGCCCCACTCCGCCCCCCACAACCGGGGGCACACGTTGACGCGGGGGAGACCCCCGCGCCCTCCCTACCCTCTCCGCCCCCATCCGGGGGGGCACACGTCGGCGCGGGGGTCGTCCCCGCGCCCACACCCTCCTCGCGGAGCCCGGGTCCCGCTCCCGGGCCCGCTCGGCGGCCTCCTTCTGCTTCATAACATCCTCGCAGAAGGAGGCCACCGCCTTCCACGACCCCACGCTGCCGACCATGTGGTCGACCACGGTCGGCAGCGCGAGGTCCCACCCGCCCACTGCGGCTCGCAGGACACGGCGCGGCCCGGCCCAAGCAGGGCACTCCTCCAGAGTGTGCCGCGCCGTGTCCACATCTTCGCCGCAGTGGTGGCACTGCGTAGTCGGCTCCCGCCCCATTCTATGCAGGTACTCTCCGAAGCAACCGTGGCCGGAGAGCACCTGCGTGAGGCGGAAGGTCAACCTTCCCCGCCTCCCGCACCATATATGAAATATGGGCAGGAGGGCCCGGACAATCGGACGTGTGGAGGGCGTTAACAGCGCCCTCCACTCCGATAAACTTTCCGTCCGGGCCTGGCGATTCTGGCCCTCGAGCTCCTCCTCCTCCTCGCGCGTGAGTTCCACCCCCGGCGGGCGGCGGAAGGAGCGGGCGATGTGGTATAGCTTCGCCCGCTCCGCCGCCACCACAGTGAAGGGTGGAATCACGGCGAGGAGTCCCGCCGCCTCGGTGGAGATGGTGCGGTACCCCCGTATGACCCGCAAGGCCAGCCGCCGCCGCACTCTTTCTAAGAGTTTGCGGCTAGGCGTGCTGGCCTCGAGCGAGCGGTGCCATACGGGGGCCCCATACAGGGCTATAGACCGCACCACCTCCACATAGAGGCGGCGTACTTTCACATCCGGCCCCCCGACATTCGGCAGCAGCCGCGCCAATGCGGCTGCCGTCCTCTCTAGTCGGGGGGCGAGGAGCTCGAAGTGTCCATCAAATCGCCAGCGGCCGTCTATGATCAGGCCCAGGTACCTCATCCTGGGCCCGATCGCGACGGAGGTTTCAGCGACGCGAATCCGGAGATCCTGACCGCGGGGTAGCCGCCACTCCCGAGGCGAATGCAACCAAATCGCCTCGGTTTTTGTGGCGGCCACGGTCAACCCCATTCTCCGGATTCGCCCGATCACGCAGTCCAGGGCGGCCTCTCCGAGGTGCCTGGTCCTCCTCCAATCCTCCCCCTCGGCATAAACCAGGGTGTCATCCGCATAGCAGATGACACCCGTATCCGGGGGGAGGACAACCCGCAGCACCGCGTCGTACGCCAAGTTCCACAGGAGCGGTCCGAGGACCGACCCCTGTGGAACGCCGCGGTGCGTCTCCCTCGAGTGCACAGTACCATACCGGCCGGTAAATACCACCTCTCTGTCGCGGAGATAGTCGCCGACCACCTCCCGGAGATAAGGGGGCACCTGGAAATAGTCCAGCGCCCCCATTATCTCCGACCAGGGCAGGGCGTTGAAGGCGTTAGATATGTCTAACGACACCGCAATCAACACCCTGCCCCGAGCGACAGCCCGCTCACGGAGGAGGCGCAGACGCTCCAGGGCGTCTATAGTGGAGCGCCCCCTCCGGAACCCATACTGGCTGTCGCTCAGGTCGGGACCACCCCGCGACAGGTGCTCGACGAGGCGGGCGGCAATTATCCTTTCGAATAGTTTGCCCGCCTCGTCGAGTAAACAAACCGGCCGGTATGCAGAGGGAGACTCTGCGGGTTTCCCCTCCTTTTGGAGGAGAACCAGGCACGCCTCTTTCCACACCGTGGGGAAGACTCCCCGGCGCAGGCTCGCGTCCATGACGCTCCTGAACGCCGGGGCGAGGACCTCCATAGCTAAGGCCATTATACCACCGGGAACCCCATCGGGGCCAGGGGCCTTCTTGCCCCTGGCCCGGAGCTCCCGGACGGCCTGGTACAGCTCCCACTCGGTGACCCGGAATTCGTCCGACCATTCAATGGCCGGACCCGGGGCGCGTTCCCTCCCCCCCTCACTCAGGGGGAAGAGGGTATCCACTACGCGCCCCAGAAGTTCCGGGTCTAACCGCTCCGTGACCGGGGACGCCCAGGGGCGGAGCTTCCCAAGCACCGCCTTATACGGGCGTCCCCACGGATCCTCACGGAGGGTGAGCAGGAGCTCATCCCAGGCCTTGGCCTTAGCAGCGGCAATCGCACGCTTGAGGGCCACGGCCGCCGATCTGTACTCCCTGTACAGCTCGGCGACCCTCGGCTCCGCGTCGCCGCCCAGAAAATGGCGGCGACGGGCGCGGGCATACTGGCGGCGGGCTCGGCCGGCCGAACTGCGGAGTTCGGCCAGCTCCCCCGACCACCAGTAAACTGACTTTCTCGGGGGCTGAGCTCGGACCCGGGGCATCGCCACGTCACAGATCATCTGCAACGTGCCCCGGATCCAAGCCGCCCCCTCGTCTGCCTCGCGCTCCCTGGCCGAAGGCCAGGCGGAGCCGATAATCGCGGCCCTCAGGAGGTCCCCGTCCAGTCGTTTCAGCGCCCATCTGGGCGCTGACGGGGTGCCACGTCGGAGGGGCGTGTCCAATGGCGAGTCCGAGACCACAGCCACGTCCATCAGGACGTAGCTGTGGTCCGACAAGGTCTCTCCACTCCAGACCCGCCAATTGGACACACGGCGTGAGGCGGCGGCCGTCGCGAATGACACGTCCACTATGGACCAGCCATTCCACCTCACGCACGTAGGCACGGAGCCCCGGTTTAACAACCGGAGCTCCATCCCCTCCGCCCAGTCTTCCAGGACTCCGCCTCGGGCGTTGGTCCCGGGGTTACCCCAGGTGGAGGACCTCGCGTTGAGGTCCCCCAGGACCAACACTGGACCGGCTATATACGGGGCTATCATAAGCCCCAGCCGGTCCAGGAACATCCCTAATTCGGCGGAGTCGTAACTGGGTGAGCTGTAGCACCCCACGACCAGAAATCTTCCCCACTTTACCATAACCATCCCCCTGCCCCGTTCGACCACGGAGCAGGGGGGCACAGTCGCCGAGTGGCGACGCCACCATATCGCCACGGAGCCGTCATCGTCCCCGGACCAGTGTGGGTGGTCCGGGACTCTGTACGGCTCCGTGGCGACGGCCAGGCCAACCCCCCACTCCTCCAGGCATTGGACCATTAGGTCCTGCGCCTGGCGGCAGTGGTTGAGGTTGGCCTGGAGTACCGGGAGAGGGGACCAGCGCGGAATATGGGCCATTAATTGGCCTTCGCGCTGGTCCCCTCCTTAGCCGCCGGTGCGGGTGACGGGGGGTCTTTACCCCCCGCCCCGCTGGGGGCCGCCTCCACCTCCATCGACTCCCCCTCCCTAGGGGTTGGGGGAGTGGCCGCTTTTGCCACCGGGGTATCCGGTGGCGTAACAGGGGTGGGCGCCACACCGCCCGCCCCCTTTTTGCCCTTCTTGGCCTTTGGAGGCGGGGAGCACGCCTTGCTCCCCGCCTTGTGGCCCGCCGGTCTCCCCAAGGCCGCGCACACGACGCAGTGGGGCGGCGCCTTACAATCCACCGCCCGGTGGGTGGCGTCACCGCAGCGGTAGCAGTGACCGCTGCGGTCGACCTCCGCAGTGCACCGCTGCCGAACATGCCCCAGGGCAAGGCAGCGGAAGCACTGCAGCGGCCGAGCCGCCAGCACAACCACCTGGGCGGTGGACCACCCCACGCGCAATCTCCCGGCCTTTTCGATGGCCAGGGCCGCCACGGCCGGGCACTGCACCCATACGGTGCCGAGCCCGCTGGGGGGAGCCTTAAGCTCCCCTACCCTAACGGACTCGGCGGTGCAGCCCCCGGCTTTAGATACCGCCTCCACTACCTCCTGGGGGGTCACGGAAACCTCCAGGCCCGTGAGGCGGAATTCCGCCTTCAACCCTAACCCTAACCCTAACCCTAACCCTAACCCTAACCCTAACCCTAACCCTAACCCTAACCCTAACCCTAACCCTAACCCTAACCCTAACCCTAACCCTAACCCTAACCCTAACCCTAACCCTAACCCTAACCCTAACCCTAACCCTAACCCTAACCCTAACCCTAACCCTAACCCTAACCCTAACCCTAACCCTAACCCTAACCCTAACCCTAACCCTAACCCTAACCCTAACCCTAACCCTAACCCTAACCCTAACCCTAACCCTAACCCTAACCCTAACCCTAACCCTAACCCTAACCCTAACCCTAACCCTAACCCTAACCCTAACCCTAACCCTAACCCTAACCCTAACCCTAACCCTAACCCTAACCCTAACCCTAACCCTAACCCTAACCCTAACCCTAACCCTAACCCTAACCCTAACCCTAACCCTAACCCTAACCCTAACCCTAACCCTAACCCTAACCCTAACCCTAACCCTAACCCTAACCCTAACCCTAACCCTAACCCTAACCCTAACCCTAACCCTAACCCTAACCCTAACCCTAACCCTAACCCTAACCCTAACCCTAACCCTAACCCTAACCCTAACCCTAACCCTAACCCTAACCCTAACCCTAACCCTAACCCTAACCCTAACCCTAACCCTAACCCTAACCCTAACCCTAACCCTAACCCTAACCCTAACCCTAACCCTAACCCTAACCCTAACCCTAACCCTAACCCTAACCCTAACCCTAACCCTAACCCTAACCCTAACCCTAACCCTAACCCTAACCCTAACCCTAACCCTAACCCTAACCCTAACCCTAACCCTAACCCTAACCCTAACCCTAACCCTAACCCTAACCCTAACCCTAACCCTAACCCTAACCCTAACCCTAACCCTAACCCTAACCCTAACCCTAACCCTAACCCTAACCCTAACCCTAACCCTAACCCTAACCCTAACCCTAACCCTAACCCTAACCCTAACCCTAACCCTAACCCTAACCCTAACCCTAACCCTAACCCTAACCCTAACCCTAACCCTAACCCTAACCCTAACCCTAACCCTAACCCTAACCCTAACCCTAACCCTAACCCTAACCCTAACCCTAACCCTAACCCTAACCCTAACCCTAACCCTAACCCTAACCCTAACCCTAACCCTAACCCTAACCCTAACCCTAACCCTAACCCTAACCCTAACCCTAACCCTAACCCTAACCCTAACCCTAACCCTAACCCTAACCCTAACCCTAACCCTAACCCTAACCCTAACCCTAACCCTAACCCTAACCCTAACCCTAACCCTAACCCTAACCCTAACCCTAACCCTAACCCTAACCCTAACCCTAACCCTAACCCTAACCCTAACCCTAACCCTAACCCTAACCCTAACCCTAACCCTAACCCTAACCCTAACCCTAACCCTAACCCTAACCCTAACCCTAACCCTAACCCTAACCCTAACCCTAACCCTAACCCTAACCCTAACCCTAACCCTAACCCTAACCCTAACCCTAACCCTAACCCTAACCCTAACCCTAACCCTAACCCTAACCCTAACCCTAACCCTAACCCTAACCCTAACCCTAACCCTAACCCTAACCCTAACCCTAACCCTAACCCTAACCCTAACCCTAACCCTAACCCTAACCCTAACCCTAACCCTAACCCTAACCCTAACCCTAACCCTAACCCTAACCCTAACCCTAACCCTAACCCTAACCCTAACCCTAACCCTAACCCTAACCCTAACCCTAACCCTAACCCTAACCCTAACCCTAACCCTAACCCTAACCCTAACCCTAACCCTAACCCTAACCCTAACCCTAACCCTAACCCTAACCCTAACCCTAACCCTAACCCTAACCCTAACCCTAACCCTAACCCTAACCCTAACCCTAACCCTAACCCTAACCCTAACCCTTTTTTTTTTTTTTTTTTTTTCGTGAGGAAATGTTTTATACATACCCCGGCTCCCTGGGGGAAGCCGGGGTTATGTGGGATTCTCTCCGGGGGGCGAAGCCCCCGGAGACTACCCACTAAAACCTCACGCCCACCTAAGCTACAGGGGAGGTGCCTGGATCACGCGAGTACTCAACAGGACACCTCCCAGCTAATACATGCCACCCCGGGGGAGGGGGTTAGCCTCCCCCACTGCCTACTCTATAAGACCCCGGGCGGAGGGACCCGCCCGGTGTCCCCATCCCTGGAGCCTTCGGATTGGGCTTCCCGAGCCCCAGCTCGGTCCACCCACAGCTCCCGGAGTCCTCGTGCCCCGCTCGGGGCCGGTGTCCCGAAGGAACCAGCCCCGGCCAGAGCAAGAGGACGCCGCCACCGGAAGGAAGGGCCGTCGGAGGCGCGATCCGGCACGCCCCGACCGTTCCTTTCCCCAAAAACCCCCCACGGTCCCCCTCCCCTATCGGGGGGAGGGGGGACCGACACCCCCCACTAACCGGGAAACTATCCCGGGGGGTGTCGGCCAATCACGGGGGGAGCTACGCTCCCCCCGGGGGCCCGGGTCAGCTCGCACCCCGGGCCCCCAGGTTCGCAGCCCCCAATGGTGGGGGTATAACAGGGCGCGGGGAAACTCCCCGCGCCGCCTCCACTCCGCCCCCCACCACCGGAGGCACACGTTGGCTCGGGGGAGACCCCCGCGCCCTCCCAGCCGTCGCCGCCCCCCTCCTGGGGGCCACACGTCGGCGCGGGGGTCGTCCTCGCGCCCACACCCTCCTCGCGGAGCCCGGGTCCCGTTCCCGGGCCCGCTCGGCGGCCTCCTTCTGGGTCATTACAACCTCACAGAAGGAGGCCACCGCTCTCCACGACCCCTCGCTGTCGACCATGTGGTCGACCACGGTCGGCAGCGAGAGGTCCCACGCCCTAACCCTAACCCTAACCCTAACCCTAACCCTAACCCTAACCCTAACCCTAACCCTAACCCTAACCCTAACCCTAACCCTAACCCTAACCCTAACCCTAACCCTAACCCTAACCCTAACCCTAACCCTAACCCTAACCCTAACCCTAACCCTAACCCTAACCCTTTTTCCCTGGGTTCAGGTTAGTTTTGGAGGGTTAGGGGGGTTAGTTTTGGGAAGGTTAGGGTTAGTTTTGGAGGGTTAGGGTTAGTTTTTTTTTTTTTTGGGAGGTTGGGCTAGTTTAGGAGGGTTGGGGTTAGTTTTCGGAGGGTTAGGGTTAGGTTTTATTGGGTTAGGGTTACTTTTGGAGGGTTAGGGTTAGTTTTGGAGGGTTAGGGTTAGTTTTGGGAAGGTTAGGGTTAGGTTTTGGAGGGTTAGGGTTACTTTTGGAGGGTTAGGGTTAGTTTTTTGGAAGGTTGGGCTAGTTTAGGAGGGTTGGGGTTAGTTTTCGGAGGGTTAGGGTTAGGTTTTGGAGGGTTAGGGTTAGGTTTTGGAGGGTTAGGGTTACTTTTGGAGAGTTAGGGTTTGTTTTGGGAAGGTTAGGGTTAGTTTTGGAGGGTTAGGGTTAGTTTTTTGGAAGGTTGGGCTAGTTTAGGAGGGTTGGGGTTAGTTTTCGGAGGGTTAGGGTTAGGTTTTGGAGGGTTAGGGTTAGGTTTTGGTGGGTTAGGGTTACTTTTGGAGGGTTAGGGTTAGTTTTGGAGGGTTAGGGTTAGTTTTGGGAAGGTTAGGGTTAGGTTTTGTAGGGTTAGGGTTACTTTTGGAGGGTTAGGGTTACTTTTGGAGGGTTGGGGTTACTTTTGGTGGGTTAGGGTTACTTTTGGTGGGTTAGGGTTAGTTTTGGGAAGGTTAGGGTTAGTTTTTGGAAGGTTGGGCTAGTTTGGGATGGTTGGGGTTAGTTTTCGGAGGATTAGGGTTAGGTTTTGGTGGGTTAGGGTTAGTTTTCGTTGAGTTGGGGTTAGTTTTGGAGGGGTGGGGTTAGTTTTGGAGAGTTAGGGTTAGGGTTAGTTTTGGAAAGGTTGGGGTTAGGGTTTCGTAGGTTACGATTATGTTTTCCATGGTTATGGTTAGGTTTTCGATCATTAGGGTTAGATTTTCCGTGGTTAGGGTTAGGTTTTCCATGGTTAGGGTTAGGATTTCCAAGGTTAGAGTTAGGTTTTCGAGGGTTAGGGTTAGGGTGTCGGTGGTTAGGATTAACTTTTTAGGGTTAGGGTTAGGTTTTCGATAATTAGGGTTAACTTTTAGGATTAGGGATAGGTTTTAGGGCTAGTGTGAATGGTTAGGGTTAGGTTTATTGGAGGTACGGTTAGGTTTCCCCCCAGGAAGGGGGCGGAGAGGGTAGGGAGGGCGCGGGGGTCTCCCCCGCGCCAACGTGTGCCCCCGGTGGTGGGGGGCGGAGGGGGTCAGGCGCGGGGAGTTTCCCCGCGCCCTGTTATGCCCCCACAACTGGGGGCGGTGAACTTGGGGGCCCGGGGTGTGAGCTGACCCGGGCTCCCGGGGGGAGCATAGCTCCCCCCGTGATAGGCCGACACCCCCGGGTTATTTTCCCGATGTAGGGGGGTGTCGGTCCGTCCCTCCCCGATTGGAGAGGGGGATCCGTGGGGGGTTTGGGGAAAGGAAGGGTCGGGCGTGCCGGATCGCGCCTCCGACGGCCCTTCCTTCCGGTGGCGGCGTCTTCTTGCCTCGGCCGGGGCTGGTTCCTTCGGGATACCGGCCCCGAGCGGGGCACGAAGACTCCGGGAGCTGTGGGTGGACCGAGCTGGGGCTCGGGAAGCCCAATCCGAAGGCTCCAGGGATGGGGACACCGGGCGGGTCCCTCCGCCCGGGGTCTTATAGCGTAGGCAGTGGGGGAGGTTAACCCCTCCCCCGGGGCATGATGATAGCTGTGAGGTGTCCTGTGGAGTACTCGCGTGATCCAGGCACCTCCCATTTAGCTTAGGTGGGCGTGGGTTTTTAGTGGGTACCCCCTTGGGGACCCCCCCCCCCAAGGGCAGTCCACATAACCCCGACTCCCCCCAGGGAGTCGGGGTATGCGTAAAGCATTTTCCCACGAAAAAAAAAAAATAAAAAAAAAATTTTTTTTGCGGCTACGCATTGTCGATGCTAAACCAATACGTCACGGCGTAGGAGGTCGGAGGGAGTAAGAAAAAATTTCCAAAAAGTGCTTAGGAATAGCAGGAGGATGCTTTTTCTCGGAAACGAAGGATTTTAGGAGAAAAAAGGAAGGGGTCGAAAAGAAGGAGAAGGACGCACAGATCAATTTAAGACTTGTTTGGGAAGATTAGGCCCCTCCTCGGCGCGAAGTCGCTGCATCGCGGCGACTTTGCGCCTCGTCGGCTTCGCCGACTCGGCTTTTATCTCTCCTAGAAGCTAAAAAAAATTAATTGAGAAAAGCAGATTAGATTTCTAAACTGGAGGGGGTAATCCGGGGCGATTCAGTAAGCCGCACAGCGAGAAAAAGAGAAAAATATCTCAGACTCGACTTAAATGAAATAATAATATTAAAAGGTGGACCCTGAGAGGAAAGAGGGGGAGGGGGTTAAGGACTACTGCAGCTCCTAAACGCCCACCACCCTCGAATCGAGGTCAAAAACTAAGGCCAGTCGTAGGGAAAAAGCAGGATAGGTTTCTGGGGTTAAGGTTAGGTTTTAGAGCTAGGGTTTGCGGTTAGGTTTAAAGAAAAGGAAAAAAGATTTCGCAATCCGCAGGCCGTATAGACGTATAGACGAGTTAGGACTTGATTTAGGATTTGATTAGGATTGAAAATCTTTGCGAAAACGAATCCTATCCGGGGTTAGGTTTAAAACTAGCAATAATACGCAATAATATCCCGACCTCTCCGTCAAGGAGATATACGCTGCGCGTATACGTACAGAAACATTATTTTCACGTGTTGCTACTGTGACGTCGCCCTAATCGAAACAGGCGCCATCTCGGTAATAACTAGACATGATACCGCGCGTATTCGAACAGACACGTATTCTATAAGGATAATTTTTAAGAAAGCGCAGTTAGAAAATGTTATGTTAAGTTAAGAGGTCACTCGAGTAGGGAAAGCGAGACGCAAGGAATGCCAGCTGCAAGCGATAACGGAGCGGAACCACTTCTACTAGGACCAGGCCCGCTTAAGCGAAGGACAACGAGGAAAAACAGACCCGAGAGAAGACAGCTCTACAGCCTCCCTCAAGGACCCGGAAGACATAAATTAGTCACCCCCGAACAAGAGGCCACCTACGAAGACATCGAACGGCAATCGAAACGCACGTGGCATGCTACACGCGAGTAACCCCTCAGATTACGTCCCCTTGGGCCACTCCCTCGAGGCCTTACGCATTCTAGGCCCACGCAACTTAGGGGAGGAGACTACCCTTCTGATTGGACCTCACGACGCCCCACTATCAACGCATCCTGGAACCGGAGGTCCGATAAAAGGAACAGAGCAAAGGCCCTCGACACACTCGTTTTTGATCTCGAAAATCACTTTGTCGACCCATCAACATTATTTGAAATACAGTAAAGTTTTCCGACCAAGTTACGTTTATAACATTTTATATCCATTTTCCCTTCCCAGATAAAGCCGCGTTCGGGAGTTTAGTACCTTAGTACTTTGAGGCGTTTGAACTCATGCCGCGAAATTGATAGATTAACCGGTTGTGCCATCTGCAGACAAGTATCGTAATTTCGGGTCCCTAATACGTACATAACACTACAACCAAAGCTGATACAGAATGGAAGTATCTGAAAGTGCTCGATGGCGGCAAGGCAAATCCGCCGCGACTCTCCGAACACGCAGAGTCTAGAGAGGCAACTCTCTCTTGCCGCTCGCATGCGGTTAGAGCCGGCGACGCTAGCGCCACGGCAAGGTGCGGAAACGCATGTAGCCCCTACAACTGTCATAAGCAAGCGATCGCTAGGAATTGTATCGAGACTATTGCCACGCGTCCCAGAATACTTTGCGAGGCCGTTGACAACACGTCAAAAATGGCAGATCCAGCACCCAGTAAAAGTGATATTGAGGAAATTTTCAAAAGATTGCGAGCCATTCCCACAAATAAGGTTTGATTAATTATTCATCGCCTTATTTTACGATATCGAATCGCGATATAATGTTAAAATAGTTGCAAACACGGTTCACGATGATTTCGAAGGCATTCTCAATTTCATTTCCAACCTGTAATTTAGGGAAACTTTCGCGTCTTCGTTCAACTATGATGAATCATGTTTTCTCAACATACCTTCCGGAAAACTTCATATAAATTGCTAAACATTACGCTAGAAGTAATGTTAGAAATGTTAACAAAGACTGCACGACAACTGTTCGAGCTTGACTGCAATACATATTAAATTGCATTTTTATTACTTGGTTTTTCCTTTAGGCATGCTTCGACTGCAATGCAAAAAATCCAGCATGGGCCAGTGTAACATATGGCATTTTCTTGTGCATCGACTGCTCCGCAGTCCATCGAGGACTAGGTGTTCATTTGACATTCGTACGGTCTACTCAACTTGACACAAATTGGACATGGATACAGTTGAGGAACATGCAATTGGGTGGAAATGCAAATGCTGTCAGTTTTTGTCTTTTTTTGTTCAGACAATCGATTTATGCATTATATTATATACATTATATATTATATATTAATTTAATTATATGCTTTAGAGAAAATTTTTTGTACAACATAATTGTACAACAACCGATGCACAACAAAAGTATACTTCGCGTGCTGCTATGCAATATAGAGAGAAGCTGTCTCAAGCATCTGCTCAGGCCATGCAACGCTATGGGATAAAGGTATATTTCCAAAGATTTGTTTATTTACATATCCCCACAGAACATAGACTCTACTCAATCATATGTTTTGTAATTATGAATATGATAATTATAGGTGTTTCTTCCTTCAACAAAAAATAAGAAAATGGTGAGCTGTAAAATTATTTTCACAAAACAGTATCTCAAAGTGTTTCTAACAGTTGCTTTATATTTCATTTGTCAGAAAAAGAATAGTCTCTTGAGGTTGTTGAGTGGTCATATTTTACGTTTATTTGATAATAGTAAATAAATTGCACAGTTCATATACAATGTTGTTTGTTCACTAGCTACTATGTATTGTTGTACTTCACACTTGTCTTATCGCTATGAATTGCTTAAAAATCTCAGTATTATTGTGTATTTAACTCACCTAACATGTGTGTACTTTAAGTGAAACAAGGCATTCAAGTAATTATGTTACATTGTACTTTGCAAACAATTAACTGTCTTTTTTAAAGTACCATCTTCTTCCAGTTGCATTTACATGAAAATCCAGCTATGACATCGGAGGATCCTACTGAAGTTGACTTCTTCAAAGAACACGAAAATTTTGAGTTACATAGCAACGAGTCTTCAACACATATAGAAGGAAATTCAGTATCTCTTTCTAATTCTCTATCGGCCAATGATAACGTAGAAAAAAGTAATCAGAAAGGCACACTGGAAGTAGAATCGAATTCACTGGCACCTACAGTTAAATTATCTGATTCGATCAGAAACTCAGTACCAGAAAGGAAATCAACTATAGGAGTTAGAAAAATTCAGACCAAGAAACCTGTAAGTACATAAAATACCTTGTGCAAAATATTCTAAAATTAAATGGAACATTTTTCTTATAGTGTTCATTATTCTATAGTCTATGATATATATATATATATATAATTTCTAATTAACAGACTATCGATTATAAAAGTATTTATACATTCTATATTTTTTTTTTGGTGAAATAGTTAGGGAAGAGAACAGGAGGTTTGGGTGCTCAGAGAGTCAAAACGAATTTTGATGAATTAGAAAAAAGTGTTATCGAGGCAAATAAAGCATTGCAAGGGAAGGATTCTCAGAATAATGAAAATAAAGAGGAACACGAAGAAATTGCCACCCGTCTTGCCTACCGATATGAGCAGAATTTAAATGAACAAGCTAAAAAAGTAGAAGAAAGAGCAAAGCAGTTAGATCCAGCAAAAGCGACTCAAGCAGAGCGTCTTGGTATGGGATTCAACACACGAGGGTAATGATCGTTCTTTCTGCATAAACTTCTTTTCTTTCTTCTTCTATTTTTTTTCTTTTTTTTTTCTTTTTTATTATTATGAACTCTACTACTTTAAAATAAAAAGAAATACTACGTAATAACAAATTACTAGAAAATATGAAAGCATATATAATAAATACTTCACAGTGGTGCCAGTCATTCTGCACTTGCTGACATGCAAACGATAACACAGGAAACCTCATCGAAGACTGTAACCGCTTCTGAGCCGAGGATTGTCGATGTGGAACGAAGTCTTTTCGTCAGTTTAGACGAATTTTATGATGCCTTATCAATCCCATATAGTAGCAATAACAATAAGAAATCTCGCGGTGAAGAAGTTGTGGTAATAGCCGAGCCAGAACCACCGAAACGAGTGGGTCCACCGGGCCGATCAGGCAACAATAAAAGCGACAGTAAAACATCGACGCCGGAGTCGGAAGCGCAAAAGAAATTCGGTAGTGCCAAGGCTATTAGCTCGGATCAGTATTTTCAAGATAGCAAAGATGACGATTCCGTGAGTGAAATTGTCTTAACTGTAATCTTTTCTTCTCTTTGTGTTTCTGCGTGTACCAAATTAAGTTTTGTGTAATTCGAGCTACAGTGGGAACGTAAGAGCAATCTGCGTCGCTTCGAAGGTTCATCTAGTATTTCGTCGACCGACTACTTTGGCACAGGAAGTTCTACACCAACTTCTCCTACGTCTTCTTTGTCAATGCGTCTCAGTAGTGGAAGATCCGGGGTTGTGGATTTCGACGACGTCAGGGAAAGTGTACTCGAAGGAGTGAACAAAGTCGCGGACAGATTAAGCTCCCTGGCCAACGCGGCCGTTTCATCTTTACAGGACCGCTGTGGACTTTAAATGAGACCCTACTGCATTTTACTATAATTGTTATAATACTTATATCTGGACATTTTTGGTCCATTGTTCGAAATTGTAAATAAAAGCTTATAATTCAGCTTATTTTCTCTTCTCGTGTTTCTTAGCGGTAGAAATGAAATTGATGAGATTACGTTCGGAAAGCATTTAACGAATAGGCGTCGGCAAAGTTATTCAAGAGACTTTCTTATTGCATACAGGGCTTTAAGAAATTGTCACCTTTCGCGCATCTTTTTTGATAATACTTTTAACGTCTACTAGTTATTTGAACTTGTGAATAGACTTTTCCAAAGTGTTCGAAGAGAGATGGAAAAATCTCTTAAAGACCTTACGACTACGACAGAAAATGAAATGTAATTGTTTAATTATGGTGTGAAATGAAAGACAAGCTAATTTAGAAAATGATCGAATTGAGATATTAGCAATTTAACTACGGATCTGTACAGTCGATTTCCTTAAATCGGGAAATGAAATGAGAATATGGTTTCCCATGTAAGAAACAAACGATGATAACGGTCATATTATCGCAGCCAGTACCCATTAGAGTATCTGGAGCAAGACAATGTTTCACGAGCTCTTCGCAAATTTCTTCGGGATCCATTGTATCATTTTCCTGCGTCGTTCCAGGCTTGGGTTGCTTTAAGCGCGTCCTTACAAAATTGATTACTTCCTTACTTGTCATAACGTCCCAAATACCGTCACATGCCAAAACAACGAATTCCCAATCTTCCGTTATTTTAAATGGTTGAATTTCCGGGAAAGCTGTAGATAAACAATATTTAACCGTTTCAAATGGTTTTTGGTATGCGAGCCTTCGTTAACACGCGAGCCTACCAGTCACAATTTGTTCTTGTGGTGGTTTACGGTCATTTCTTTTGAACATAAAATCTCCAAGAGCTCGGGACAATGCAAGTTGACCATTGACTCTGTTAAACTCCACCCAACCACCAGCAGCTTCGATTCGTTCACGTTCATTTTTCAATGTAGGCTTATGGTCGCGACTTAAGGGAACTGTGCGGCCATTAACACTCGCAACTGCCCTACTATCACCTGCATTTGCCTGAAAAAATCCTTTAAATCACTAAGATGAAGATCCAACTTGAAAAGAAACAAATAGGTTACTGTAGACGTACACTATATATAACGTTGTCTTTAATCAAAAGAGCTATGACAGTGGTTCCTGCTTGCTCGTCCCTAAGCACTGTATCATTCAACATAGCTTCATCCAAGTCCAGAAAACCTTGTTGTATAGCTTGAACAATGTTACCAGTGTTATACTCGCTTCTCTTAGTTATGTATTCATGAAGATGTTTTCCAGCATGCTGTGCTATTGCAGCACCTATCAATATCAACCATTATCCTTTTGAGCTTGGAAGCAACTACAGTTATACCTATTTATTATAATTTCCAACTTATAGAAGGTGTAGAAAGATCTGAAATTTTCTCTTACAATAAATTTCCTTAGTTCATTTACAAAATAGATGTTCAAGCGAAGGGTGTTAATACATAACAAGCCTAAAATTTTTAGACTTTTACTTGCACGTCCTCACCTCCGTGACCGTCGTATACCGCAAAGAATGCGGTACCAGGATCGTCTGGTAATGAAAGTATGTGTACATGACAATCTTCCATTTTTGTACGCCACCCTTGCATACAAGCACTGCCAACTCGATAATTGCAATCTCTGCAGCATACCGACTTCTTTGTCGTCACAGGCTCGCTGAGTGTTTGACCCATTATGTTCCTGAAGATTCTAATGTTATTAGTAACACGATGTTATTCATTTAAAATATGCAGTACCTTTTGGAAAATACTACAAGTTGAACTAAAATTAATCATAAAATATCAATTATGTTTGCACAGCTTGCCTGATGTATTTACTAATGAAGCCACTTACAATACCTTGCTTTAAACGAGCAAACTTATGTTCAGAAACTATTATTTTTTTCAAGTATCCTTAAAGAACGTAATTTTTTACTTGTAAAATTCAATAATAGGATTATTAGATGCAATACGATAATGGTTTTGAGAGACAAAGTGTTGGTGACATCATATTACTTTTAATGTAGGAAGCTTTCAATAGATCTATTTGCAGAATACAATTGCAGAATCTGCAATCGCGTATACAATGGATTCTGGTTAATTGGGACAGCTGCCTAATTGGGAGAAATTATCTGGTTCCAATGTCTCCTAATTAACCGGAATCCACAGTATTTATATATGCACACAAATTCTACAGATACATGAATATAATGGAAATAATTAAAATCTAACGTCAAACATTGATGGTGATCTAACCTCCTGTAAAATTTCATACGCATCGCATCTTCCACTATACAAAGTTACGGAAATATCCTTTGAAAATTAATTTTTCTCATATATATATGTATGTATGTATACGTATAGTAGAAGCTATCATTAGCTCTTGATCTATTTACGTTATCTTAATTTGGCATCCGATCTCACCTTCGTGTGCTGTCAAACGAACATGGACAAACCTAACCTTCCTGCAGAATATTGAGTTTATTTTGCGAAGTGCACAAGATCTTGCAATTTCGATATTTAACACTAATTTTTTCTCGCGCGTTCCATATTTACCTATACGAAAGTTTGCTATTATATCTATCGTCGAAAATATATTTAAAAAGTTTTTTCCTCCGAGTACATTAACAGCTGATCAAACTACTATATACATATGGTGGTTCATTGATTTGGTGTACGGCGTACACCCAATTTAAATTAGTCTCACCAACACATGCAAAGGTATACAGTGTACTTGTGTATGGTTGGACAGCTGATTCTGGACACGTGTTTAACGAGTTTGTGCTAAATAAATCGAATAACTGCAAACAATAATAGTATGTTATTAAAAAAAGATATTGTACATATGTATGAAAATACAATGCCAATATAATGCTGAAAGTCAAGATAACAAAGTTAAGCGGCAGTAAGTATTATAAAAGGTTAAGATAATGTGTATTGCTCATATTTTATATCAAGACTTCTTTTACGTTTCGTGACAGAAATTTCTAACGAAATATATAATTATCTTATTTTTTAAAATACTAATGAAATTATCGTATCGTCATATTTGATGCTATTAATGATTTGTTTTGTTTAAGAAGGTAATATTTAAAACATTATGGGGCAAGATAAAAATTCAGACACAGATTCCGTTTCATTTGAACTTGAAAATCGTAAAGTGATAGGATGCAGAGATGTTTCATTTGATGAGGCGAAGAAAGATGAAAAAAGGTATAAATGTATTTTTCATGGTTGCGAGAAGGCTTTCGCTAGGCCGTCTAGACTAACTAGACACATTAGACTTCATACTGGAGAGGTAATTAGATTTTTGTACTTTTTCAAATATAAAGTGCTACTTTTTAAAACTTGTATCGTTTTTAGAAATGCTATAAATGCAATCATCCAGGATGCGACAAAGCTTACACAAATTCTTCTCATTTAAAACGTCATATGGAAACTCATAATCCAATTAAGAAGACATACCGGTAAAAAACATTCTCTCTCTGTCTCTCTGTCTCTCTATACATGTATTATAAGATTTTGCGTTTAAATGGTTTTTAGTTGTAATATTTTAATGTCTTTAATCAAAATAATTGACTTGACTTTGATTTAAGGTGTCCCGAGTGTCTACTATTTCTTAGCAATCAACATAATTTGAAGCGCCATTATAATTTAATGCACAGAGATCGAGACAAATTGACTTGCAAAGAATGCAATCTAACATTTACCAAAAAGTATCAGCTTGCAACACACATGTCAGTGCACACTGGAGAATTACATAAGTGTGACCAATGTAACAAAAGTTTTACAAACTTTAGAAAATACAAGAGGCATACCGCGAGTCATAATGGAGGAACAAAAACTTATGCTTGCACTGTGTCAGGATGTAGCGAAGTTTTTAACAAGTGGCATCAGTTCTGTGCTCATCAAAGAACACAGCATATAATTTGTAGGCACCTATTAACATTTTTATGTATTTCTTTACTTAATAACTTCTTTCGTGTACCGTTCTATGCACAAGGTTTATTAAAGTGTTTTTTATAGTGAAAGCCAATACCGTTGACTCGTTTTCTTCTTCGCTTACAGATCATAAGTGCAAGGATTGCGATAAAGTGTTCTTGAAGAAGTATCGTTTGAGAGCTCATTCTAAAATTCATGCGGAAGATAGAGCAATTTTTCCTTGTCCGTACAACGATTGTTTCAGAATATTCCATTTCAAAAATAATTTAGACACACACATACGAACCAATCACCTGGGACGAAAGTTTCAGTGTGACGTATGTAAGGTAGAAATTTCAACAAAAGCAAAATTAGCGGAACACATTCACAAATTACATATGTCTGAAAAGTTAATGAGAAGAACCAAGAAAGGACAGCGCAGAAAGCGAAAAGATGCTGGCACACGCAAGAGAAGCGCAGTATCTGCATTAGTAGGTGTTAATTTACCACCAAAAATCGAACAAATGTTATTAAAGAGAGAAAAAGATATACCATATATAGAGGAATTCGAACCAACAGTGCCTGATGTTAATCCTGACCAATGATATGCACACTTGATGATTTATCGACAATATTATGAGTAAAGATACGAAAATAAACGAATTTTTTATGGAATATTTATTCTTCAATTATTTAGAAATTTATTTGATATTTACTATCATTTTGCATTCTTTTGTTTCTTTTTTATCTGTAAATTTCCACTAAGTTTTGTTCATTTTTTGCAGCTGTTAGTTCAGTTTTATAGCATATAAATTATATACTATTGTATATTCAAATTTCTAAAGCAAAAATTTTGTTTAATTTTATATTGTAATTTCCTTAATTTTTCAAAGTCCAATCGAAGTGGTAGGTAAATCATTTACTGTTTCAAAATAAACAACACATTGCAATCAGACTAATTAATATATGCTTCAAAGTTTTACTCATTAATTTATTGAATATTCTACCCACCTGAGATTTTGATGACATTCTAGATGATAGGAAACAATTGAAACTACAAGGTTTTTTATATCTCTGAAGAAAATTGGATTTTTTTCTTTTTTATTCAATTTCGCTATAGAAAATAACATTCGCATGAAAAAACAGGAGTTACAGCGTGTAATAGTATGAATTCATTTCTACTATTCAGAATAGTGGAAAGATTTTGGCGAAGCAAGTCGCCGTATCTACATATCTTGTGTACGAGGTGTTTACTCGGCAAGCGAAGAAAGTTAGCTTTCTTGATCTTATGAAGAATTCATTTCGATTTACACGGTTTTAACATTCATTACTGGAACACTATAACAAATGCAAGTACAGATTTATCTACGTTATAGAATCTGATATTTTCCTTAAGAAAATATAAAGCAAAAGTCACATTGACTCTCCATTAGAGCGTTAATATTGTTGTATTTTCGAAATTCGAGTTTTCCGTGAACGTGTGAAGTACAAGTATAAATGAAAGCAAAGCACTTTAACAAAGTCTTAAGAAACTTTCTAATTTATTTTTACGTTTATAAAATCCTTACGAGAAGGAATAAAGTTTTCTTTATAATATGTACTTATATATTTATAAATTACTCCAGAAAAATATATTGTATTTCCCACAAAGGTCTGCAGTTTACTGTAGCTTTTTTTATATTAAAGACAAAAATTGAAGCTCCATTCCGTATCAACGAGGGAGTAACTTTATTCGTATTGCTTTGGAAGATGATAGACCCGGTGAACTACCTAATGTGAACTCTCTTTTTTTTTTTTTTTTTTCAATAACGTGATTCAGAGAAATCTCAAACATGTTTACACTAAATTCCTTTTTAATCTCGTTACTCTCATTTCTTGAGTTCTCACCTAATGTTTTTTATTCATTTCGACAATGTTAGAATACGTAATATTGTTGGAATAGAAGGTCAAAAAGTTCTTTAGAAATCAAATTTTAATAATTGAGAATTTTTCAATGAATCGTTCAGTAGCGATATTACATTGATTCCCGAGGCAAAAAGGTGTTTCCGTGATAATTTATCTTGATCCGTTTGAAATAAAATATTATTTGAAATGAAACGATTAAATTATCTATCGGTAGACCGGCAGTTGAAAGGCGTTAAGAAAGAATGAGAGGTGGCCGGTGCAATTATTTTCAAGACTTCTCTAAATCATGTTGTTTGATAGAAAAAGATCCATCGATAACGGGACACTTTAATCCTTATACAACTCTCCAAGAAATTGGGACATTTATATATTGAGAATTAAATTGGATCACAGTTGACATTCAATTCTGGAAAAATCTAGTTCTTAACTCTCGCGTACAATGTATAAATGTTATCCAATTAATTTGTATATTTCAGCAAGGATGATTACAATTCAAAACAAATGTCTATTTTCAAGTGAAATTGACCGGAACAGTGCACGAGAGTTAAGAGGATCGCGTTAGGTGGTTCATCTTGTATACGTACTTGATAATGCATTACAGTATATTCTCTCCGCAACTGTCGAAACGATCTCTACCGTGACTGTCAAAATTTGATCCCGACCGACACTGGAAGGGGATCTCCTTTGGAACCAGTCAAGGGATGAAGTCGGTGTTCGACGACCGAGCCAGCGATGGGTCGAGTATCGGTGAGAATAACGCAAGCGTTTTAACCAGAAAAACGAGACGAATACGATGGTAAAAGTTTTACTGACCAGAAACACGAAAAATGAAGAAATTCCGATTTTTGAATTTAAAAGGCTGAGCTGGCACGAGTCCTTTGATGTTTGCCATGCTTCTCTACGTTCGGCACGCTACGAAGATTATCGAACTCTTGTATAATTGTCGCTCGACAGACCCGACGGTGCGACAGTTGCGGAGAGAATTCTGTAGCAGGCTTCAAGATTGAAGACTCGCAAACCCGTCACTTGAGTACGACAGTTGATTCGTGCTCATTTATTGAACCATTTGAGTGCAGAGATGCAACAAGAGAAGGATTTTGGGCGAGATGGAGGGTTCGATGAGGAAAAAAAAAAAAAAGAAAAAGAAATGGTACCGTTATATTTTAACACTATTTAAAAAGTTTATTAACTGATACTGATCGAATAACAGTGAATCACGAACGATTTAATCTGTCTGGACGAGAAGACAACTGCTGGACGTGCGATATTAGCGATATTATAGTTGAACAACCATTCCACGCAGCTAGAAACGCAGGAGAAGTGTTCGTCGCGGTTCGGTGTCGGTTTCGGGAGGAGCACGGTGACAGTCCTCTGCACTCTGCACCCAAATGGCCGAGTATGTATATAGACTATCGTTGACAAACGTTGTCCGTGCGCGGTTTTCAACTGTCTGCGAATTCTCCCGTCAATATTATCGCTATTCGTTGCAAATCATATGCATGTATGTACACCCAGTGAGCAATTTGCTGTGAATTTGCCAGCAATACTTGTCGAGAAATTCATAGCAAATAGGGAGCAAATTCTGCTGAAAGCATGGCCTCGGCACCAAAATGACCGCCTTTTGCTCGCGTCGAAGTACGATTACAAACATTGACGAAAATTTGCTCGAAGCAGGTTTGACTAACTGGGACATACGTATATACGCAATTTCACGTTTAGAAAGCCTCATCGACGGTTTTCGACCTCGCAGACGAAGTCGGCTAACAGTGAACTTGGAAAAGTAGCGATTGGGTATCGGTTCGCGGTTTCGCAAAGACCCGAAACGGACAAAGCTTTGCCACGCAGGGAAGGCTATGAATTATTCATCGATTATTGCGACGATGTGCGTGAATAGAGGAGGACACAGTTGCTCGAAAAACTGAGCGTGCATGTATCAACAAGAAAACACCACGGAACGGTTGAAAGATCATTTATCCATCTTCAGAAAGTCAGTGAGAAAGGTAATAAGGTGTACAATGCTGTATTCTTTCTTCTTCGATATCGATAAACACACAGAGTTGAGCTTTTATTTCTAGACAATTAGTCTCGTGTTCTTGTACAGAAATATCGATTGTTTATTCTCCAGTTGATCATGTAAAAAATCGTTTAGGTCGTTATAAACTACACTTAAGATGTTTAACATTCGCAAATTAGCATTAGATACACAGTCTATGGTGAAAAGTCTTATAACACGTTTGCGGTAGATATATCTATATTATCTCGTCTAACAAGATCAAAAGTCGTTCTATTTAATATTGCGGACAATCGGAATCTCTTCTTGTTGTTAGTGCACACACAATTTTTCGGATAGCCGCGTGTTCCATCTTTCCGTATTTCTTTCTTTTTTTTTTCTTTCTCTCTTGGTAATCATAAAATGGCGAACATTTCGGACTATCCCCCTTCGGATCGCCATCGATTTGAACGAGATTCTTCCTTTTCGGTTACTCATTCTCCCTCAGCGGCGGACCGTTCATTTTGGAGCCCTCGGCTAACACTGTTTGGGGCCCTACACGATTAACCCAAATTAACTCAAGTACCAAAAATTTGTATATAATTTATTTTTTCTCAAGTTTTCAATTTAAATCGATTTATGTATTCTGTTTCTTTTTTTTTTTTTTGACCGCGAAGGGGACCCTGGGCTGCAGCCCGTAAAGTCCGCGGGTAGATCCGCCACTGTTTTCCCCTATTAATTTTGTTGAGTGTATGTATGTACAATAATACGAAACGATGAGAAAACAATTCGCGGCGCTACAATTAACTTTTACCTCGCACTTCACAACACGCTCAATTTATTATTTCTGAACCAAACATGTACGCGTGTGTAATATTATATACATAGCATTGATAAAAATAATTTGGGGTAACAAATATTCATTCGTGTATGTAGCGCGCATTAATTGAACGCGAAAAGCATTTCGTTGGAATTAATTCATAGCGGGAAATAGAGAAAACGCATTGGACCGCAAAGGATTAACTGTCGATCGAATCGCTAACGGATATCTCGGATGTGTCATCGACAGAAATGGGCAACAATTTTGTCCGCGCAAAACGTTTTGAATAATTTCGCTGTTGTGCGTCGCATTAAATGGAAATTCCGATCGCAGATTAAAACAACTTATTTTTCTCTTTTTGAATAATATTTATATTAACATTATTTCCGATTATTTGAAATGATCGGTGAAACAAAATTCTGCCCGTTTCTGGCAAATGCTTGAAAATGCGATTGGTGATTCATAGACTGCGGATTTATGACAAAAATATACCAAATACAAAACGGCCTAAAATGTTCGTAGAGTTTGAAGATACTCTTGTACCCTTTCCGACTTGTACAAATGATCAGGAAAAGCAATGAATTTTAAATTTCAATCATAACAATTTTTAATTTTTATTTATGTTTTTCTTTTCAGTCCGCAGTCTAGCGATCAAGTACGTTCACAAGGATAACGTTTATGCAAAATGGGAAGTATGTAATGAGCAGACTGCGGATGTCTGTGCAATTTGCAATTTTTATAGACGAATTTTAAGAAAGTGGAATCAAATCAAATCTTATTTTCAGTGGCGACAGCCTTTGTGGATGTGAAAACAATGAAAATTCTAGTAAATTCTTTCGAATTCGATGTTCTAGCATTCTTTGAAAATGTTTAGAATGCATCCGCAGTCTAGTAATGAGCGTCCGCGAGTCGCACGAAAATGTACACTGCTCGATATGCGATTGAACCAAGCAACGACAATAATAACGCGTTTATTACGGTTGGAGTACAAAGAATCTTGGTAGCTTCTTCGATTCGCCTGTGCCGCATGTTTTTACGAAATAGCGGAGATTAGAAAAATATTTTATATTCTTTCGTTTACTTAATGACGATGATAGCTTTTCGAACGGAGTTTGCCATGGGTTTTTTTTTTGCCGTGGTGTCGGGCACAGGCGGATCAAAGTTAAGAGTATTGTTGCGTCGGTGGAAGTAGTAGGCTCCAGCAAAAGTTCTGGTTTAGTATTACAATCTTTTACAGCCGCGAGGAGTTCATTGTTTCGTGATTGAACACAAAATGGCAATATTATTGTCGCATCTTGTTCAAGTGAACCAACGTTTCCCAATCCGTAGCTTAGAATGTTATGTTAACGAGTTCCTCGTCTTTGGAAATAGACTCTTAGTTTAGCACAATTTTCTCAGGAAGAACAAGCAGTCGTTTAATAAATAGTTACACGTTCGAAGGCAGTTTATAGGTCCACATTCAAGTTTTTCATCTTTCGCGAGCATTCTTACTTTCAAAGCACAGCTTAACACATTATCGGTAATATACGTTGCGTTCGTGTGAAACGAACGTTTTGATGGAAACAATTGTAACGGTTAATGAACATTTGAAAAATATACATATATATGTTGCTTTCAAGTTCATTCGTAGAGCTTAGGATTTATTCGAAGTGATTGGGAAACGCTGTACAATAGAACCTTCAGCACAAAAACGACGAATTTCATTCTGTGCACCTGTACGCACCTGTATTGCTGGTAAGAAGTATACATAGTGGACATACGATTTGCTAATCTTGGTTTCTTTGATTGTTAATCGATGAATGTTCATTTTGGAATTCAACTTGCACTTTTAATTTTATGGCAATGCTACTGTCTAAGTTGTATTCTTTAAATAAAACATAATTCGTTGAACAAATCATTTCCTGGCTTTAAACAGCTAAGAATTTGACACTGGTTTACAACAAATTTTCTCATGAAATAGTTGATTTCTCATTGAAGAGCAAAGCTACTGATCATTGTATGAAAAGAGATTATTTGTTACACGAATTTTGGTATTCAAATACACATTAACGCAATTTCATACTATTCCTTTGTTCAGAAGCTATTGGAAAACGATAGCAATTTGAAAAAGTACAAAGGATTCGATGAAGCTAACGTAGGCTACCGGATGGCAGACTTGAACAAAATTTTTCTTCCCACTTAAAAAGGACTTTCCACAATGAATATCATTGTTTAATTCTTGTTCTAATGAATCTACATAAATGAACAATTGTGAGCTGAAAAGTCTGAAAACAGTCAAGTTAAGCAACTCGCAGAATTCACTCTGTATATCGTATGATTTACACAAGTACGGTAGGAAAGATGCATGTGTGTATACATATGTGTGTGTGTGTTTGTGTGTGTCTTTGAATTTGTGTAACGTGTACGCGCAGTTAGCGAGCGTGAGCATATCGCAAAATTGTGTACGCGTCGATGTGAAATAGGGCCACGCTTATTATGCTGACAGAGAAAGAGAAACGGAAAGAAAGATAGATAGATAGATAGATATATATATATATATATATAGAGAGAGAGAGAGAGAGAGAGAGAGAGAGAGAGAGAGAGAGAGAGGGATTAACAAATAAATATAATTATACGTACATCACGCGCGGGCGTGCGCGCATTAAACTTAATCTCTAACAAATCGGTATCGTTTCTTTCTTTTCTTCTTTTATAAAACAATTAAAATGAAACATTTGTACTTTAGCAGTATAGAGCAGTCGTTTTGTCGTACTTATTTACCTTAATATCATTATCGTCGTTTATATTATTTTTATACATATATAGATAATATTATATTTTTTCTTCTCTTTTCGCATATTTTCCATTGTTTTTTCTTTCTAAAAGAACAATTTCCGCCTCGGTTGGCACGCCATCCATCGTCATCGTCATCGTCATCGTTCGGCATCTCGATATAATCTTGTCGTTACATATCTGTATATATGTAAGCTGTTCCGTAAAATGATCGATCAATCAGAAGAAAAACGGAGAACTCATCGTTGGGGATAAGACGATCCCTCGAATGTTTATAAAATTTCACTTTTGTTCTGTTTAAATCATTCATAGATCGGAAAATGTATAGTAGAACGAGATACCGATTTCGGGATTGTCTTACGCCCGGCCGGATGATCTTCCCGGTTGGCTGCTTTGCAATTTATAAAATGTCCGGTATAGATATAGTATCATGCAGTCGATATCTCGTCTATTATATATATATATATATATATATATATATATATATATATATATATATATACATGTATATATACATATATATAAAAAAAAGAAGGATACGTGTAACATTATGTGATAGAGCGTACGCGACGAGATACACGCTTGAGCACAACTTATCCATAAATATACAATCATAGAATCAATATCAAACAAAATCGTGATTATTGCAGAGTCCTGGCTCACGGGCGGAATACATATGTATATACATATATATTTTTATTTCATATACATGTATATACATACAACATGCACACGCACACGCACACACACGCGCGCTCTCTCGCGTATAAATATATATATATATATATATATATATATATATATATATATATATATATACACATATATATATATATACACATATACGCATTATTCACTACATATTTATCTCTGAAGAAACAAAAGACTGAAAGGAACCGCCACTTGCACGTTTGTAAGAAACGTGTCCCAGAAAAAAATATATATATATATGTATATATATATATATGCATATAAAAAAGATAAGTATCGAACGCGCAAAATCGCTGGACGAATGATAATATAAGCTCGACGTACAATAAAAACGTAACGCCGACCGATAAACCTCGACTATCAACGACAACGAAATAATAAAATAATTATAATAATAATTGTAATCATAGTACGGGGTACGATTAGCTCGAATAATATTAATAATAATGGTACATTGATATACGCAACGATTCCCACAGTATATGTACAGATATAATAGCACCATGACCGAAATATCTGAGGGCTAGAAAAATGATGTGGCGTTCCGGGACGGGGGAGGGGATGATGGAACGTAGGAGAACGGAAATGAGAATTGGCTCGAGGAGGGTGTCGAGAGTGTGAGCATCGGGAGGAAGGGGTGGATCTTGCGCTTCGGTCGGAACACGAGAGAAGGGAATGAAAGAAGCAGACGTACGATTCAGTTGAAAGAATGCTACGTCAATTGCCACTCTTACATATTTTTCGATTGCGCCGATCGATCGCTGCCGTGGTCCTTCCACCAGTCGACTACCGACCACCGATATGAAACACACGTGCCTTGCGATATTTCGAATCGCCTTGGACCAGTGTCGCCAGATCAGGGCAGGAGAAGGAGCACGAATTCAGGGGAATACGTTTATCCTCTCTTTCTCTGCCAGTACCAGATTAGTCACGTGACATTGTGACACATGCACGAAAGAGACGAAACGCGTCACGCGTTTGGACCGTGGCGGACGTGTGGGGGAATAAAACTTCTGGTACTCGAAAATAGTGCCAAAAGGATTCTCGGTTCGCATTCATCCATTTTTCGTTTTACACTTCCACCAATTCTGTCTTTTACATAATCTGGCATCTTAAAGGTACATCGAACAGATAGAGAAACAACAGTAGCTAAAACAGAAAATTAGTGAATTTTCATCCGAGGCACGTTCTACATACGTGATAAGACGAATTCACACTGTTTCGCTTTGGATGTGCAACGCGGATGATTCATCTACAGTGAAAGTGAAAGATGAAAGCTGGAGTATTTATGTTATTAACTGATTCAATCATCCGGGATGACCATCCAAAGGTCATCCAATTGATCATCCAAAAGGTCATTCTAAATGTCGCCTAGCAGCGATAGATCAGCGCGATCGAGCAGTCGTTATGTTACAATTAATAATCGTAATTAAGTATTTGGCCGTTTCGATTAACGTGTTCCATTCAACGTTCACAAGAATATTATAAAGTAACGCGATTGCTTTAACTCGGCGAATAAGTCGTGAGGACTAGAAATTTTGAAAAACGAATCGCAAATTCAAATATCACAGGAGGAAAATGTCGCGGCATTTCTTTTCTTTTGTTTTCGCTCTCCTGGCATCGCCATTTCTGTACCGAGCCGGTGAAGATTATTCGGACAGTCACTAGACTCGCTCGAATTACAGACTTTATACATATACACGAGCTGAAAACAGCTCATACATACATTACACAGAGTGACTCGATTTACATTTCATTGAAATTTTCCTCGCCGTACGTCTCGCGACGAAGAGAGCGAGAGAGAGAGAGAGAGAGAGAGAGAGAGAGAGAGAGAGAGAGAGAGAGAGAGAGAGAGAGAGAGAGAGAGAGAGACAGGCAAAGAGGAAGTAATAATAATTTAAACGATAGCGAGAAACAACTCGCTTCGCGTGCTTTCTATTTTCTCTTTCCTTATTCTTTTTTTCATCACGTCATTTCCTGGCACAGATCTGTTTTGGTAGATCGCACGAGAACCGAGAATTTTCGATCGACCGTTTTTCATCGAATCTTGTCACATTTTGCAAATTCTCAAACTTAGGGAACCACAAATTTTGGCCTTTTTTAATACAATCCTGCATATTTTGACGATAAAATGCGAAAAATTAAAGTTTTAACCGTAGGAATTTACCGATTCAAAAGTCATGCGTGTTTAAAGTTGACCGATTTCAATCGTTTTTGACAGCTAAGGCCACCGCCATGCTGAAATGTACTCATCGTCGCAGGTCGTCTAATGAGCGTAGTCGGGCAGGCTTCACTCAAGTTTGAACACGCATAACTTTCGAACCAGTGAATTTTTAGCGTTAGAACTTGGATTTTAGGCATTTTCTCGTAAAAATCTACAGGATTATATAAAAAAAAGTCCAAAATTTCTGATCCCTTAATTTAAAGTTTAGCCAACTACTCTCTCGTAGGACTTAAATTCGAGAAATGGGACGCTGCGCCATTCTATTTTCGCATACAGTAGTTCTGTTCGTTAGCAGGATTGTAGAGAGATGGCCTACCAGATGTAGATCTACGCTCGTTCAACACAATGCGTTTAATAACTATTCTTCTTGCATATAGATTTATAATCTTCATTTATATATATATATATATATATATATATATATATATATATATACATACATACATACATATATAGACTCATATATATATATTTATTTATTTATTTTTTATATTAAACGATGATATCCCTTCTTTGTTCAATATATTAATTAGGTATGATATGTTTATTCACAACTTGATGTGAGCGCTTAAAGTTGGAATTCTGTATTTCTTCCGTCGCCGGTAAGAGCTGCTACACTCTTACCTTTCTTTCGCTGAACGTTTCCCATCCACCCATCGACAGAATAAGTTAGCGAATGCACCGACGCGCGTTACGTTAACGTTAATTTAAGTACGCAGCTAGGATAAAACATTAATTTCTCTAGTGATAAACTTAGATTCTCTCGTAATTGTTCATTCCCCTCCCACCCCACCCACCCCACCCAATCGGACCTGTCCCCAAATCGACCAAAATCTCTCACGATGAATGTATATGTATAAGTATGTTACATATCGATACGCATTACATGCTAGTCATTGTCAGAGAGTTTTTTATTTAGCGTTCGAAGAGTTCGAAGAGTTCGAAACATGCTCACTTCAGGTTTCCCATTCAACAAAGTTCGCCGCGAAACGTTCCCTCGTCGATGATTTTTTCGTCGACGAACGAATTCAGATCGATCCGATAACAAATTACAACAACTCAACGCAACAAGTTTACTTCTACCGACCGTGCGCGCGGCCTTCCTTCTCTTTTTTATTGTTTTGACGGTCGAGTACCATGCATAGGCGGCAAGTTAATCATTCCCTGCGACGTCCCTCGTCATCGGGATGGCCGTGATTCGATTTGTTCACACGAATATTATTCAGCTAATAACGCAAAACAAAGTTGGCTCAACGGACTCGCAACTTTCCAGCTGTGCAGGGTCCTCGATTTTCATTTACACTACATTTAGAGAAATCTCAACGAAAGAATACAATATACATATTCTCTCCGATTCCGCGGAACACCCTGAAGCGATGCAACAATATCTATCAAGGTAATCCACTATACGCTACTTGTCAAGTAATAAAAATAGAGATTGCATAGATTGAGATTCGTAGCGGATGCATCTAAAGAGACACGATCCTATAAAGATTTATCATCCTCTTGAGCTTTATAGCGTGAAACATTCCCGTTTTTCTGTAATTGTATAATATCTGTATAATATGTATAAGTGTGATACGCGGCCGTGCCAGCGACTTATGGTCGCGCGCGCGCGCGTCCACTATTTCGTCGACCCGTGCTACTGGCACTGTAGGCGCGTCGCGTCGCCTCGCCTCGCCTCGCCTCGTATCGTGTCGGTTCACGGTCCTCCGGATCGAACCTGCGCGGATGGGGAACCCGGCGATTCTATGGACGAACGGAAAAATATGTTTCATCATCGGTTGCGATATGTCTGCGAGTTTGTGGCTGCCGGTCGTTCCCATCCGACTGGTCGCGAGCTAGCCGAGAACCGTCGCGACGCGCTCGCTCGCGCGCGCGCGCGCGGCCCGCAACGTTCGAGAGCCCTCTTTCATCTACGCCGGTCTTCCGTTCGAATTTCTGGAAAAGTTCGCCCCCACCCCCACCCCCTAGAAGAAAAGTTTCAACGAGGGTGCCGTAATAAACGGGACGACGCGGCGGTCCGCCAAGTGATCACGGTTTTGTGCTATCTTTTCTGCGCGGCGCGTGTTCGATCACTGCGCCGCTTTATTGCAACAACGATATGCGCGAGACTAATTTACACGAAACGAAAAGAAAATCGAGAAAAAAATGCTATCTCCTCGTCCTCGTCGACTGAGTATTTAAATGCTTCCTGATCTTTCGACCCCGTTCCGCGGCGAATAGTACAGATATGTTCGTTCGCGTCGTCGATGAAGGTCCTTTCTCGACGAAGCTCTTGCGGTTTTCGGATCCAAGGGATATTCCAAATGATCCTGCTCGCGGTGTAATCTCTTTCGTTACCATTGTTTTAACCGAGCGAACTTTTTACCGAGATCCCCGATCAGAAATCTGTACCGCCTCGCCGCGAAACGATCCGTCTTCCGTTCGCGTATCAACGGAACGAACGGTGCTGGATCCGGCGAGATCGATCCGCCCGAAATTGGTGACGGATCGACGATCCACACAGGCTCCTTTCTGCTACCGCGCACCATTCGCCAACCAGCGAAAACAGATCGTCCTCGAGGCACGTCCGAGCCGGGTTTGTGCGATGACTGCTGACAATCGGAGCGAGCCGTTCGTTTTCGTCGAATTAACTCGATGTACTCTGAAACATTCTTCAAAGCCGATCCACCCGATTAGAATGCTCCGACGATGTCGAGTGCGACGCGCCGAAATTTTTCGAAAAAGTCGGACAAGAATCAGTCTCATAATGATAACACACAAACACACACACACACACACACACACACACACTTTCAGCTCAATTTTTCCAGAAGCGGATGAAACGATTTCAGATTTTCTGCTGGGTAAGGTGGATCAGTTAACTGGATGATATGTAGCGAAAATTTTGGAAAAATTGCGTTTAGTTTGAATTACGCGAAACAGAGTAAAAGTTGTTTTTCACAGATTTTTCATTTAGACTTTAGACGAAAATTGAAAAATTTTTCAAATACAATTCAAAAATTTTTTTCACGATCGACGAAAATGCCATTGTACAGATCGAGATGAGACCTCCTCTTTACGACACCAGATAAATTGACACGAGAACCCGCATCTGATGGGTACGATTTTTTCTTTTCCACGATGACTTCTAGAATCGCGTTTCGGCCCACTGTGGCGGCAGCGGGATTGAATTGCAAATTTCGGACGGATTTCAGGGGCGTGGATGAAAATGCAAACACGAATTTATGGAGCGGGGTGTGTTCCAACTTGGAAAGTAAGTCGAGGTTGAAGTCGCTACGGGACTCGTGCCTCTGGCAACCTAGTTTTGCGTTTTGAGGGTTCGGCGGATCCGCCTGACGTAATTGACTCTGTTTACTAAAGTCGCCTGTAGAAGAGAGGAGATTAGCGAATCCGTGATACCGCAAGCTCCTCAGGAGTTTTCGAAACTCCGAGGAGACTTTTCGGTGCACGGTATCATCTTCCGCAACGTACAGACTGTATAAAAGGCTGGAGACTTTGATAATTTCCCAGGGACTCGAGCAGACTCGTCGAGGCAACTTGGACACTTTCTGTACGCGGAAACTCTTCATAGTGGGCCAAACGTCGAATCGAACTGATCAAAAATCACACCGATCGGGAACACCTTCTGACCGGTGAACTTGTATGGTGGGTCATTTCGAAGGGGAGACTTTAAATGATTAGAAAATTAATAAAACATTTCTTCTGACAGTTGCCTACTTGTATGCGAAAAAGTTTTACTGGGATAATATTATATAAAGAAAAAAGATAAAAAAAAAAAGGAAAAGGAAAAAGGAAAAAGGAAAAAGGAAAAGGGAAAAAGGAGAAGGAAAAGAAAAAAGAAAATCGGAAGATCACTTATTTTTGTGCTCGCTACAGAAGAATCGGCCCGTTGATAGGTAAAAGTATCGTAGAGAATCACCTGTTCACTGAAGATCCTCCTCGCATTTGGGAATGTCGAATATCTCGGCGAAGAGGGGCGGTAGTTTGAGCTTGGTCCAGTTTCTCCTGAACCAGTCGAGGAGATTCGCGTGTCTGGCACCCAGGGCTCTCAGCTCGGGTAGCCTCTGCGAGACGTTGGAGACGTTGGAACAGCCGCCCGCGGAGGTGGCCTCGCCAGGAACTGTGTGATTCCGTAACGCCTGCACCTTCAGCGCCTCCAGGAGACGATCCTGAAGCCTCTGCACCGCCTTGACGTCGTTCAAGCCTGGCCTTTCACCCAGAAGAACCGCGCCGGAGAAGAGACCCAACTCAGTGTCCGACAGTTGATGGCCGTTCAGCGCCGACGTGAATTGCATCAAGGCGGACACAAAGTCCGGCTGTTTTGTTTTTCGAACGATCAATTAAGTAATTGTCGGGGATTAGAAAGGGAGCTGGCCTACCGGGGATTTCGATAGCTGGGCTTTCATTGATTGACAACAGGATTCGGACGCAATCCGAAGGGAGTTTACACAAAGCTATCGTAGCGTAGCCGAAGGATTATAACAGTCGGTTCTACATATGTTTGCCCGTGACGATAGATCGATGCTAATATTAGGTTGTCGGACGAATATTAAGTTCGCGCTGATAATTTTATTGGTCTGCTATTTAGATTATCCTGTTAGCCACGGCGGTCGGTAGACTTTAATCGTTTCAAAAGGTCAAAGATTATTCGTCGACATCATCCGGTGGTTCTTCGAAACGTTCTCTACCGTTTGAAAGTTTTTCCACACATTTGTCTTATAAACGCATAAATTACAAGAGACAGCAAACCAGAGAAAGATTTGTTTGGTTTTCGTATACTGTTAACAGGACCAAAGTAACCTTTTAACGATTCTACTAAGATCCGCATTCTACCGAGCACGCGGTGGTTCACCCGGTATATTTACAGAGACTTTTATCCGTGTCATTGTTATTAATGTTTCGAATATGTTGATTCTCACCTCGTACATCAATTCCATTTGCTGCCTAGTGATATAGGTACCGTCCTCGAATGTCATCGAACTGTCGGTGGTCATCTTTGAGATATGGCTGAGCCAGACCTCGAAGAAACCAACCTTAATCAGGATCAGCTGATCATCTTGCGAAAGCTCGCAAAATCCTGGCACCCTTTTGGCAAACTCCACCACCCTTTGCACCGACGGCGTTATCCTGGTGGCGAACTGTTGCCACAGCCAGATCCTTTGCGACTCGACTGTCTCTGCCGTCGAGGATGCCGCCTCTGGATCCTCGGGACTGGCGGGCTGCGAAGAAGCACTCGCCTAATCAGCCGAATTACAAAAGAAACAGGCCAGTTTCTTGCTGCCAGTTCCAGTAGGACATCTCCGATAGGCAATCAATGAAATTTCGTTTAAAATCTAGCGGCGGATGCGACTCTGGTTGTGTGCTCCCTCCCTCCTTATCATTGTCGACAAGGAGGGATCATCAAAGGGACCCTATGACCTACATAGTTCGTTACCAATGCTGGGCACGTTTGCCTCGATTCAGGGGAAACCATCGTCGCGTCGCGTCGCGTCGCGTCGCGTCGTAGCGCCCACTGTCCCCTTCCGAGTAAGGGTAAGGACTCGCCTCGCCCCTGTCGCGTATTGCTACGAAGGTGGTAGGTAGCTGGTACGTACGGTGGGCCAACGAAGACACGTGACGCTAGCGAACACGACGGAGGTGCGCGCTGCACGTAACAGAGGAAGCCAGCTGGGGGAAGCAACAGTCTTTCAGGGGCCCCAACCAGCGTTGCCAGATTAGGACTTGTTTCCCCACTCTACGTAACTTTGTCCCCTCGACCGATATATGGTAATATCCATCCCCTGATCTGGTCCCAACGTCCCCAACGTCCCAACATCGTGCCCACGCCTGTACTATGGCTATAAGTTTTAAAATAACGCTGAAACAGTTCCGGCCAGGTTTTCGGAGGAAATGGCCCCCACTGTGCGTCGCGTCGTCGCAACCGCCGTGAATGTACACATCTTCGTCGCGTCGTGTCGGTTCTACATATAATGAATTTTTTCTGAAACTCACCGGTATCGTCATCGGTTTCCGAACGATACCCCTCGTCGATTCCTCGGTGAAGCCGCAGTGAGCGTGATGCGCCTGGGAAACTTGAAGTATCACGTCGTACACTGCCAACTGTTTCACGTCAGCGTCCGATTGATCCGCTTCGACCACCGCTGCCGGCGGCACGCAGGCTATTGTGTTTTGACTTTGACTGTTGTTGTTATTGTTCTGGCTAGTGTTGTTGTTGTTGTTGTTGTTGGTGGTGGTGTTATTGTTGTTGTTGTTGTTGTTGTTGTTGTTGTTGTTGTTATTGCTGCCAGCGCCGCGGGGTGTCAGTTGTTGCACACCCGTGGTCGTAGTCGTTGTTGTGGTGGTAGTGGGTACCGCGTCTTCGGGGCCCCGTTCTCTCGAGCGCTTCGGCACCCTGCCGTATCTTACGGCTACAACAAAATCGTTGGTTCTTGAAAATATAAACGTTTATTATTATTGGGACTAAACTTTACAAGTGCCCTCCCAACCTTTGAACAACTGTTTTACGTCGTTCTACAGTTTTCTTTCGATATAAGACGACGATGTTCCTTTCGATATAAGAAAGTCCTCTAGTTTTATCTCCTCTTCGTCTTTCAAAGTTGTCCGCCCGACACCGCTCACCGTTAGAACGAGAGGGTACGTCGTATTCTAACCTCTTCATCCGGAAGAATGTCAAGCCGAATAGGTACCCTGATCTCTCCGCTCCGCAATACGTCGGAAACCGCACCGGGCCATCGTCTTATATCAAAATAGAACTGTATTCAAGAAAAAAATCAATTTTTGTTTGAGATTCGATAAAATCGTTTATGAAAATACGGATTTGCGAGAATACAGGCAGAGTCCATGAACAATAATTTAGTAGCGAAGGATGCAGGCTAATTTAGAAAGCAACCTTTGGGATCGTGGCAGGATCGTTGTTGTTGCAATCTCTTTTGCCGATTATTCATCTTTTAGCGAATTTGTTTTGCGATCACATAAATTTCACGTTCAACTTTCGCTTATTAACATTCCCACGGTAAAGGTTAAATTATGCAGCGAACGCGTGAACTTTGTTCAAAGCGGGTATTAACAAGGAAATGGCGCGCGAGGTATAAAAAAAAATCGTGCGACGATGTTATAATGAAAAGAGAACGATGTTGGGCGATTAAGGCCGGCGCGGCGAACTTCCATTACCGTATACATCAAGAGCTTTCATCCACTCATTAATCATTTTCAACTGGAAACTTAAGCTCGTCCACTGTAGCGTCGAAGAAATTTCTAATTTTCTTGCTGCTTTCTGGCGTTGGCAGACTGTCACGCGAGTATCTGCGTTTTGCACAGTTCCCAAATTACACTTAAACTACACTCGAGGGAGAATTAAACCCACCATTTCTTTAAGAATCAATTCAATCTATTTCTTCTTGCCCAAATAAAAAGATTAGAGTATTTCAGAAAAGACAGAGTGTACGAGCGTTGAGTATATTTTTCGAGTTGCCAAACAGCAACAACTATTTTTACAATACCAGTTTCTAGATTATTCACGCTGTAATCCATACAGTGGGGGGGGGGGGGGGGGGACAAAAAAAGCGTTTCGACCAAAATTGAACCAAACTACTTGGACTTTGTTGGGATGAGAAGAATTTTTCTGCATACTATAATAGGATACATGTTTGCAGAATGCGCTTTTTTAAATGTTCAATAAAGGCCTCGAAAGATTGTAAAAAGCAACTGTTATTCTCCGTCGTCGTTCCGATTAATAATTTCTTCAATATTTCTCTGGCCTAGTAAATCTTTTAGTGTGACTTCGAAAAAGCTCCGGTCGTCTGGTCTGCTTTAAAAGAAAATGTATTCTCTTGTAAATGGTGTGTAAGAGTGCGGGTCACTGTACAAAAATCCGCAATGTTATATTACTCGTTCACTACTATTCTGCCGGCGACATAATCGCACAATTCGAAGATTAATGCACGACATCCTGCATCAGAGAATTATGCCGTCCGATAGGGCATGTTGTTCCCGGACAGTTTTACCCTCTACGGTGTAACGCACCCTTCTCGAAGCGGATCTGAAGGCTGTTAAAGCTTATTACGATTTCGCCGACAATACGAGCGGAAAGCTCCCCTGGAAAGCTGCCTATTACACACAGCCGCATATTGCACTGTGGAACTTTGACGTTTAATTATGCACGTAACTTTGCTTCAGTTTACTTTGCCCTCGCCGTACTCTACCGAGCCCGGAAGTTTCAGAAAGTAAAAGACACCGCGATTATTAACGCGAACGGGCGCGCTTACTTCCTCTGTCAAGAAGCGAGATGAAAAATTGTATACTTGTGCTGCATCGTCTAGTGATTTATTTTTCTGCTATCTTTTTTATTCTTCTTTTTTCTTTTTCTTTTTTTTTTTTTTACGAAATGTCGACGGTGTCGAAAATGTAATTTTAATTCATACAATGAATTAATTTAATTAATTTAGTTCGATAGATCAGAATTACGGTGCCAGGGTCCAAGGAAGGGTTACTATATCCGTGCATAAACAAATTTGCATTCTATGAAGATACTGGTTACTTACAGTCCCTGGACATGCCGACGGCTAGGCACTTCTTAAATCTGCAATACTGGCAGCGGTTCCGACTTAATCTGATGACCAGACACTTGCCGTCCCTCAGACACCTGTACTCTATCTGCTTCTGTATGCTTCTCCTGAAGAAGCCCTGCAAAAAGAAGAACAACGGTCGTGATTCTGATAACACACGTTTCTGTTCCATCTTAGGCAGATTACTTTTCTTTACTTCTGCAGTCGATTATAAGATGATTCGGAGAACTGGAGAACTGGATGAATAACGATGACTTCTGCAATCGGGATAATCGAGATAAGAAGAGTTTTTCGTTAGCAACTCCCTAACAAAATCGCGGAGAACATTTTCGCAAAGGAAAAAGTTAGTTGGAATGATCCGAGAAATCACCCCTCTCGAAGAAGCACAACTATTTTTGGGACACCCTGTGTATATCGCCCGGTTGTTTATCGCTTTCGCTTTCCCAAGCGGTCGCGTAACAGCCGATTAACACGGTAATTTCAACGCTTGGCGGTGGAACGTCCTCCGGACATCGCATCGGGACGTTACACCGGTCGTTACACCGGTTTCAATAGCGAAATAACCGCATCCGACGGAGAAGCGTCCGGGAAACGCTTGAAAAATTGCTGACGATTCACGCGCTCGAGCACGTTCCCAGCTTCAAAGTCACCCGGCGAGGCGTAGTTGCCTCAAAGGGGTTGATAAACCTTTGAAAAATCCCCATTCACCGGCCTCTCCGATTCCTTCTTATTCGATCGTTCGTTCCAGGGCGAAGGGAGAGGGGGTGTAAGAAAAGTCTCTTTTCGCCGAACGATATTACTTCCCATAAATCCGACAAACGTTACGCCGAGAAGTATCGAACGTTTGCTCACCAGGGTCCATCTGTTCCGACTCGATTGATTCTCATTCTATGAAGCACTTTCGGGGACGAATTAACCGCGCCGCACTTTCGATTATTTTTTCTGTCGATCTAGCCACGATCTGGACTCGAGAAATGGTTTCTTCCTGTGGGGACATGCCAGCCTGTGAGCTTAATAAAATGGAGTAAATCTAACATTTTCTTTTTCACAATATAAAGATACTGTAAAGAAAAAAGAATTTGTTCGGGAACATTAAGCAACATTTCAACTTTATTTTCATATTCTTTTTTTATCACATACAATTACAACATGTTGGAGCTGTATAACAAATTGTGTCCTTTGCAGTTTTCGGTTCCTGCTAGTATGTTATCACAGAATTGGTCAGCAAAAAATACTCGCGATAATTCCGACGGAGCGGCGCCTCGTCGGATGGTAATTGACTCACAATCCGAAATAAAAGGGCCATGCCCGGCTCTTGCAACGACGTTCCAGGCTTGGCTTAAAATTAATTACAAGAGATTCGCTTCCTCCTACTCGGCGCAGATAACGCGACGGTCCAATCTCTCGGCGCTGCCTAATGCACAGGATATCAGCGGGCGTGACTCCTGCAGCTATGGCAGCAAGCACGCGATCAGGGAGTCATCGGGACTGATTTTTTCCCACCTTCGTTCCGTTACCTCCTGCGCGCCGCTGATAACAAGCTACCGCTGCTGCTACTTTTCGTAACTATTGCGGATTATCGATTCTCGAAGAGTAGAAGGATTCGAGGACCACCCTCAGACTGGCGATGGAATTAAATATGCTCTCTTAGCTATCGTACAGCAAGGTAGCAAACCCAATTGGAAAGTATCATGATGGTTGAGAAATGTGCAATGGTTGAAAAAGTTTCGAAATTAATTCCTCCTTTAAACAAGTTCTGGCAACTTCAAGAGTGGTGAAGACAGAGTTCCTAACCTGGAAACTCTAGTTTAAAGTATATGTACGCAGTGACTGCCAAACATTTTCCGAAGTCTAGGGCAGGGCTGGGCACGTTAGCAGAGTCGAAAGAGCAGGGGAATTAACTCGAATTGAGAGGAATACGGTTACTCTCTCTCTCTCTTTTTCTCCCTCTCTCTCTCTCTCTCTCTCTCTCTCTCTCTCTCTCTCGTAGATGGGGAACGGTAGAGTGGGGAGACAATTGTTTGTCTCTATTGAGGCCGTCCCTATCATAGGGCCCACTGTCCCCCTCCAGTAGACGTCGTTACCATGGAGAAAGTACGCGCTTGACCAATCAGAGCGCGGCTAACGCCACGCTCTCCTGTAGCCGCGCTCTCATTGGTCCATGATTTTTGTTAATAACTCGCTAACCAAGCCGCGGAGAATATTTTCACAAAGGAAAAAGTTACTTCGAATCACCTCAGGAATCACCTCTTTCGAGAAAGTACAACATTTTTGGAACACCCTGTACACATATAAAAGTTTCGATACGAATACTCGTATCGAAGAGAGAACATTACGGGGGGACATTGAATTGATTGATCATTGCTAGCCGAGACTTAAGCTATTCACGGCTAGATATCTCGTAATTAACATAGTTATCGACGCATGCTTATCATCGAGCTCTCGTGCCGCCATATTAGGGCGCAGGCATAATTAAGCGGAACGTGATTTGAACGCAGTGGAAATTGTTCTTTGGAACAGACACCCAACGAGAAGATTCTTTTCACCGATTCTAGCCAGTTTTATGAGATTGTGTATGCATTATTTAAGACTGCGGATCTTTATGCAAAATAAACATTTTCTGCGTGAATTGCAAAATACTGGTGCCAAGCAAGCATTTCTTTCTTTCGTTGATGATTTGAATATGTTGAAAATAGTGTCAAGACATTCTTCGAATTTCATTTAAATCAACCGTTTTAAATTGCACATACCTATTTATTTTGGTCATAAACGCGCAAAATCCAAAGTCTATCGACCGTTCCGGTAATTCGAACGTTTTATTTACCGAACGTTTACATAAAATCGTGATAAACGAAAAGGTTTGATCGCATAAATCGGTAGGGATACGGGACTCTAGAAACGCTGCACTGCACAGTAATGGCTATACAGTACTATCTGGGTGCTTTCGAAAGCTCGTTTTTTCCCCTATCGATTCTCCCCGCAAACGACATTTTTACGAGCCCTAAATCCAGATTGTGACGCGGAGAATTATTCGCCGATCCTGCGAATATTCGGTACCCTTGAGATCGATATCACCTTCCAGCCACCTCCTTTCTGCCAAACTTTTTACTATAGCATATCATTCTGCATTCTGCTTGCTATACGCAGCGATGTTGAAAAGTATGTCGGAGATGTTCCGCAACAAATCCTCCTCCGATGCAGTAATATCTCCGTAACTGACGCATCGCTTCTGCCGAGCGACAGTTCTAGCAGAGTGAAACACAGAGGCGAACGTTCCAAGGGGAGAGCTCCTTTCAAACGAGAAAATCAAGGGCCAGTTTGTTGTGCAATTATTTTTCGAAGTGTGTACGAGAGCTGAAACCTTGAGATTTATTGCAACTAATGAATTAATGCTTTTGAAACGATTGCATTCCCCAACCTAAAGTATTCGCGAATATTCGAAGAAAACGCGTTGGCATCGATCCGAGTCTTGCAAACAATTCGTGGATATTCGGCGAAGCTGTTGGACGTTTGTACGAGGTCGAGTTAATTGTAACAGGTGAACAGCGGAAGGTAATATGCGGGGAATGTGGGCACGTACCACGCAGCGCGCACGTTACATCGAAATTAACCAACGGGGTTGCTGGCAGGCTGCTCGGGAAGGGTTGTGTTCCGTCGTGGGGGTCGGGGTTGACCTCGTTGCCGACGGCCAACGGGACGGCTCGTTTAGTAAGTGACGTATTATGATTAATGTGCTCAGCGTGGAAACGAGTCGGAACTTTCGTCCAGCGTCATTCTGCCAGTCTCGCTTTACCAACACACAAAAGCTCGATATAATTAATAGTAAAACTGCCGGACCCGGTAGAACGATGCTACGCAGATTTTCTATTTCGCGTGTTCAACTTTTATCATTTGATTTTATTTATTTATTTCATCGGTGCTCCGAGAAGTAATTTCGTTTTCCGTGTAGCCATGGCATTGCTTCTATCTGTAAAACGATCACAGCATAAAAAAAAAGAGTCTTTTCGTTTCCATGCTTTTTTGAAATTATTAATTATTACGGTTATGATTTTTCTATTACTTGGTCGATAAAGTTATGATAAATTACATACTATAATGTTGTTAAATTTAAAGCTAGCACATTATAATTTATTTTCTTAATCACTCGATCATGAGTGGAGTTTCATCAAACATTCAATGAAATATTCTTTAAAAGGTTAACGAGAGCTTATCTATTTTCACAATTTCTGTGATCTTTGTGCAAGCATGTTCGAAATGGATTATATTTCGGTCGATCCCAGCGAATTCTCGTGGTTATTTCCGGAGCAGAAATTCTGTCACGACCTAACTTTATTTTTCGCGTGTCCGAGGTATTATTAATTAGCGATTCGAATAATTTTGAGTAGCGGAACGTTACCAAGATCCAATCCTGTTATTTTAAGGGGGTATTTCTCTTCAGAGTCGTCAACTTTAGATAATTTAAGAGATAAAAATGGTTAGGTCACTATAGGTCAAGTTATGTCGCTTTTCACGACTTGCACGATATCTCAATAGTTGACCAATGTTCTTCAAATTTCACACACACACACACACACACACACACGCGCGCGCGCGCGCACGCACACCAAATAGGGATCCCTTTATCTTGTGAACTAGAGTTATGTGAAAAAGAAACTTTTTAACAAAATGCCAGTCGTATGCCTACTCATTGGATCGTTAGTCCCGGTGAACATTCCGAAAAAAGAATAAATGGCAGGCGAATCTATTTTCTGGCATGACTTTTTTCCAGCTCCATATATTGTGCATTGGGCGCGGCGCGGCGCGGCGCGGTGCGGCCTATTGGTAAACGTTGCGAGGCGCGAGGCGCGACGCGCGACGGCAAGATTCACCGACGACAGAAGAATTTTACGGGCTGGTGGTTCGACGATTTCGGCGATCCATTCACGTGCATCGTGACCCCGAATCGTGCCGCGAGGATCCCGGAGCGATCAACGGGAGCCCGATTGAGAGCATAAACGGGCGTAAATAGGTCGCGGATAAAACTGGCGAGCAGATGGAGTGCCGAATCAGAAGACAGAAAACCAGCGTTTTAACAGGATGACTCGTTCATTATCGGATTCGTCTCGAACGGTCGTTCGTGGCGCGGTTATCCATGTGCATGGCAAACTGGTAAGAGAGACGAAAGAAGAAAGGGAAACACGGAACATGGTACAGAGCGAGGATACGGGACTAAGCGAAATCTCCGTTCCCGATGACCTAGTTTCGGATTAATTCGACGGAAAATCGTTGCAGAATTCCTCCTCCTTCCGACAGTCGCCGATGGCGAATACGTATCACGCACGCTCGTTATTGGCCGCGTTTTTCTGTGACGTTTCAATCGGTACGGCTCGGCGCGGCGCGGCGCGGCGCGACGCGGCGAGTACAAAGTACAGAGAATTCCCAAGAGACCACGGTTTATCGGATTTCTTTTTGGACAGTTGGATAGAATGACAGACGGAAGGTGGCAACACGAGGTGCTGTTAAACAAACCAAATCTCATCAGTTTCCCTGCCCGTCGCGTCGGTGTCCGATGAGGCCTAATCGTTTCGCGAATCCGATAGTTCGGTGAGGTGCGGCGCGGCGCGAGTCACTACGAATTCGACTGCACGGGTCACTTCAAATGGGTTACTTATCCTTTACTTCTAGCTGGAATTTCAGAGTTTCCGAGGGTTTGTCTAAAATCTGGGGGTCTGCTCTTTCAGATAGGTGCCCTTAGAATCGCTGGGAATGTCGGAATCACAACGAATAACCCTCGAAATCTATTTCGGTAGTTCCGTGGTTGCTTCGCTTGACCCGATCAGTCCATTTTGGTCTTTACGGGATCGATAGTTTTCTAGATACGAATCACTCGATACATATATCGTCCGTCGTCTCGAGTCTTCTCTGCACTAATATTTGTCAGGCTCGGATTGATTTGTGCCTGGTCAAATGGATTCAACGGTCGATTCACATAAATCAAATCCGATACGTGATCTATATTTATGTATCGTGTGTTGAGACCGATGTCATCGTCGACTGTATTACGTTGTCATCTATGGCCAATCCATTCGTTAATACTCGGTGTTACACGTATAGTACAATATGAATCAGGATCAGACATAGGTATCGTGCCTTATGCATTCTTCATCTACATACATGGATTAGTAGTGTCTTCGTTGTTGACTCTCGACACAATTCCAGATAAAATAACACCGCTCAACACTGTTTTTCCGTTTTAATAAACAGTAGAGGATGCTTAATTACTATAATTTAATTAATGCACCGAGTCGTTTTTCTTCAAGTTGTTATAAACATTCGAACACGTTTAAGCAATCCTCGAAGAAAGTAGGATGCCTTCATCGCGGTAATTTACTCGAATTGACATTTCTCGATTGAAGCGCAAAAGAAACGTTAAAATTTGTTGGGCAGTGTAGTCGGAGCTACAGATTCTCGATTACTGCGGAGAACGAGCGAATAAATTCGAGGTTCTTTTACTTGCAGAAATATCGCCTGATTTGCCATCGGACAAATTTTACTCGAAGATAGCTCTATTTGCATCCTTAACGCTGGGTTCACGGAGCGCTGAAAGCGACTATCTTCTATTACTCTATAGAAAATAACGAAAATGTATTTATCGAAATTTTTAGCCATATCTAACAAAGAAATTTTGTTGAGTAATTCCTCGTGGATGCAACTTTGGCATCGGGATGGTCGCAAATTAAAAATATTAGAACCCGTCGCGTCGTTCTGACGGGTCCCGTAAACGTAGTGTTAATTATTCGTTATTACGTCTTTGAAATAACGAGGCAAGCGGATATATTTTTGACGTGCTTATTTAGATTCAACGGTTCTCCTGAAATAAAGTAGAACGAATATTGATCGCAGTCATAATTAATATGCGATTTATTCGTGTGGCGTACGTGTAATTTTACATAACGGTCTATCGTCACGTACATAACAGTTTCATCCCTAATTCGAATGTTGTAGTAGCCAGTTCAAGTCGTTAGCTTTTCATACGCGTTAGGTCTAATAAGGAGAGATCTGCGTTGATCTTGGAAAAATAGAGTTAAAATTATGTAAAAATAATTGCTTGAGATAGGTTTTACATAATCTGGCGGCACTGTATACAACACCGTGGTCAAAAGTAGGGCAATTTTTAGGCATTCAGTTTGGGGACTCTAGCTTTATGAATTGTCAACGAATTTGGATTATCTTTTTTTATTTAACAAATACGATATTTTAGAACATGTGTTCGAAATGACCACCTTTACTATAGAAGGAAATAAAAACATAAAACGCGGTAATTTGAAATCGCCAGCTATTTTCGACCACGATGGTATTTGTGTATGCCAATATACTTGGCCAGGGTAGTCGAAGGTCGCATCGCGGACGAACGAAAAAATCCGAAAGCAAAGTGTGAAAATCAGCCTCGGAAACGCAGCGCCGGATACGCGTATTCCAGTCCGCTGGCAGCGTGTAAGCGTATCGGTTTATTGGTCTATTACTGACGGGTATTAATTAACGAAAGCCATACGAGACAACGCGGGGAGGACGACGCGTATCCGCCGCGCCGCGCCGCGCCGGCCGGCCGGCCGGCTGATATCCTGAAACAGGGGCCGCGGCCGCGGCCGCCAGCCGTCCGCCGCACCGGTACCCCCGACGCGACAGTCAATAATACCAGCGCATTCTATACCGCGGCACGACCTCGGCTCGTTGCTAAAATCGATACACGCGACGATGTATCAGTTTGCACCTCGAACGGCGTCGTCGCCACGTCGTTGGCAAATAATAAGCACTTCCGCTCGACGTCTCGGCCGAAGCAGGAACTGCTCGTCCCTTGCTTGTCCTCGAACGGACGGGACACCGATACACGGCTCTCCTATTAAATTTCCACCTTACAAGTTGACCAGAGCCCAGAGCCCGGAATTCCCACAGTGCCCAGAGTACAGGAAAACACCTAATTCGGCTTGACATTGTTCTTGAGCGGGCCGAGAGCTTATGGGTCCCACAAAGTTGTCCGGCAGACCACTAAGTGGGACAACTTCAAAAATACAAGAGGGGATTTCCCTATTTCGGTTCAGACATCGACGCGTTATATCCGAATCAAACAGTATGTATTCTGAAAGCACGGTGCAAAAACTGCGACAGTCCTCCTGTAACGCGTTACCGATATCCTCAGAATATATAATATTATAATATAGGTACAGCGGATCCTACATTCCGTGGACAGCCGATAAGTAATTCTACACGCAAAAGTCAGTCGAAAGAGAAGAATAAAATTGGTTCATTTGGCGCTCCGTTTTCGCGTAAATCCTATTTGAAAATTCAGTGACTGCGCGCGCTTCTATACAGAAGCACAAATACACAATGTTAACGATCGGAATCGCGAGGATACAAAGTAAAAGCCAATTTTTTCGAAATTTTCTTCACCAGTGATTTATCGTAGTATATTAATTCGTCTAGCATGTCAAAGGATCTCGACTGTTTTAATTTGAAGAAGAACCATGTGATTTTTCAATGCGATCCAATACTTTTTGCCATGGGTTGTATAAATGTTTTGTGGAAGATGTTATTCGATAGACCAACATGGAGAACCACCGAATACAACAGAGAGCAAATCACGAAGAATATTTTGAACACAATTACACCATTACACGATAAAACTCGCTCGCGATACGAGATACACAGGTACTCGTCGAGCCGGAGGAATAATCTAAAACGAGTAGAGCAAACAGGATTGGTCGAACGGGTTCCGCAACTCGCAGATTATCCGCGTTAAATGTTCAACGAAGCGGGCACACGTTGATTACGTATTATCGCGGCCAGGTATATCAATTAATCCGCAGGAGAATTTCGACGGACGAGCCGGAAGCTGCAGCGTCGTGCGAGTAATAATAAATGAAACTGTAAAAGGGACAGCGTCCGCTGCCGGCCAGTAGAAAGGCTTACGTTTAATCGGACAGTTGGAGACGAGATTTTTCTGCTCGCCGCCGCGCCGCGCCGCGCCGCGCCGCAGTACGCCAGGAAGCCCGTTTTCTCGACAAAATTCCATACCTTAAAAAATATAAGGGGCTGTAGTTCGCGATGTAGTTGTGTTAGGCGATTCCTCGCCGATTTCAATCACCTTGAAATACATTGTCAAGCTCATCGTTCGGAGCGACCTTCCAGATCTTAGCAAAACCGTTAGGATAACTATAGCGACGCCATTTCAGGTTGTGACAATGAATAAATTTCGTTTTAAAGTGCTCGGTTATTCATTTTTTTTTTTTTTGTCGAGTGTTTGCGAACAAAGGGGTTTTCTTTGAATATATTCATGCAAGAAAATATGTATTAGGTTTGAAAACTGGCGACAGCCCTCGAAGTGCATGTTTACATCGATTAATTAATTGATGAATTAATTAATCCCGGTTAATTCGTTCCCGGCAATGTTATACAATTTAGCCGCGTTGGTGGCGGTTCGGCTCGATGTAATCAACAATCGCAGCAATATTGTATCAGCGATTCCGAAATATTTATATTTGTTGGCTGCAGTGGCGCGGGGCAAAGTAGGAACGTTGCGCGTTGGTTAATCATAATAATGGACCTTTTAATATTAATTGTATTGCTGGTCTCGTTCGTTGAAACGCGCTGCTATAAACACACCGTATTAAATAGGAGCGTTTACAGAAAATTAACGCGTTGCGTGCAACCGGTTACGTGTTACGTGTTAGACCGGTACGGTGAAACGATTTTTCTAGATCAGCGATACGGGCACAGTAGCGACGGCCTTCGTATGGTCAGACATGTGCGTTTCTTTCGTTCTCCTTCTGCAGCCAGACGAAAGTAAACGCGACTCTTGCTGTTTTTTAATCGACTGATAATTTATACATTAATTTCGCTTGTTCACCGGACAACTCGATGTTCCTTTCAAATGGAAGAAGCACAAATTAGTTCGCCAATGAAATTATTCATCTCGATATCATTCTACTTTTCTATTTTCTAGAAAACACCGTGACTGTTCGTCAAGTATATAGTTTAAGAGAAAGAGATCATTTAAATATTCCAAAGAAGCGAAACAGTGTGTTTTGTGTGTTTGAAAAAGATGTGGATCAAGCTTGTGTGGATTTAATGAAATGATTCTTCGATTAAACACAAATATAGATAAATTTGCAAATAGAACAAACATTTCTACGAAAAAACTATAGACAACGACGGGGATCTGTATAATTCGTAAGAACGCGGATAAATATAGTTGACAAATTTTCCAACGGTTCATCGGTCAGTTAAAAATGAATCCGTCGTTCCAAAAGAGCTCGCTTAATCGATTCGATGGTTTTGCTGTACCTATTAAAAATTCGAGAGGAAATCGAGACCGGCCCGAATACAGGGCCGATTGCAATTGGTCAAATCGAACGATGAATTTGTAAATGATTTCACCGGTGAATGTTCATTTTTCAGAATTTGTTTGTAGAGCAGGTTTAACGGGAATTTACGCGTGCTCGAATTCTGGCCCGAAAATTCGCCTGCGTGCTCGCTCCCGGTCTTTTAACTATGTAAAGCCTGCATTTTGACTCCGACCCCATGGCGGAAGCGCTTGCCTATGCATCCTTTAGTCGACTGTGGAGAAAGTTCAATATTTATTGAAAAGGACGCGGTGGGCGATGTGAATTTTTAGTGCAGAACTCGTTCGAGAAATTCCTGGAACAACTTTGAAAAGTATAAATTGATTTTCTTTTCAGCACGTTCGCCATTCGGCGTCACAAATGCGAGTTTTTCGAACGAAATTAATTTTGCACGCATTGTTAGCTGAAATCACAACGCACGGGCGTTGTATTGGAAAAATCGATCACCTCTCGTTGGTGCATTTTGTTCGCATATCGTGAACAGGCAAACTATACAAACGGTTTTGCGTAACCGTGTGAACAAAATATTCATAAGACTGTAATACAACTGTTTGTGGGTTACGGTTCGAAATGATAATTGTCTACGACGTAACAACAACATGGTAGATGACAAGTTTATACACTTTTTAAAGTTCAGCATACATAGTTGGTACGACAAACAACGAGCTATCCAATTTCAATCCAAATGACAGATTGTTGTATCAACCTGAACAAAACTAGATTATCTTGAATGTAGCGTACGATTTTTTAATAATTTTGAGAAATGAGAAAATGACTGTTACATGCAAAAATATCTTTTTCGCTAATAGGAAAAACCAACATTAAACCAACTTTACCATTTTTAAAAATTCCGAAAATTAAAATATTAAAAAAACTATATGCTGCATATAATCTGTTTTTCTTTAAGTTAGTACAACAATTTTTTAGTTTTTATATTTCGGTCACTTTTACCGCTGGGTGCAAGCTACCTAGGTTTTTCTGGACATGGGGTTAGACAATGTTATACAACTCTACGATTTTGTAATTTTATGTAAAAAGAAAAGATAAGAAAATGAAGCCAACATGTTGCTTAAAGCTCCTTAAAAAAATCTTTTTTCTTTTCTTCTTGACAGTATCTTTATATGCAAAAAGAAAAATGTAATTAGGCTCACAGGGTTGTGATACCTCCGTAATAATTTCTTGCGAGTTCAGTCATTGTCTACTGTTAATTAGTAGCTGTAGATTCTCATCTTATTTGTTTCGTTCCAAAGGAAAATTTGTTGAAACAACAATTTTGCCTGATTTCTAGATTGGAGCTATCCCCTAAGTTCAGCAACGTTTTCAAGTCCGTTAGTTCCGTGTTCGGGTTGGTTCGCTCGCTACCAATTCTCGGCTCAATTTCTCAGGTAAACAAAAACATGATCTCCTCGTTTCTTAGCTCGCAAACAGCTTCGCGAGCGGATCGTGCACGAGCGCGGCGCGGCGCGGCGCGACGAGACAAAAAGATGTGGAGACACGGGGAACAGCAAACGCGCATTCATTTTCCAGCCGGGAAATCAATTTGATCATATTGGAAAGAAACGAGTCGACGCGACGCGGATGCGGCGCGCGTTGCTGTCGCGGGACAGAGCGAGTAGGCGAGTAGGCGAGTAGGCGAGCTGGCGAGCTGGCGAGCGCCGATCTTAGTTAGTCCAGGTGCACGGTTGGCTGTCGGTGGGAGCGCGAGAATGTACGAATTCACCGTTAACTCCGGCCTGAGGGCTTCCGTGTTTCAATCCCAGCCGTGGAGCACCGGCGCGGCGGATGTGCATCTCGCAGCGGGATTAAGCCGCGTACATAGTGCTTTAAACTATCGCCGGATTTTAGCAGTTCAATGATGCAAAAATGAAATACAGTAGAATGGACTGACGCATAACGTGATCAAAACACCTGTTTGAACGAAAAGCGAGACCTGTACCCTGATTTGTTTTTCGGTAACAGCTCGTTCACAGAGCCGCGGAGAAGAGTTTCGCAAAGGTGACGGGTGACGGGGTAGGATGTACAACATTTTTGCGACACCCTGTACAGGCTGCGGAATTTATGCATTATTTCTGGAATATTCATTCCGAGATTTAAAGGCCTTTCTTAGGATTTCGTGTACTTATGAAAACAAAAATTGGTAGCTGCAATTTTGTACAGTGGAAACACTGAAGGAACATTACTTTTGTCCTGCTAACAGTATTAAATTGAAAAACAAAGTTTTATTTGGTTTCAGTACCTTATAATTGACAAAGACAATTTTGATTGTGCATGAAGATCCGCAGTCTATTGATTATAAAGGAACTTTGCGACGATTGATATGCGACGTTTCTTGATTAGGACGTTTTATAAGATTTGCTTTCGAAAATCGGACATTTATCTGCAACAACGTAAATAGATGATATTGGTAGGAAAACGAATAAAAAAAAATCAATAGGTACGAAGAATATTGAAGGAGCATTGGCGTAGACAAGTTGAAAGTAACCGAAGCCATTGACACAGGGGTCCAATGAAAGAGAAAAATTGTTTTCTCAACGGCGCGGCGCGGCGCTGGAACTTTCTCGGAGGAAGTGATGCGTCGAAGGCGATCTTGTTAGAGGAACAGTTCGAGATAAAGAAAAGTTTACGATTTATAATTATGCTTCCCGGCGTAGAAAGTTCTGTTCGAGTATCTCTTTCTCGTTGGGTCGCTGCACGGGCATGTGTCTGCTCACGATTTCATAGCCAAGTTCGTATAATCAGTTTTCCAACTTCGTGACTGCAAGGGAAATGTTAGTGCACTATTAAACAAGATGCATAAAGATGAAGATCGTAAATTAATTCCACCGACTCTGAAACCATCAACGTCTCCTTTTTAGTCGAGGATTTCAAGATCGTACTAAATAAATTGCCTTCAGAGTCCTAGCAGAAAGTTCCTTATCTCGTCCAACAGAGGATCACGTCTTTAAATCAATTTTAACAATCGCTGGGACGTTTACGACTGAATTGTATACACGTAGAATTAACGTTGAACAGTCACTTTTACTTGTTACGAGAAACTTTTTCCTCAACTTTTTATTAATCTCTGGTTAGCCGATACTTCCTTGTTCGGTATGATAATTGCTTATACGCATGTATGCAGTCTATTTACGTGTCCGTGAAACTCGGAAATACTGAAAAGACGTTTTTCCAAATTAAGCCAAAACGATTTTCCAATTTGCATAATAACTTATCGTTCCGAGTTGTTTGTGACTAAGTTACTTTTCTTTTTTTTTTATTATTACTATACTTTATTGTACCATATTATATTATTACACTTTGAAACGATTCTGTTATTAGGTAAAAGATTAAATCGAATAAATGTGTTATTAAATTTTGGTTATAGTTAAAGTTTAGGTGTATTTTCGAATAAATGTATGTATATCTGAGATGCGACGTTTCTTTCAGTAGACCTAAAAAGATCTAGGTCGGGCGAGGATTAGCGAGATACAGTCAATCAAGAAAGTCTCCGCATACCCTTTAAAACCGAGCAACTTTTTAGGAAGTGTCTCGAACTGACTATACAAGATGTGCAACAAATATATTAGGAAAATTGAGTTGCATACATAAACTTGAGTTGCAAGTAACACAGTTATAAAAAAAAACAATCTCCACTATTTTTCTCCACTTTTCAAACAAAATTATTGTGCACATGGGGTATTGTGCAAGTGGTTAACGAGTCGTTTAATGAGTGACTTTTTAATGAAAAACAAGTGAAATTGAGATAACAAAAATGTTAAGCAACCTAAATAGAATATAGTTTACACCAATATGGACGAGATGAGGCGAACGAGTTATTCGTTGAATTAAAAAAAAAGGAAAGAAAAGAAAAGAAAAGAAAAGAAAAGAAAAGAAGTGAAAAGTGTCTGAAAGGTGGAAGCGAATTTAATAGGCGAATTAATTCTTCATCCCCAATGATCGGGTTGGAGACTTTTCCGTTTGACTGTATGTTCTGAGATGTGGACGTTTCTTTTATTAGACCTAACAAGATTCGGGTGAAAATGGAGCCAGGTCGGTCGAGGATTAGCATCTATATTCGATGTCTTTGACCCCTGACTTCAAGAATGATAGCAGAAAAATTATTCTGACGCGTTTCAGCGCTATAGGCGCTTCAAAGCGGTTCAAGGCGCTTTTGCTTTAGATACATTGTTGGCGTCTATAGACACCCTTACGTTACGTATATGCAATGATTGCAACGAACTATGACACTAGGTTTAAATGAAAATGGTGGGTTCTAATATCTTTAATGTACCATTATTGAGATAGTACGGATCCATCCTCGAGGAATTGTTCAACAAAATTTCTTTGGATATACCTATATGGAACTATTGAAAAAATGGGAAATGTTACCAATATTAGTTTCTGAAAAATGTACGAAAAATTGCATCGCTCGCAGCGTGAAATTACACAGGGTGGAGGATTGTTTAAATATATCGTTGTTACCGTTCCTCCGTTACGTTTCATTACGTTTCATTACGTTTCATTACGTTTCATACTTACTTTGCAACCCTCGCAACTGGTCACGCCGTAATGGTAGCCGCTCGCCTTGTCGCCGCAAACTCTACAGGCCACGAAACTCTTTGCGGGCGTCGAACTGTTCGAATCGGCGGCCGCGTAGTGTTGTTCTGGAAAACAAAACAGGCGGCAGCGTTATGTAACGTGATCGTGATCCGTAGAACCAGGTAAACGTTGCGCTAAAACTCCCTTCTGTTTCCTTCCCGAAGCAAGAAACCCGTAAAGCAAAGGTCCGTTGGACAAAGAGCTCTTAAACAACGCGCGTCTTCGTTTTCCGCTCGTAAGTCGCATCGCACTGCGTTTCGAATGACTAGATTGCGGATTTTTATGCATTTACGCAGAAATTCACTGGTCGAAATGTAAAATGGATTAGATCAGTCATTTAGGAATGTCGGTGTGTGGTTTTCAGTGTATTAAAGCGATTAGGGGATCAAATCAAACTTTATTTTATTTTCGCTTCTCACAATCGATGCAGAAGATTTGTATTTTGCGTAGAGAGTCGCAGTCTAATAATTCGCACGAACCACGACCGTCCCTCGTGTCAATTTAATATATTTTTCAAATCGTTTATTCGTTCAAAAACTAATAACTTTTTTGAAATTGGACCGAACAAACGGTTTCAGTGTTTTTTTTTCTTTTTCTTTTGTTTTCTTTCTTTTCCCGAACAAAAAGTAAAGGTCACGGTTTTTAAGTGTTTTCTTCGTGTTTGTAATGAAAATTTAGGAGGTGCTTTTTGTAGATCCAAGTAAGTTATACACATGCACAACGTTGCGTCGAAATCGAGCAAGGTTGCTGAAATATCATTTGAAATATCATTCGTTCATCGGGTATACTAATATAATATAAACATATTCAAATATCATTTGAAGTGTAATAATTCATAAACTATTATTCTTATTTTTCAATAAAAGTATCGAAACAAGCGGTGAGAAATCAATTACTTCGAATGGTTACGTACTATTTTCGTACGAAATAAAATTTACCCCGGTCCGGCGCGGTAGCAAACAGCTGCAAAACCTCGAAAATTGAATTTTCTCCACCTTTCGAAAAACTGCAGAGTCGTGCATCGTGCAGCGGTCCGCTCATCGAAAGTCAACGAGCACAGTTCGGTCGGATAACCAGTAACCATTTCCGGCTCGCCGGTACACTGTTAATTATTCCCATCCGTTGCCCGTGTTCTCGAAAAGCGAGAAAAAATGAAACGAGACAAGAGAGACAGGGTGGGGGGAAGAGGGAAGCCGTCGTTCCCCGTAAACAGTCGCGTTCACGCAATTCCAATCGCCACGCAATTCCCTTCGCGATCCAACCGCGGCAGACGAGATCAGGGTCGAATAAAGCCATCGTTCCTCCTAACAACTTCAAAAAAGAAAAAAAAAGAAAGAAACAAAACCGGCGTAGCGCGCGCGTAGGTAACGGCACCGCGGATGAAAACGGTCACGCGTGGACGGATCACGCGGAGGAAGAGGGAAAAAGCTTAGGGCGAAAAAGCGGCGGGGAGCTTATCCAAATAGAGGGAAAGCCGATCGAGGAGATCGAGAAACGTGGAAAGACAGCGGAGGAAGGGGAGTGGGTCCCGGGAACCCAGAGGGCGATCGCGAGATTAGAAAACGATGAAGAAGAAGAAGAAGAAGAAGAAGAAGGAGAAGGAGAAGGAGAAGGAGAAGGAAAAGAAGAAGAAGAAGAGGAAAAAAGGCGGGGAGGTTCCACGGGCAAACCGAGGGAACACGTTCGGCCATGCGATCCATAATGCAACGACGGACGTGAAACACGGAGGAGGCAAGGAGGCTGCCTCGAGGAAGGGAAAAGACTGTGTAACTGCCTCGCCGGTGGTTCGTGTAACGGAAAGGCCGCGTCACCGTTACAGAAGCACGACACGGGAAAGAGAAGATGTTCGCGCAGAGCGGAGCAGAGCGAAGCAACGCGGCGCGGCGCACGGTGCCACAGAGTCGCCAGATCAGGGGAATTGCTTCGAACCGAACCGAACCGAACCGAACCGAACCGAACCGAACCGAACCGAACCGAACCGAAGGGAAAAGGTTACCCCCTCTCTGCCAGTACCGGATTTGTCACGCGACATTGTGACGCATGCACGATGGAGACAAAACGCGTCACGTGACCGGTTCGTGGCGGAACCGTGGGCGAATAGCGCGATAGAAGGGGAAGGGTAGAGTGGGAGGCAAGTCTTGATCTGGCGACTGGGGTCGAAGAGTTCGAGCAAGAGCAAGAGGATCGCAAAGAGTTACAATCTTTGTTCTGTTCCTTCGAATGTTCGCGACTCAACGACAAGGCGACGTTGTCGCTACGCTAGGAGTGGGCGTCAGCCGCGCTCCGATTGGTTCGCGTTTTTCGTTAATAACTCGAAAACGAAACGCTTCAGCGCGAAATGGCAAAGGAAAATGTGTGGTGCTTAGAACCACACCTCAGGAATCGCCGCTTTCAAGGTTCTCGATACTTTGGAGAACACCCTGTTTATTAAGCTTTTCCAACCACAGTGCAGTGAGAAGGATGGAGGACTAGCCGAGAGAAAAGATGACGAGAGTATAGGTGGAGTAGAGTGCGGTTGATTACGGTGTCTGGGAACGGGCACCAACAATATGGCGACCAACGTGATTTTATGACGCCCTTCAGTAGCGTGCTCGAGATCGATGAACGGTATTCCTTCGCCTCGCGAACCGATGACATTGACGAACTCGTCCAGGAGACGAGTCTGCATCCCCGTTACTTCTTCTTCACCTTCTTCCTCCTCCTCCTCCTCCTCCTCCTCCTCCTCCTCCTCCTCCTCCTCCTCCTCCTCCTCCTCCTCCTCCTCCTCCTCCTCCTCCTCCTCCTCCTCCTCCTCCTCCTCCTCCTCCTCCTCCTCCTGCGGCTGCTCTCTTTCCTTTGCCGGGCAAACTGTATCACCGGAAATGCGTCCGTACGATAAGAATGGCGACGCAAGCGGCTGCTGGTTTTTCCCAGCTTCGTACGCGCCGTTTCCACGATCGTTTCAGGTTTTCTCATCCTTCTTGTCACTCCATCGCAAAAAGTCAACGTAGATTACGCACAACGCTGGGGAAACGCGAAGCATTCGCCTCCAGGTTTCCTCGGATTGTGCGGATTTATAACGAATGCTTTGAGTTTTCCGCGTTTTTCTTACCGGCTCACCGCGACGCGACGCGCCGCGCCGCGCCGCTCCGTTCTACTAGATTTATTTATTCGGGACGGTCAATTTTATGGATGGATGTCTCTCCGTTCGAGTGGAGTTTCATGCCGTGTTACCTGTCCGCTTGTCCGGTGTAGAATTCGAGGAGCAGCCTGTATATTTTGCCTCGGCGTTCGTTCGCCGCAACAATGCTCCCCTCCAGCTTCTCGGGTCAAGTGTTTGACGAAACTCGCTGAATAATTACTGGTTCGCCGATAACCGATTCAACAATGCGTGAGACGCGCGTTCGCACGCCAATACATTGTAATTTATCGCGCTCCGGGATAGTGTGTAATTTCAAGGGACGAAGGCGGAAGCATCGTTGCGTAATGCCGTGCAACTGCTCTGCATTCTCCACGCTGCGGCGCGTTGCACCGAATTTTTTTCTCGATGCTGCTCTCCCCATGGGAGAATTCGTTAAGACCACGGCGCTCGACGCGGCGGCGCGGCGCGGCGTATTGAAAACTACGGCTTAAACTTAAACGGTCGCGCGCAAATAAGTTAGCCCGCGCTCCGATCTTCCTTGCTCCTCGGCTTTTCTCGTTTGTTTTATACTCTCGGACAACGAGATTGTTCGCGGGCCGTGCCGCATTCCATATAAACAGGTTCTAACTATAATGTTTTATTTGATTTTATGGAATTTTGTAATGGTGAACGTTCATAATGTTATTCGTCATTTTGATTCAGATGCTGTTTACATTGGCATGTCTGGTTAACTAGAAGAAATTACAGTTGAAAATCCAGATACAATCACAATGATCTTCATGCATAATCATCAGCTAATAAAGACTCTGCGTGATATTGCGAACATTGCGGTTGCGTGAGCCTAAAAATGGAAATTCGTGTTTCAGTATCTTAGATTAGAATCGACAGAATCGTACATACTCGAAACAAGATCTACTTTTAATTTTCCTTGCTTCGCTCACCGCAGTTACTTGTATGTACGTTCGCTCGATTCCTAAACGACTATACATATTTGCAAATACGTGTGCTTGTAATATTATGCTCGATTATGACTAAGCTTAAAGAACTACATACTTGTACGTACATATGTATTCAGAATTACATATGTATTCGTGTCCTTTTTAAGAGAAAAAGTGTAAAGGTTCCCGGGTCGACAACGGATTAGTTTAGAAGTTATTAATTTTCTGCCGACTCCCATAATGGGAACACTACGGCGCGGCGCCTTGAACGAAATTCTCGCTCGCCTAATCTCTCGAACCGGTGCGCTGCGTTATCTTATCCCGCGAGATTTTCCTCCTCGGAGCCGAATGAAATATCCGCGTCGCGGCGCGGCTGGCGCTCTCTCGCGTACATCGCGTCCATAAATTCGAAGCGTTCCCGCGAGGAGAAAGTTCCGCGCAGGCCGAGCGGAATTTACAAGCAGAAATAGAAACCGTGGCTGTATCCGTTCCGCGGTGTATCACCGCCGCGACCGTGGTGCAAGTGAAATGTTAAGCGGCCCATGATTACAAATAGAATATACGACGCGAACCCTAAAAGATTTACGGTCGCGTAGCGCTCGGCTAACCTCTGCCGGGCAATCGTCGCACGCTTGAAAGTGCCGCCTCGCGTTGCCTCGCGTCGCCTCGGGTTGCCTCGCGCTGCGACCAGCGGAAACCCGTGTGACGTGCTCGATTTGTGTCCCGCGCAGTGTCGCCAGATCAGGGGAAATCACTCGAATTCAGGGGAAAGAGTACCCTCTCTCTGCCAGTACCGGATTAGTCGCGTGACAGTGTGACGCGTGCACGACAGAGACAAAACGCGTCACGTGACCGGTCGGCGACGGAAGCGTCAGGGAATAGCGCTGTAGAAGGGGAAAATGGAGTAGGAGACAAGACTTGATCTGGCGACTATGGTCCCCCTAACGCCGCGGCTAAATGGAAAACGCTCTGCACACGGGAACGGGAACGGGAACGGGAACGGGAACGGGAACGGGAACGGGAACGGGAACGGGACGGGAACGGGAACGGGAACGGAAACGAACATCGCGTCTCTAACAAGACCAGTCGTTACTCAACCAAGACAAATACCCGCGGCTGCTTAGCCGCGTTTGCTCCTATGGAGCAATCAGAGCATCGCGTTGTGTCACACACATCAATCTTCCATTTTGAGAAGTGAAATTGTTACATCCCACTAAACTGTTTACAATTATTATTATTATTATTATTTGTATACTTAATCTTATTCCACGTCGCTAAATCATTGTACGTTTCGTGGCTTACACTGCTTTATAACTTTTCAAGGATTTTATTTCAAGGATTGTATCGGGACATTGCCGTAATTGTAACGATCGAACAATCGAGGGAAACCTATTCTCAAAGAAGGATGGAAAATAAAAATCGCCCAATACGGCCTAGCTCGAAAGTGCAAAGGCAGAGCCGAGGTTATCCCGATCTTCGGGGTCCGAGCGAGCTTTCGAACTCGACCACTCGAAACGCTCTTGAATGTACGCAAGCACTCTCGCGAAATTGATGTATCATATTCTCGGGAAACGGGAAACTTCTCCGCGCTGTTTGCCGAGCGTGTGTACCAGGGAAAATAATATTTCGCTGAAACGATCGACGGGACGGAAATCGCTGGATCCCCGATAATGCGACGCCCCATACCGCCATGTTTCGGCACGATTTTCTTCTTTCTACTTTGCCGGAAAGTTGGAAATGGGGCAGGCACATCGCTAGCGCTCTTCTACGGGTTGTTCGAAAAATGCGTTTGCTTGAAACTGGAGATTCCTGAGATGATTCGAAGTAACTTTTTTCTTTGCGAAAAAATGCTCCGCGGTTGTTTTTTCGAGTTACCAACGAAAACCACGGACCAATCGGAGCGCGGCTACAGCGGACGAATTCCGGCTCGGCCAATGCCAACGCAACGCTCCGCGTGGCCGCTGTCGCCGAGTGGGCGTCGACCGCGCTTCGATTGGTCCGTGTCTTTCGTTAATCGCTCGAAAACTAAACGCTCCAGCGCGAAATGGCAAAGGAAACTGTTGCCTGGAACCACCCCATCGGGAATCATCCGTTTCAGGGTTCTCGATACGCTTCGCGACACCCTGTAGAAATTACGTAAGAATGTGCGGAGCTCGCTGGGACGCGGAAAGAAATATTCCGAGGAACGAATGCTCGGCAAACAAAGGAAAATTCAACGAGAATAGAGAATTTCCAGGCGCCGCCATCGTTAAATCTGCTTCCATGTATCGAACGGGCGTAGCGCTATTAAGGTATACATACAATGTATATGTACCAGGTCAGAAGTTAATAGCCCTGCAGAGTGAAAAGAGGCGCTGAACCCCCAAGAAAATATATATTGTATTCTCCGGTTTCCTCGTTGCGCGAGGCTCACGCACAATCAATCAACGTTCCCGTGAAAAGCAAAACGTGGAAAATGGAAACACGCGTCTTGATTGACGGTTAACGTTAGCCGAGGGATTAGAAGAAACGTGGACAGGATTTCCTGGCTGCGAATCAACGCCTCGCTACATTCTAATTCATTGCATAACATTACCTGGCGAATTAGATACTGAAAACGTAATTTTAATACGCTAAATTCCGATTGCCGATATGATCGCACTTTCACAAGTCGGCGTGTTTTAAACTCGTTCGATATTATACAATTACGTATTACGTGTCGATCATTACGCGAATGGATTTCTTTCGTGCCGGTTCTGATCTTTCTTTTAGCGTGTCCAGGAAATATTATGTATATTCGAAGAGAGGACAATCTATTATTTTTACGTCACGATAAATAATCGAATAGTTCGTTTTGCTTATACCGTCATATTACGTGATACTTCGTATTTCGACAAAATTATTAAAAAGACGATAAACGTTATACTACCAAATATAAATAAAATCATAATGTAGATGCATAGTAGAATCTTCATAAAATATAATTCGATGTGATATTATCATTCGGTGTAACAATATTTTCAAGTGCTCGCAATTAGTCAGACATCAAAATTTATTTGAAAGAATTAGCTATTCAAGTTCCAAACAATTTTAATTTTTCATTCAATTAAACAGTTAAACTCGAAAGCGTTTCGCAGCGTTTTCCGCGACCGTTAAATATGATTCGTCGTTTGATCGAAAGTGTTTCACACCGCAAACAGTCGTGCCATTTCGCTCGTTAACTAGGATGACATGAAACTATTTATTGTTTCGCAAGTGTACGTTTACTCGATTTCGTTGTCGAAACGAGTACATATTTATCGTTGCATCGATCGAATTCTAATTCTTACGCATCTTTGGTCAACTAAAATGCCGCGCCGGGGCTATGTTTCGGTTGAAACTCCGTTGGCAGCCTATTAAAAGGGTTAATTAGCGCACCAACGAGCGTGACAAGTCGAAGACATCAGTCAGCATCGTACAATTCTCGTGGTCCGATTACGCAAGACGAAGTGAAAGCCGCTGCTCGACATTTCAGAGGGTGCGCCACAGAATATGTACTAGGAAACCACGAGGATTCGCAGAAGCTTGATTCATTTGTTCGAAATGATCCACGATAGAGTTCAGACGATTGGGTATATTCGCTAGAATTCCTACTTAAAAAGTAAATTTTCGAGGAAAGTTCAGTAAGAATTTTCAACGGTAAACCTACCAAGAGCAAAACATACGATAAAACGCCTTATAGAAATGGGAAGACTAATTTACTTCAACTTTAACACGGTTTTCATTGTAATATGTGGTTAACGTTGATCGGCTACCCTGCAACCACAAACATAAATAAAATCAAAGCAATTCGTTCAGCACTAGGTTTACGGAGCACCTAGGAGCGATTATTTTACATTAATTGAATTATCTTACTTTAAATCGGGTTTTAAGTCTTCAGAGATAATTCCGTGACCGACCATCGTGGGTGACCCGACAGATAAATGCGTTCAACTAAAAGTTGCAAAAATTGAGACTACGGACAGAATGTCGATGCAAACATATATGTATTGGGGAAACAGTGTCGGCGTAGACGTTGTCGAAGAAGTCACTGTCGGTCGAGCATAACCGTTTGATGCGTAACGAAACGAATCTTGTCGGCGCGCGACGCGACGATACCGCATCAGTCGTCGACTGATATCCAGTCCGCCGACTGGGAAACACGTAGGACACTTAAACGATGCTGTTTCGTACCCCTGCATCTCCTCCTCCTCCTCCTCCTCCTGCCCCCTCCTCTGTCTCCTCCTCCTCCCACCGCCCCTTCGGACGCAGACGAAACAGGCGCGTCTCTGCGAGACTCCGACGGAATTTATTCGACGCGTTTCCCGGCACTTAAGGATTTTACTGCCTGGACCCGGACGAGTGGCAGACGGGATTGGTCGTCGGACAGTAAAACGCGAGTCGACTCGCAGGTCAGACGTTACGGAAAATTTCTTCCCTTGCCGTGCCGTGCCGATTTTTTCCCGAGCGGGACATCTACCTGCAGAAGCTGTTTCTCTCAGGGCCCCGGACCTTCGCTGGTGTTTGCGCCAATTAAGAAGGGAGCTCGATGTGAACCGTCGAAAATGAACGAATTCTTGAAATATTAGAACTGGAGGCGGCTGGAACTAACTTTTCTTTTAATTTTAAGTCTGTTTTACTGCGCTCCAGTTAGCCAAACCCTGTACTTTGCGAGAAAAAGTCGGCCATTTTGATTTGACTTTTGGATGCGACTACAAACTGGTATTACATAAAATCAGTTATTTTTTACATTTTCATTGTGCAAGTATCCTAGCATCTCTCGTTGTAACATGTTTGCTTTATCATTTTGTAATAATATTGCACCGCTGAACACGAAACTGTATTCAATTAGCAATTTCACAGCGCAGCGTCGCGATTAGAGAAAAGCGTAGAAAATGCGGAAACTTTGTAGTCGGAATTTCACTTGAAATCCTCCCTTTAAATTTGTCTAAAGAATGGCACATTGAACGATTAACCGACTGTCGAAGCGGCAATCGTTGGAGGGCTAACGAAGCCGCGTTAACGAGGCGGCTTTCCCGAACCGGCTTTTCAAGAACACGAAAATGAAATTCTATTTAGCAGGTCCGAGACCATAGTACCGCGACCTTTCTCCATTGTTATCGCGTGGAAAAGTATTCCGCGTAAATGTTCCAATTACCGTGTGCATTTTGCTTTGTGCTCGAATGTCGTTATCCGAACACTGGTTACAATGAACGCTACGGTACCTGCAAACACCCCGCGCGCGTACGTATTAACGTGGAAATTTTATATCAAAGGGTGCACGATGTTCAAATTTCGTTCCTCCATCGTACAAACAGGGCAGGAACCATTGAGCTTGGACTCTGGAAAGCGCGGGAAAATATTTCGAATCGTTGATCAATTTTTATAATATTTTTATAACATTGTACCGAGTAAATTGCGATATAGCCGATTTATCAAGTCGGTTGGTCCGTTGATAAAAACGCTATTTTGGTTTAAAGTGTGTGCCATTTATTCGGCTGACCGTATGTCTCGTTTGTAACGATAAGATATCACTTTGAACAGAGCAGAAAAAGAATTGGTCAAAGGATTTGTCCGTAAGGACATTCGCAGATTTTCGGCTGTCAGTGATAACGCGAAAAATGAATAGTTGAGAGCACAACGAGACGCTCGGTGCACGTGTCCAGCTCCCTTCTGTACACGCGCAAGCAAAGGAATGGCCACCGCGCCGTTCCGTTTGTTTGCTTTTGAGCTCGATGGCTTTCACACGAGACAGTTTGCCGTTCTTTTGTTTGTCTCTTTGCTCGCCACCCTTCGCGTCTCGACTTTCCGTTTCTTCGCGTACCTGTTCCCGTTTATTTGGTCACTTTCCACGGTGGTTGTTTCCCACTACGTTTCCACCTATATTTGACGCAACGGAAGCGCTCCCGCCGACTTTCCATGCCTTTACTCGCTTCCTCGCTCGTTTCTCTTCTTCTCCGACGTGTACACTGTCATTCGACTGGTTTCTTGCCTCTCCATCCCCTTATGTAATTTTCTGCATCTCGGACGAGAATTCCTTTTCCCATTCTTTTATTTCTTTCAGAAAACCACCCTCGCCCCAACTCTTTTCGCTTCCGTGCACTTTTGTGTGTGGCTCGGAAAATATTCTGCGGTGCAAAGATGCTATCATTCTCTGAATGTTGTCAAGCTCTCTTGTCACGGTACTTGTTCTCGGCAACAAATTAGGGATGGTGCATTTAATTTAGCCGATTGTACCGACGGTTTTGCATTTACGGTGCTGTGAAAAGTCTTAGGCCACGGATAGATATAGATATACAACGGACGGATTCCAGCTGGGCCAATGCCAACGCCACACTCAGCGGGACCCGTCGCCGAGCCGAGCCGAGCCGAGCCGAGCCGAGCCGGAAGCCGTCCGCTGATCGGTCCGTGTTTTTCGTTAGTAAGAACTCGTTAACAAAGCCGCGGAAAACATTCAAGCAAACGAAAAGGTTGCTTCAAATCACTTCAGAAATCAAGGAAGTACAACATTTTTGTATAGGTACTCTCTCAAAACGGATCGATTTAACCCGTTGCCCTATAATATCGATCCAATAAATATCTATCTTATTAATTTCCATTGGACAGAAATAAAAATCTATTTTGGTTTTGTTAATTGTTTAACAGCTATTGGGGAACATGCGGACAATAGATATAAATTGTCTCCTCTTTTTCAGGAAATTACCAACTACGAAAAAGTTCTAACATCTGAAACTGTAAAATAAATCGTATTGCAACGGATTAACGAGATAAACGGAAGATAATTTTGCCCAATACCGAAAACTGAAAGCGTTAGTTTAAATAATAGGTTTATGTCGGTCGGAAATGTCGCTTTAAAATGGAAAGGTCGCGGCTGCGGTTGGATAGAAAGCATTTTCGCATCAATCAATGTCCGCGCGGTTCGTATCGGATATCCGACCGGATATATCAAAAATCCTCTTATAAGGGATAGATAACGAAAAATTTGTCTCGGTAATAGAGACCCGATCTAAACAGTTAATGCATACCATTCGTTCCTCCTGCCTCTTTCAATTCGCTGTTTCAGCGACGTAATATTAAGATATTATCTTAAGTTACTTTTAGCATGGACGGAATTCGTGACGGGATTTTCGAAGGAAATTCAAGGTTGTAGCAGTCCACCGTACAAATTGGCAGACTAATAGAATATCGAATGTTTGACGCGAGAAGAGGAGTATGCACACGTTAAAATTGCTAGGTTATCGAACAATTTGTCGACTGAAATCGGAAAAATTGCCCTCGCCGTATGTGACAATTTAATCAGCCGAAAAGATTAATATTAAAAACAAAAAGAAAAAAAATGACTGACTCGATTTTATTAGGCTTACCTTTGGTTGCGTACCCCCTGAACAAACAGTTTCGGTGCAAGCTCTCGAGTTCCGCCGCAAGCTAAACTGTCCTAAACTGTCCAGCGCCCCCCGGCTCTTTCATCTTTTCTCTTTGACTAACGCGGTTCCGCGTCGAATAGGATTTTCTCACCGGGAACAGCCGAAGCCGGCGCGCAGCGCCAGACCGGGTTCTATAATAATCCATCAAAGTAATAATAAATCGACGACAGTATCGGCGGGTCCGTTCGGCTTTGTTTCGAAATCAACGGTGCGGCGCGGTGCGGCGCGGCGCGGCGCGGCGCTGCGAGAGTCCAGCCGCTTTTGAATAAACGCTGCTATGGGATACCGACGGTATTATCGCGTCGGATGTTATCGATTTCTATCGTTGTGCGGGCTCGTTTCCTGCGTATTTAGCGGAGAATTCCGCGGGCAGACCTCCTCGCATGGGATCGCGTCGGCCATTATCCTCGCCGAAAGAATAACGTTGCGTTCGGAGCAACGATTTCCTTTTTCTTCCGCTTCACATTCGTAATTCTCTCGTACCTCTCGCCTTTTAATTCTTTCTATTCTTCTACCGTGTTTAGAGTATGGTAACAAGTAAATAATGAAATAACATTAATTAGATAAGAAAATAAAATTTGTAGTAAAATGGGGGAACTCGCGCGATCTATAGAAACACATAAACAAGTTTCTGCGTAACTGTTGCTCGGTAATTTGCCATCTCGAGGGATAAACATCAAACTGCTCGAAACTAGGAGATTTCATCAGGGACCTCTTTCACCGTCGAGTCGAGTCGAGTTGAGTCGAGTCCCTCTTTTCATTTTCTCCGGACGCAGCGCAATCCGAAAATGTCGTATTAAAATTTCTTTCAACGGCGGCGGAGTGCCTTAATAAACCGGACTGAAGTCGATTCGCCGTCTGCGCCACCGGAGTTTCATCACGTAAGTGCATCCTTTTCGCGGGCAAAATTAATAAACATTTTCTCGCGAGACACACATTTTCCGCGAAGAAAACCGTCCTCGTCTCCCCGAGACGCGCGCGGCCGCACGAGACACGGCGCGCCGCGCTTCAAATACCGAGAACCGTGCCGCCGCGCCGGTAGGATGCTAATTAATTAAGGGCCTGCGTAATTAATGGGCCCCTGATAGCACCGGTGCACGCTCATGGGAACATTTTCCGGGTATCGAATTCCTCTTCCGTATTAATTCTGTTGTGTAATTTGATTGCACACGTCGATTGCTGTAATCGCGCTTCGCGAGTTTCAAATTACCGGATTCGCGACTCTTTGTCCCGATTATTCGGCTCTCGTTTCGCGCAATTATACCTATCTGTCGCGGCCTGCCGTTCGTCGCAACAATTCGTCGACAACAAATTATTTTGTAACAAATTATACCGTGACTCCCATTCGGACAAAAACCCTTTCATTTTCATTAGTTTATTGCGAAATAGTGATATTAACGCAAGGAAGAATGTTAAGAAGAGGACAGAGGCAAGATAAAAAATGTAATTCGGGGAAAGCAAAGGTATGGTTATTTTGTACACATTTCCCCGCAGTCTCGACATCATAGTCCCAGTCCCGTCGCGTTTATCTGCCGCAGCAGAGAAACGTTCCGTACCTCTCATTCAGCCCACCTTTCGGCAATCTTATCCGCTTCGAATCCGCAATGTACTCCCATTATTTAATCAACGAAACGTCTCGTTAGCGATCTGGGTCACACACGAGCACGTTTCCCGGTCTTTCGCGAGGCAAAACGTAACTCTCTGCCGGGCTCGTTTCTGCTCCTCCTCGATGTGCTGCTCTCCTTCTCTCCTTCTCTCTCTCTCTCTCTCTCTCTCTCTCTCTCTCTCTCTCTGTCTCTGTTTCTCTCTCGCTCGGTCTTTCCTTCAATCTTCGCCCCGTTTCCGGAGTGTCTGGCGTCGTACGCGAGCACGCATCGCTGCTTCCCGACAATGGCTCGTCTTCGATGGCTTTCGTGTACGCGCAGATTAATGTCGCTGATAACGCACCGCGCCGCGAATACGCTTTCCCATTGTGACGGTGCGAGCCGCTATCGTCGGAACCGATCGAACCCCCGAAACAGCTTATCGCAGCGCTGCCTCCGTAGATGATCGCATTCGAAACGTCGATCGACGGAGCCATAGCTATCGATCGTCCAACCAGACGAGAGTACAGTTCACCAACAGAATTATTATTTGTGATTTAATATATGTAGGCACACGATGTCAACAAACTTTAAAAAATTCTACAAATGTCAAGGAAAAGAAACCCCTGTTTTTACTATATCTGGTCTAGTAGAATATGAACGATGATCTGCAAAAGTTACGCATGGTTTTACAAGACCCTATCCCCTATCAAAGTTCCATTAACATATGCGCACGTCGCGTCGCTTTGACATGCTTCCTGGTGATTTGCACTTCCCAGTTATTTTTTACAATAGTTTCGATAACCAGGAAATAATTCGTGGAAATACAACTAACGACCAATCATTTTCCCGTTATTCTAGACGATGAAAACATCGTGTATTAAACATTTTATTTTATTTTCCGTTTACTGTTCGCGACGCACTCTTTCTTTCGTTTTGTAGTGGGAAGGTTCTATTGTTAAGAATGCATTGGAATCTAGAATTACGACCGCAAGGAATCGAGGTAAATGTACGATGGGTCCGAAGTTAATGAGGCTGGCGACGCTGGCGACGGAATACGCTTAATACCGTTGTGGCGCTCCGAACAAAAAGGAAAAACGAATCAGTGACAAATGGCATTCACCCGCGAGTTCATAGTTAACGGTTGCCGCAATTACTTCAACGTAAACGTAACAGCGTACGTTTGTCCGCGTAACGGAACATGCAATTAGGTTTGGTAGTAATAATGGATGTTTAATTCAGCGAAACAAGGCACACCTGCGAGTTACTTCTGCGCATACTTTCGCACGAAACTCCGAGATAAACTCGAGGAACAAGAAACGTTCAACGTAATATTGCAAAGTCCGTTAGTAAACGTCCGTTGCATAGAATATACCGTCCGCGAAGCCGCGGAGAACATTTTCGTACAGGAAAAAATGACTTGAAATCACCTCGAGAGACACCTTTTTCAAGGAAACATTTTTCGATCATCGTGTAGCGATCTTTGAGACCGCACGTCTGCGGTAATATTTCGGCGTCTGTGATCGTAGGTTAATATTGTTTTCGTAGACATCGCAGAGTTACCATTTCTGTTAAAGATTATGCGATCCTTACCGAGTATGACGTATGCCTTGAATCTGATGCATCTGCTATGATCGGAAATCGAGCCTGCTACATTTAGCGGGTCGATATGTAACCGCACAGTACCAAATAGGATTGCTATCGATATAACACCGATGATGGGCAATTTATTCGCTAGCTGCAGTCCCCGCTCGCTAAATATCTTCCGTTCGATTAAATATTCTCGTACTTACCGCGAAATTACCCTCGATCTGTCAAATGTAAAAAAAAATGTAGTCCTTAGCAAGGCGTCTTATAGCGCCGCCGGTAGGCGTCGTTAATAAATAAATAACTCTACATACGTAGCGCGCACGGGAACAAATCAATACCGGCCTTTTCCGTACTCGCCGCGCTGCAATTTGCCTGAAAACGTTCGGTTTCGCATGTTGGCCCACTCCCCCCCCCCCCCCCCCCATTCCGCGCCACGGCGCGGTCGAGTTGTCTTTTATTCGAAACCGAGCGGGGAATTGATAATTTCGCGAGGATTGCCTGTAATTGTTGCGGAATAATTCGGCACTACGCCGCACACCACCCCCTTCCCCCTAGCCTCCAATAATACCATCATTATTACGACACACGCATCGATGAATGGCGTCCCCTGCATACAGCCGCAATTCATATTTAACGTCGCCGTTATTGTGGAACGTTAAATTAATTGTCGAACGATGTATCGACAGTCCGCTCGTGATATCGATCTCGCGAGATTGACACGTATTCACGTTTTCCATTTATATTCAGAAAACAGTGGAAGGAACTGGGTCGGCGCGACGACGATGACGACGACGACGACGACGACGACGACGACGACGACGAGAAAATACGGCAACGAAAAAGACGGCAGCTCGTTAAGCGGGATACGGGACCTCGAGGAAAGAACGATACTCGATGAAAACTGCCCAATTAATTCCTCGTTATTCGATCGTGTAATCCTTGGAAAATAATTCTCGCTTGCCTCTTACGAACCTCGTAATTGCCGTTAAATCGACCGAATCATTATTACACCCCATTTTTCGGTAATATCGTCGTTAGCGAGATAACGTCGAAAGAGCGTATCGGTTTAAGGGGCGGGCTTCTCGTGTAACTGCAGTGAGAACAAGTGTTTTTTAAGAATTTTTTCAGAATAACTATTGGACATGTAGGAGAGGAGATCTTTTGGGATATAGACAGATTGTCTTGAAGTAGAAGCGGTTCTTTCTTAGTTCAATGCTTCTTATTATTTACTGTACGATGCAGAGTTTTCTCGACGCGAGTCTCTATACTCGACCCCGTCGCTAGCTCGATGACTGGTTCCAAGGCGGAGTCAGCCCAGCTGTGGGGATAAAATGTTGTCAGTCAGGGTAGATAGGTGAGGGCCGGGACAGTTACAGAGAGAAATACTATCGTCTCGTCCACGGTGATATGTTTAGCGCGGAAGGGGGGCTTGGTTCGTTAACGAAATTTCAAACGAACGCGAACGGCGCACAATACCGTTCGATTCGAGCGGAGCGATCTGGAGCGCGCGGTGGCCTCGCGAAAAGCTTGACTTCGGCCGAACCAGACCTGGAATTGCTCGGAATGGCTCGTCGTCGTACCAGCACGTATCGGCACTAGAGGCATAGAGGCACACTCGCACACTGCACTTCTGCATGGCGAAGCGCTGTCGGGATAGAACGGGACGGAACGTTCGGATCGACGCGGACGGATGGACTGGCTGGCGGACACACAACCGGCTGGAATACGAATGCTGTGACCCGAGCAAATATATGCGATGCGCGCCACTTCCTTGTAAACAAGGGCTGCTAAATGCCGTCAAGTGGATCCACGGGCTCGGGTCGAGGCCGCGTTCGAAACTTCTCTGCGAACCTTCTGCCGCGAACGATGCACAGGACCGTTGCATTTCAATCGCGTCAATTTCACAAATATTTCATGGCCTCGTTTTCTTCGAACTTGTTCGAAGAATCTAGCCAAGCGATCGTCGTACGGTTCGATGTCAGAAAGTTGTTTCGATCTCACGGAGGAAAATTTTCTGATTAAAAATTAGTGCTCGAATCGTTTGAACGTTAGTGTAGTTTCTGCACGGTGACCGTCCGACTCTCTACTTGGCGAATAATTTCAGTGAATTCAACGATTCGGAATTTTCTGATACACATGTTCGAAAATGGCTGCGGAGTCGACTCTATAGTTGCGATAAAACGTTAATATCGGCACCGTGGGAAAGGATTCGGAGTATTAACGAAGCATTATCGTAATAAGCACTTCTGGGGATAGTTCGTTACCGGAGATTCCCGTTCCGCGGCCAGCCACATCTACGTACGTACCCGGAGAGACGTACGCCTCCCTGTAATGCCGATGTAATGCGATGCAGCACGACACGCAACGTATTTTGCTGTCTGCCGCTTTCACGATCTCCGTGGAAATTTTAGGAAATCACGGGATGTCGATCAAGCAAGTTTTTATTTAAATCTAGCTGTTTCTCAGCAGACAAACACCTATCCTTGGCATCGATCCCATTAAACGCGTTCGGAAAGAAAATAAATTGTTCGCTCGAATTTGTTCGAATTCAAATGGAAAATTTTTATTTTGCATAAAGATCCGCAGTCTAATAATTAAATAACGACGCGTGTCGCATGCTTCGTGTTCGTTCACTGGACAGAACACCGTACTCTCGTTGGAGAATCGAATATTGGCCAATTGAATATTGGTCGGGTCTGCCGAGCGACAGTTCTATCAGAGGTGCTACATTCTTTGTAGCGTGCCGAACAGAAGAGAAGCGATTAATGTATCGGACGAGGACATTTACGGTAGAGGTACAGGAATTCTTAACATCGATTGCCACACAAGTAATTATAATCGTAACTATATCGTGTTCGGGGTTGTTTTAGTCGAAAGAACGAGACGAGTGGGATGGTAAAAGTTTCATAAAAAGGAAAAGAAAAGAAGAGAAAAGAAAAGAAAAGAAAAGAAAAGAAAAGAAAAGAAAAGAAAAGAAAAGAAAAGAAAAAAATAATAGGTTTCGAGAAAACGCAGGCGCGGGATCGTCCCGTCGGATTAGTCGCGAAAATCCCGAGGTCAGGCGAGAGCCACCCGGTAAATGGTTCCACCTTCGGCGTGAGACCGGCCGAAGATATTCCTGAAGCGACCATATATCTTTGGAATTGCGTAACGTGCGCCGAGCACGTCGGAAAGAGAGAAAAAGGCGTCGCGCGAGAGAGGAGAAAGGGTGTGCGCGATGGGACAGAGACGGAGAGACCGAGAAAGTTGGAATCGCGGGATAGGTAGAGCGCGGCAGAGAAGATAGAGAAGGAAATTGCGCTTTGCAGCGCGGCACGGAGCGCGCTCGGCTCTCGTTGCAACGAGAGATTGGCCGTAGAAAGTGTGCATTGGGAAAGCGAACGGGCGAGCGCATAAACGCGACCATAAATTATTTGTCCCGCGGTCGCGTATGTGCGCGCCGCGTGTCCCTTTCCACTCGGCCGGGATTAGCTGGGCTCGTCCTTTAACGATCCCTAGCTCCTTATTAAGCCGAGCCCAGCGGATCCGGATCGAGCTCCGGCAGTTTCACCCGAACTCGCGGCAAGATCCAGATATCGATTACGGTGCGACGAGCCGTTCGGACGCAGACTCTAACTCGAGATAAACGTTCGTCGCTGGATCCTTATGCGATTCACCCGATGTATCTACAAATTTTTTAAAAAATCTGACACATTTAGCATATCGAACCACATATTCGAGAATTTTTTCCGATTTTTTAGTTGCAAACTCTGGTCGTGAAAAACGAAGAGCCCCCAAAAATTTGAGAAAAATACGGTATCGTCATCGACACCATCTCCAATTGTTTTGATATTTTTAGCTAGGATGCGTCATAGTTGAACAAAAGAAAAACTAATTTTTTCGACGTTTTCTCTATAAGAACCAATGTTATAATAAATATAGTTCGCTTAAGCGTGTGACGATCGCGTCGCGTCGCGTCGCTTCCGCGATTGATTCGGTAAAGAAGGGGGGTCCAAAGGAACCCAGGATCCCCGTGGAGAATGTGTCGCCGATTTTATCGATGTCCGAGATCGGCGTGTGGGCGATGGGCGGGAGGAAGAGATTATACGGGCAGCGAACAGGTGTTGTGCAACGAAAACGCGGAAATGCGATGTCGATAAACTCGTCTAAGCGAGAGAGGCCCAGACGCACGGACCGGCGTCGCCAGACTCTCACTTGCCCTCCTCTTTCTTCGCCGTCCGTTCCCCCTCGCAGCGTTACAGAAATATACCGGGAAAATTATGTCACTAATGCGCTGTGGATATATCTCTAGGCGTGGAAACGGCGCGGCGCGGCACGGCTGGAAGCATCCCCGCCGCTACGCTCCGGCTCGAGAACTTTGAGAAAACATCGCCGCAGCGCCAACCAAATAATTGCTGGAGGCTTCGGCGCGGCGCGGCGCGGCGCGGCGTCTAGTTCGGGATGCGCGAAACTTTTGTACCGAGAAACTATTGTTTGTTTTGGGAATAGCAATTTCTCCTATTCTTTTTTCCAAGTCATTCTTTCGACGCAGCTCAGTGTCAGAACGACAGGTCGTGTCATATACTGCCCTTTTCCAGCGAAAGATACCGCTGCTCGGCCGACAATTTTATGGTCTGCCGGACAAATTTATGGGACCCATAAACTCTCGTCGCACTCGAGAACAAAGCAAAGTCTAATATGTACCCTGATCCGAGAAACGGCAGAAGCCGAATCCAGGCCACTGCATCCCTTTCTCGGTACAAAACTGAGTACAGAACCGAGAAGTTGCCACAAATGGAAGCTTCAACGGCCAGAGTTCGCTGAGTTCAAAAATTATACGCGCCTAAAGTTGGCCGATTTCAAGCATTTTTGACGGGTCTAGAATGCCACCATATTGCTTTGCACTTACGCGTTATCCAATCGGCAAAGAAAAATTCATTTCATTCAATTCAGATAACACTATCAATTCGAATTACTACTCAAAAATGGCTGCTCCTACCCGCTTGTGCTGCCACCTAGGGGGTCAACTCGGTAGAAACCAATTATTATGATTTTGCTCGCAACAATTAGTTATAAACTTTCATTGGTCGCGAATTAAGGAACGGATTCGAAAAATGATTACCATACAGCCGATATCATATTCGATAGTTGAAAGTCACACGGCGACTGATATTAGTTACATGTCTTCTCCTTCCCGTTACGATACGCAGAATTATTTTTGCATGCATGCCACGATACGCGGAACACCTCGAGATTTCATAAGCATTTCTCCGTCGGAAAATAGGGAGCGGGTGGGGAGGGGGCGAGAAGAAGAAGAAGAAGAAGAAGAAGAAGAAGAAGAAGAAGAAGAAGAAGAAGAAGAAGAAGAAGAAGAAGAAGAAGGAGAAGGAGAAGGAGAAGGAGAAGGAGAAGAAGAAGAAGGAGAGAAAAAAGAAATTTTCGTAATCCTGGTGGTGGCACCACGCGTGTAGCAGGGAGTATCAAATTTTCGCTTCCAGATTTATAAAGAACGTTCAGTAAATGACTGCGCAATTTTTTATTCAGACGAAAGTTTTGCGCGGGAGAAACCGTTTATTAGAATTACCGTCGTTTCTGCTCGCAACTAGACTACGGATCTTCGTGCAAAATTGTGCGTATCAATTGTAAGAGACGGGAAAATCACGATCGCCGTTCTTTCTTCAAGTCCCTTTAACAAGACAAAAATACTGCAATTGCTTCTTACTTATCGTATTTGAGAAGTAAAAAAAGATAATGAAAATTCGTTGAGAATTCTCGAGTCTGTAAACTGATTGCCAGCTATTTTCGATCACGGTGTAAAGCATCGTTTGGCACAGAAGAAATTCCAACGTCAACAGACTGAAATGCTGCGAGTTTTTTGGTCACTGTTTTCGGATTAGTTTGACCCATTTTATGGTAATGGCCCGCTGTGCGACGTTCTTTCTTGTGGATACTCATCGAAATATCCCCGCGCGCACAGGCGTTTCTGAAACCGTGGCGAAAGTTCCCTCGGATCGGACAGCTTGAAACGCGTCCCGATCGTGACTCTCATCTCGCGAGCGTTTACGTTTACGTACATAGCTGTCTGCATACGTATGCGATATAGTATGCAGTATGCGCGTAGGGAGACCGGTGCTCGCGCGCATTAACGAGAAATCGATCGGTTTCTCAGCCGTGTATCGCGAGAGAGCTGAAAATCTTGCGGCACGATCGCGAATCAACGGTGAAATCGCACATAGAAATTCGTTTCTATCGCACAGCGAAGTATCATGACGTCCCGTGTGTCGTTTTAACGACGTTATTCAAGCACCCATTAACTTTCGAAGAAAAGAATTTTCAATTGCTTTCTCGAATCCTGGTCTCCAACGGTAAGGCATGTCTCGTCCAAGGATCGTCCGTTTACCGTATTTGCGGTCCAATATCAAACTGTGATACGTTCGACGACTGTCATTGCAAACGCTTAGGCCCGAGCGTAAGTAAGGGGTCGGATGAATCTAGGCAAAAATGCCCTTCAGCTTGTAATTGTATAGAATTACTTTTTCCAATTCAACTTTCCTCTATCCACCGTATTATTATGCGGCGCAGGAAAAGTTCACGGTTAAAAAATTTCAAATCGCTTCCACGATTAATTAGCACATCCGTTATCGCTCTCACCGACAAGAGCGTGTCGTAATTCGCGCGGCGAATCAAGCATCGCACCAGCCCTTACGTAAGCGACTTACCAGGCGTGTCTTAACAAATTACATAACAATTATCTCATAACTAAATTACATAAAAGCGAGCACGTCGAACACTTGGCTATCGCTCGCCAGTCTGCGGTAGAAAATGTTGAGACCAGCAATCGAGACCGACGCTCGCTCACAGTGGTCCAGAATCGTAAAGTAGCTGGACATAATTCGTATCTGTATCAACTGTTCGATACGTACGATAAAGAGGACAGTTTTGGGGGTTTGCCGGGCAACTTTACGGGTCCCATAAACTCTTGGCCCGGTCACGAACAATCTGAAACCGAGTAGGTACCGTCGTCCACGATACGTCGAAAGCCGTCCCAAGCCATCGTCGTGTATCGAAGGAAAACTGTATCTAATGTTTTCACGGTGAAAAGCACAGTAGCAGACTGTTACTTCGGCAATAGGTAAAAAATATATGAAAATTCTCGGATTTCACCCATTGCTCGAAATGGACCAATGTGCGATGACGGGGGGTAGACAAAGACGAGGGGACGGGAGCGTTTGCTTTTTGACGATTCGAATGCCAGTGGCAGGAATTCGAATCAGAATTCGAATGTGGGCCGCTGCGCCCGAATCAATTCCCCCTCGATCTGTAAACAACCGTTCAAACAATCCCGTTTCGTTTCGGTTCGCACGCGGACATCGGCAAAAAGAGGAGAGCGAAAAAAAGGCAAGCGAATATTCGCTGGGCCGGAAATCGAAGCGGAACGAGTCGATCCTATCCAAGTCGGAATGAAGAGAGTGGAGGTACATAGAGAGAGAGAGAGAGAGAGAGAGAGATAGAGAGATACTCAGAGGATAGTGGGACCCGCAAAATGTGATATACTATCGTCGAGAAACATGTGCAATTGGTCTACTGCTTACATGATATTCTAGTTTCCGTTCGCTACAGTATGCACAGCGAATGTACATAGATGGTATAGGAAAAATGCTGGCGATGCTCTATTACGCACCGCACAGTACTACACAGAGTAGCAAGACGCGTCAGCAATGGTTAAACCGCGCACGTCTGTACGCGGAGCGGGCGAATGTTTTTCCGCGTATACGCGCTTCTCGCGGCCCGGTCGACGACGTGAGACGTGAGAAACCAAGTGGCTCCGGGCTTCAGGTTCACTGCCACGAGCATTATTACGCAAGAATAACCTATCGTTCGTTCCTCCTGTTACGCCTTAATCGCGCTTAATTAATCGCCCTAATTGCCGACCTGCCAATTAAACGACCTCTGGTGTCGGCACGAGTTGTGCCCGCCGGATCAATTTTCTCGGGCTTATGCATATTCCAAAGGGAATCGGCTCTTCTCCGTTTCCTCGGCGAAGAATCGACTTGCCTTCCATTAAGAAAAGAAAAGAAAGAAAAAGGGAAGAAAGTTTTCGTAGTGGCGCGTAGAAGAATCAGAGAATGGCACGATGATCAAAGAATCGAGAGTGCCGCGCGCATGGTCCGTCGCGACGGTGTTCGCGTTCGCGTAATCTCCAAGATCCCGGAAACGGGAAACTGAAAGCGCGACGTGGGTCCCACGTTCGATTCAATGGAGACTTTAGCGCGACCTTAAGCCGTATACGCAAGTGCAACGACCTCCGTCCGCTAATTATTCTCATTAACGGAAAAGCTGGAATCCATGGTATTGCTAGGAATGCCGGGATCTCGAAGGCGGATACCTTTTATGTACACCGCGCTACGCCAGACACAATTGTAGTAGTTTTTACTACCTGCTGTTACGTTCAACCAACTACTGGGAATGTTATTTTAACGAACGGCCTTATTGAACACAGTCACACGCGCGCGCGCGCGCCCGGCTTAATACGTCGTCTATGATTGACTATTTAAGGGGAGAAGAACTGATGTAACGGGACAAAAAATCGATTTTTCTTTTTGCATAAATCCATAGTCGAAAGAACGTAAAAGACACCATTGTACAATTTATTAGTTAAACCTGTTTGTCCGGTCCAATGCATTAACCTTAACTGTATTGAATTCGAGAACAATCAATTTCCATATTTCTTATTGAGAAAACAAAGATCATTAGCACTATTTGCCTAATAAGTGAACAAACATTTTTAAGTGGCAATTTGAATTAATTAAATTTGCTAATTCCGAACGCGCCCCTATGAAAACTATCAGCTGTAATTTATCTCGCAACAAATTTATGTAAGAGGATGCAATTTATACTAACGTATGTAGATGTTGCGATAAAATTAGAAGGCTGTTTAGATTATCAAAGCAGAATTACGGGAAAATACCGTGGTTTGTGATTGACCGATTAATTAGTTGTCGACAGATTAATCGTTCCCTGCTAGTCTTGTTACTTCTTTTCGTAATAACGTTTTCCGGGTTGGAAACTCCAAATTGTTCGAGGATTCTTTAAAAAGGAAACGATAAAGCGAGACCGAGTTAGGGTTCGTATTCTGCCGACAGAGTTTGGTTATCCTGTTTTTGTATCTACCGTTGATATACCCTCAGGCGGCTCCGGACCGACTAGTATAACCCGACCCTTGACCGTCCTCGCTGGTTAACAGGTTAAGCACTTCCTCGAGAAACGAATCGGGACAAGTTTCCACGAGGAAGAAATATCCAGGAAGAGATAAATAATGGAGAGGGAAACGAACAACGTCGACGAAATAGAGTTAACAACGAGGAAAATGGGAAACATAAATGCGACTGGAAGTTCGCCCGGAGGCGGAACTTTAAAATCATAAAAGCTTTCGTCCGCGGTGCCTGAATCAAGCCAGAAAAAATCCAGAAATTCACGTGCCGCTGTCCAAGGAACCTGGTTTCGTTACTGTTCCACTCTCGAGTATCATCCTCGAGCTCGATACGCCAGCAGCGATGATTCTCTTTTTGCCTTTTCATTCGTTTCATACGAGTTCAATCTCCGAGCGCAAAAATGTTCATCCGATAGCTGGCAAGCACGACACGATCCAAAACCGATGGGAAATCGGCTATGCTGGATGCCCATGTTTAGTATCTTAGGAAACAACAGTTCGTTCGACTGGACTTGGTGCACGAACACCACCTCGTCTTACAAGTTTAAAAGTACTCTTGGAGACTACAGTTTCTACGTAAAATTGATGGGGAGGCTGATCTCCGTGGTACAGTTTTCTTTCGATACAAGACGATGGCTCGGGGCGGCCTTCGACGTATTACGGATGAGAGTGTCAATTCGGCATTGTTCTTGCGTGGGCTGAGAGTTTATGCGTCCCAGAGGGGGACTATATGTATAACAGATACGAATTATTGCAGATAATTCAAATATTTTCCAACAAACTGTAACGTCGAAAAATCGTCAGGAAAGTGTCGAATATAATCGGTGTCGAGCGGACAACTTCAAATAAGAAGAGAGGATACAGACTTTCTTGTTGCGAAAAGACATCGTCGTCTTATGTCGAAAGAAAACTGTAGAGGCTGTTGGGAAAAGTCCAACATTCTTGGATGTTACCAAGGGTTGACGAGTAAGTAAGAGGTTCAAAGGCGTCGTCCATCTAACAGCTACTAGCCAAATAAATGGTTGCTACTCTAACCGACTGTAAACATCATTTTCGCCAAATAACGTTCCGATGAGAGGTTCGGGGGAGGGGGTAGAGGGGGGGGGGTGGAAATCAAACTTCTTTGTAAACAGCGCGATTATTGGACAACATCGATAAATATCAGCTACGACACCGGGGGTCTCTGTGGGACGCTAACATCGAAATATCGATGATAAGGCGACAGTTTTGCATGAACGCATGACATTTGCGCTAGTTGGCGCTCGATGGCGGTGAATAAACGTTTAACAGGTGTAGTGGTTCATTCTACGTGTAATTGATTGAGTTGCGCGCCATAGTAATGATAGACAAATGTGCGGTTTGTCGATCGGTCGGTTGGAACGGTGATTGATGGTATTGTTATGTCATAGGCGTCGTTTGTAGACGTCACTTTCTTCGGAACCAATCGGGAATATACAGGGTGTATCGAAACATAACTTTAGGGATAGATTCGGCACGCTGTAATAAAAAAACATGTAAACGACTACATAAACGATTAAGTGCTTGTCAGAATAAATTTGAATGGGGCTGTATCGTCCATTGCCGTTTCCTTTGCAGCTACAATGGTTAGAGCACCTTTATAAACTTTTTCCTCGCTACTACTACTTTTCCCCTGTGTCGAATATGGTGCCAAATACGGTGCCCTTTCACACGTGCCGAGACATTTGTACCGTAAAAACATTTACAGTCTAAAGTCTACGATATCGGACAAAGTCGAAAATTAAAAAATATTACTTGACATTATATCTGTTAGTATGAGAAACAGAGAACGTTCTGATCCGTGACAATATATGTATATATAAGTACGTTGATCGCGAACGTCTACCTCCCAACCGACTCGGATCGAACCCGCAGAATCCGAGTCTTCGTTCTACCGTGATATATTATGTGCGGATATTTTGCCGGGTATTTCGCGAACACGGATGGCGTGGATTTATTAAAAGCCGTTTTCACGCGGCGGTACACGCGATCGGTGAAAGCGCCAAATACTAAGCGATAATAAAATGGCGAAGGCAAAGGTGCGCCGGAGTCGGGCACAATAAAACCAATAATCCCGCTTCACGCGGCCAATACAACTCGACGGATATTGCATCCCGTAATGTATGTAGCTAGAGGCACCGTGCGTTCGCCCCGACTAACAATGGATGCAGAACGAAGCCTCTAATTCCCTGTTTAATAGGGATTATAGCGACAGCCTCGTTTACTCCGTTCCGCGATTTTCGGCCGAGAGCGGAAGTTCGCGTCGTTCTCCGTAAGAACGGATTTAGCTTGCTGGTGCTTACACGTGCTCTCAAGTTTCAGGCTCGAAATTCTTGCAAATCGTCATTTCATTAAAATTCGAATTTTATCGATTACGTGATAAGTGGACACCCGATAATTATGCTTTTTTTGTTATAACAAGCATGGTCAAAGACAAAGCTGCAAAGACCTCGGAAGGATCGAACGGCGTCATTGTTTTCTAGGTACCTATTAAAATTAATAAAAGTGGAAATAAGTTTTCATCCAACTTTTGTTTCTTACAATTTGACAATCTTTCTTTTTGCATAAAGATCCGCAGTGTAGGAACAAGTTTTCGTAGGAACATAACGGTGATTACTTATACAATGACTATTTCCAAAAAGATTTATTTGCGAAATCTTGTATCACTGGTAACAAGAAAAATACTCGTTTCTATCTACATCTCTGAAAAATCGATTCTTCCCCAGCCCTGGTTATAGCTGGTCCACGTTAATGTCAATTCTATTGTATCGTCTAAATTTGATTTCGCAGTTAATGCGACCACGTTCGAGTAGATTGTGGAAGACACTGTCTCGATAATAAAATAACGGTTCCCTCTCTTACTGGAACAATTTCGCTTCTCCATTGATCGAAATAGCGGCGGTTTTGCCGTGCTTCCCACTCGAAATTCTCTGGTGTATTAGATAACCCGCGGCATCTGAAAAACTCGGGAGCTAAATGCACAATCTCTCTCGGTCGGTATTTATCGGTGGACTGCTCTATTCGCTCGAAATTCTTGAACAATCCATAAAGTACCGACACGGGCACCAAAATTCTCCTCGAAAATCATCGAATCCGATGCGAGGGAACATTTCACGCGGTCGAAGTAGAGAGTGCGGCCGAGAAACGAGAGGAAAAAAAGAGGAAATTATATCGAACCCGGCGAGGGAAGCCATTACGGCGATCTGCCCGAGCGAATTACAGATTCCTCGGGGTTCCCTGTGGAACCAGTTCGCCGTTCGCCGTTCGCCGTTCGAGAGAGAGAGAGAGAGAGAGAGAGAGAGAGAGAGAGAGAGAGAGAGAGAGAGAATTTATTCTTAGGCGGACGGTGTTGGCCCGCGCTCGCTCAAAATTCCTCGGCAAACCGGCGAGAGAGAGAGCCCCGCGGAAATTTTTATTCGGTTTCCAGTGGGCACGTTCCTCGGTCCTCTCCTCGATCACGTACCCGCCACTCTCTCGGGGCCCTGCTTTGCGTACATTCGAGACTCTGGTCTCGTCCCGAGTCAATTACTGGTTACTCGGTTACCCGCCGATGCGTGCTACGCCCAAGCGTGGAGGCACCGAGATCGCGGAGCAGAGCAGAGCAGAGCGGAGCCGAGTAAAGCGCGTCCAGGTTGTGACGCCGCACGCTGCAGCACGCCGAGTATCGTAATTCGCAATTTACCCGTGCATTCACCTTCGAATTCCCGTTATTCGCGTTCCGTATCGTCGTTCTACACTCGACACCCGTGGCACTGCTCCGGGCGACGCGTCGCGACGGGCGTGCACAGCCGCGCACGATCGCGCGGACTTTGTGGTTCGTTCGGTGATCCGTGCTTTTCCGGGATACACCGAGAGCTGCAGTTGTATTTCTCCGTGGCACGGCAGACAACAACCAGTTCGAGACCCATTTATACTACAGTGTGCTCTCTGTAACCGTCGAAAAGATCTCTACCGTAGTAACTGTCAAAATTGTATCCCCTGCGGGGAATCTTCCTTGGAACCAGTCGAGCGGTAAACATGCTCGACCGAGCCAACGAGGGGTCGACTATCGGCTAAACTCGCACTAATGCAAGCAAAGCGAAAGATGAATTATCATTTTTTTTTCTTCTGAAACTTTTACCATTGCATTCGTTTTGTTTTTCTGATTAAAATGATACTCAACACGATATAGTTACGATCATAATTACTCGTATAGCAAGCCAAGTTAAGAATTCGTGTACCTCTACCGTAAACGTCAAGTCCGAAACTTTAATCGCTTCTCCTCGGCAGAGCCGAAGATGCGACAGTTATGAAGATACTAGTGTAATCGTGTGATATAGCGATCCTTGAATTCCCCTTGAGTTGCCCCTCCCCGTAAGGAGAAGATCCTTGCGTTTCGAGTTTGAAAAGGGCTTGCAACGGGCCGATAGAAAAGTATCGGTGATTAATCGTCCGTCCTGGCCGCTCTCGCTCCTGTCTCCGATAAATTATCGATAAACGGTCCGAGTTATTGCACGCCTTATCCTTTTCCGCGTCCGACGATTGTTGCTGGCCGTCCAGCAATTAATTCTTAGCGATGCGGCGCTTTGTAATCGGTCCTTAATAGACGCGCCGGTATTTATCACCGCTTGGTTTATAATTAAACGCCGGCCGCGGGACGATCGGTTGCTTAATGCGAGCCGACGGGTCGCGTTGTATTTATTGCCGGCTATTCCGCGACGGGCATGGCTGTGACGCTATCGCAATCTGCCGCGACGAGAGGCGAGAGGCGAGAGGCGAGAGGCGAGAGGCGAGCGCGGATTTATGAAACTTCGGGGATGCTTTACGTACCCCGAAATTACGCTAGAGCCTCCCGTATCCGAACTCTCGTTATCCGAATACCCATAATACTCATAACCGAACGTTCTGTTATCCGAACAGCGTTTGGCACCGATGTTTGCATACAGGGTATTCACGGATCAACCGACCAGCGTTTTTCCTGTGAACGGTAAATGCTACGGAAAAAGTGAAGTACTGTTTCTTCTAAGCAACGTAGTAGCGCGTAGAGGTTTTTTCTAATCACGCCATTTTTTAAGAACGAGTGACCATTTTTGCGGCGACCTTCAACGGGTCCCGTACATTTAGCGTTCAACTAAATTTTCGAAAAATTTGAAGTCTAAAATCGGACGCATCGTATGCGACAAACTAGTAACAAACGCATGTCGCGGTGCCCCGCGCTGCAGCGTCCAGTGCGAAAAATAAGATTTAAAACATTTCCGTAGGCGAATAAACGTAAAGGGCGTTTAATGTATTTACTGGGAAAATATAAAAGCTTGTTAAACGGCCGGGATAATGAAATTGGACAAAAATAGTGAATTAGCACTTTAGTAAAAGGTAGACGCTTTACGAGCGAACCTCGAGCATTCCACGATATTTCTTGTCGAGGAATAAATTCAATATACTCGGTGGTTTCTTTTCAGCGATTCTCTTTTTCCGAGCGTCGAACGGATACGCGAGTTTCCACGTGGTTACATTTATTTAATTAGCGGCAATTTATCGACGCGTTAAATACGCTGCAACATTTGAACCGGAAAAATGCTATTTCAAAGACTAATCACAAATCGTGATACGCGCCAACACAACATAACAAATGAAACGCTCGCTGTCAGTGAATCATTAGATTCTTTGATTCTTGAATAGCAACTTTTAACGGAATCGAGAACGTTACGACTACATTTTAATTATTCTAATAGGCCTTTATGAAAAGTCCAATACCATTCTGTTGTTTTTTAGATCAATCATTTCATTGTCAAGTTCATTGTTTCAAGGTTAAAGAAATATAAAGAAATTCCGTGATAATTTCTACTTTATTCCCTTCGAAGGACCCCAGGTAATCCTTTTTAAAAAGCGCATACAAAATGTAGCCTACCGATGAGTAATTCGTTGTAAGAATATGGGGAAGCGATCATGAATATTGATGTCCATGTCTTACCGACTACGCGGCGCGGTGTTCTACGCAACTTTAAATTAAAAATACCGCGGTACATTTTAACGAAATCTTAGTCCTCCGAAATTTTGATTTGTGCAAATAATTTGTATACTCGTGCAAATTCACGTAATCATAGACCAGAGTTGGGCAGTAATCGATTGTCTTGTGATTATTTTTGTAATTACGAAAAATAATCATTGATCGATTAATCGTTTGGTATTAGGTCGTGGCTTATCGACATTTTTGAGAAATGCTAGAACGTAAAATTCGATTGAATTCAGTACGATTTTTATTTGTTTTCGATCTACAAAGCCTGTTCTAGTTAGAGCTGGGATTTCATTTCGTTCCACTTTCTTACAATTTCTCTAGAAAAATTCGGAATTGCATAAACAACCGCGGTCTAGCGATAATCCCACTTACCGCCCAACTCTGTCATAGACTTACCAGATCAGGGTTGTTGTTTATAGAGGATAACAAAGACAGAATTTCTTTCGTTGGCGAAGCCGAAACCGATGAAATCAATGCATAGAAAATACAGAATTTAAAGTGCGCTGAAAATCGCCCACGACAGACAATGTCCATGGCATTTCACCTCGGACAGTGTACCGGACGAACGCTTATTATTTATGCAGAGAACTCGATATTGCGTTAAGGTTTGAGCTCTCGGTTTAACAGCGCCATTGTTCGATTCCCTCCAGATAAACGTGCATTTTTCTCCCTCGACTCGTGCTGAACGTGTTCCCTTATCTTTCCCTTTGCGTTATATAACGGAGACAGACGGAGACAGACGGAGACAGACGGAGACAGACGGAGACAAACGGAGACAAAGAGCAACCGAGGGAGAGAGAGGGAGAGTTTTGATTCGCCTCGGAGAACCGCTCCAGCTTAGTCGAGGAGGATCGATCGAGATTCTGGCATAACGAGAGGGACTTTCTACTCGCGGAGTGGCGTACTGCTCGTAAAGTTCAGCAAGGTTCATATAATTTGCGCTTACCGTAGTACGACGATCGGTTCCGTAGCGCGAGGCGTTAAACAATCTCACAAGAGGACGATGCACGCCGTGAAAACGCTTTCTAATGCATCGCCACGGAAACAGGGGGACATTGTTTACGGCCTCCGGTGGATCGTAAACGTTCCGTAAAAACCGGCCCATTCCGCGCCAAAATGATCGCATTTTGTCGTCGTGACGGTCATAGCGATTTTATTCAAAACGATGTCGTGTTGTTTCGAATTTTTCTCGCGAAACGAGCTGCATCGAATAGCGCACAGAAAAATATATACATAAGTTCGCGGCCCGTAAAGCAGATGCCTAGGGAAGAGGCGTCGGGTCTATCGAGAAGAGGCGATGAGGAATAACCGACATTTTTGGGCCGATTCGGCGGGAGCAAGTGGACAGCCGCGAAATTATTCAGGACCCCTCGACCGCGTCTACATAATTGCTCGTTCGCGCGATCTCCCCCGGCGTTCGACCGTCGACCTGCATTTACATCGGTGCACCGATGTAACTGCTTTAATATCGATCTGGCATCGAGAGGTTCGCACCAGAGAAACTTTCCTAAGGCCGTGTCCGCGGCTCGGCGAAGTAACAAGTGCAGCATTCTGTAAACTGGCAGAACCTTTTCCTCGAATCGAACTTCCCAGCGAGGCTTCGTGTCTTTATCTACTTTCTTTATTTACATATCGACGATAATGGCGCCCTTCAGCCTCTCCTCCATATCTGCGTTATTCGTATTTGAAAATTAATCCGATAAATATATAACAATTCCTACGAAACACGAATAGAGACGGGGGAGCAGTACGCTGTCCATCTTCCACATTTATTCTTTGAAAGTATTCTTAGAGTTTCTATCTTGAAGAATTTATTAGTTAAGTGAAACTAGTTACAAATCCAATCGCTTCCAAATTATAACATTCGAAAATATCCACGGTATTCCCAGAAAACGAGGGCTAAAAATAAATCCGAGCAAACATTGATTTTCATCGGTATTTTACAAATAGAAAGAGCAATAAAGTGTGGAACGGGCGAGCTGTTTTATGCGCTTGAGTATAAACTTGATCAATTTTTGCTCAAGTTTATCATTAGCTTGTTCCCATATGAAAAGTCCGACTTGTAACGGTAACGTTATACAAAATAATAATAATAATTTTCTCCTAAATAAAATTTATCGATCAAAGTAAACATATTCTGTCGACAAAATTTTATTTTTTGGTTGCTCACGTTCTTCCTTTACTTTACAATACATCGATATAGAAATTGCTCCGACGATATAAATAATTTTTGTAAAAATAGTCGGAAAAATCCCCTACTTTGATACTTGTTACAACCCCCCCCCCCCCCTCACCCCCCATGACTAGTCGAATCTTTTCTTGATTTTTGTTCCAGTTTTCATACATGTCGTAGCACTGTGGCGGCACGGCGCCAAGATGCAGACGTAGACAGAAGAAAAATCGTATGAACGTAAAGCTTGGTTCACCGGTGGTGAATCGAATGACCGTCGTTCCGGCGAATGTGTTAAATAATGCAAGAGAGCAACAGGCGGTATAGTTCGGAAAAGGAAAACCCTTTATTTAGCGGATCCGCATCTATCGGCATGATCTGACTGCGTCGAGTCAGCCGGCAGCTTTGAAGCGGCGAGATTAATTGCGAACTTATTCCGCGCGTACACGCGGGTAGAATTCGCACCGTCCTTGTACGCGTCCCCGTGTCCGTGTCCGTGTCCGTGTCCGTGTCCGTGACCGTGTCCGCGTCCGCGTCCGCCTCGAAACTATACGCATAATTATCTAGCGTCAAAGGCGTTTTGAACGCGGCCCTCGAATACGACGCGACGGTAGTCTGTTATATTCGCAATTAATTCGCTCTCACATCTTTTCAGCACAATTCGTCTCGAAAGAGATTCTCACTGTGTCAGTGAACTTCAAACTACTGTTCCAAGCATTTGCCATTTCCAGTGGTAAGCGGTTGACAAGCGGCGCTGATTCGAACAAGTGTCAAACCAAAGAAGACGGATATGGCAACCTTTTAACCAGCATCGATTGTACCGAAGAGTCTTCTAAAAATTACTATTTTACAAAATTATTGTCTCCGAGTCGCCACGACGAACACATTTGAACATTTCATTTTGGGATTGTTATTTGATAGAAAACTGTTTAGCTTGATCGTAATGTAGAGCGTCAAGAAGCTTTTAGCAGAAAAGGTATTAATTCTGTTATGAAATTGTAATATAGAAACTTATTTCTTTCCGTTTCGTTTCATCGATTTGTGCTGTTCTATGAAAATTGAAGTTGCAACACTACTTGTGGGCGATGTACAAATATATTATGAATGTGGAATATACACAGAAGGACAGTTAAATATAACTGTATAAACTATGAAACTTATAACTGTGTAAAAGAATGTTCGCAAGTGAATTGTACCTGAAACTTCGTAGAACGCGCCATACCGTCTCATGCGTCTGACCATCGCTTACCTTTTCTACTTATTATGAATGACCGAACGAACGGTTAACATCCATTTTTTGTCACAATTTGAAACAAATTAATAAACGAAAGAAAATGGAACTTATTTGATTATATCGAAACCATGCTTTCACGAAGGCGAGCAAGAAAATCGAATTTTCATAGAAACCGATTTATTTACGAAATTCCAATAAGTAAATCAGAAAATTCTATGTTATTAGCGCATCGCTCGGCACAGCCACTAAAATTTGTTGACAAGCAGATTTATTCTCCCACGTAAAATTCGACTTTTCCGCAAACAAAGACAAATTATAGAATTTGTCCAGATTTTTTGCTTATCCTCGCAAGTGTAACAATACCCTGTCAATTGGAAATCAGCCAAGTGCGCGTGTACTCGATGAACCGGCGAACTTAATTTTCTCGAAAAGCGGTTTCAGCCACGATGCAAGCTTTATTCTACAGCTTTATGAGTAATTTTCGCGTGTAGAATAACCTCCTGTTGATTATGCCACCTGTATTTAGTTGGTAGCCAGCCAAGTGTGCGCGTACTCGACCAACCTCCAACTTAAATTTTCTCTTAAAAGCGGTCGTAAATCAGGCAATTTTATTTTATATTTTCGGCTAACTCTTTCGACGCGATTCCGGGCGAGATTAGGTGACTGTTTCGTATAACGTTATAAACGAGCTATTTACGTCTATTTTCAAACAAGTTATTTTTTTCTTTTATTCGTTTCTCTTTTCCTTTTTTTTTTCTTTTTATTAGTTTCATTAGTTTTATTAGTCTTTTTAGGTGATTTTTCCGTAGACAAACTTGTGGCGGCTACCCGTACGTTCGCCAGCAGATGGACAAATAGTAAGAAAGAGTAAGCTGTTGAATTGTTCTTTTTGTTTTCTGAAATACTCGGTGTTAACGAGAGAAACGCAGGACGAACGGACCGGGAACACCCTGTATAGGTGTAGACGAGACGAGCAAGGATTCGCGACGGTTGGATACCATGAGAAACGGCATCCGATCGAAGCTCGATCTCTGATCAGCCTTAATGAAATTAGCCGGCATCGGAGCGGAGGCACGGATGCGAGGCAGGGGAAGAGACACGAGAGGCGAGAGATTGGAAAAGACCGCGCGAGACAGATCCCGCAGGAAAGTTAGTTACTTTCCGTGGGCAGGCAGATACCTGATATCGGTATTAGCTCGGCCATAAAGCATTCCGCGGGCCCCGTCCACAAAGTGATTGCGATTGCGCCTCGGGCATTACAACGCGCAGATTTATGAACAGGGGGTTGCCTGGAACGTAAGTCAAATCCCCGCGGGACGCGTTCAACAGAAAATCGTTTGCACATACGGTGCCTCGGGCAACGCGCACCGCGCACCGCGCACCGCGCACCCCGTATTCTAACCATGCACTCGGTGTTCTCGATGAATCGTCAATTCTACGTGCTTCTCCCAAAATGGAGAAGATCTGTTTATCATGAAATGTATTGTCGATCGTTTGATGTCTGCTCGATTGTATAATAATTTTCCAACGAGTTTCGAGGCAAGCTAAATTTCATGTAAATGTGTGTGTGTCTTTGCTGATTTACAGTCAGCGTACAAAGTATTCGTACACCATTGAAAAACTTGATGAAAATTTTGGAAAATTCGGAAAAATAAGTGCCTTCGATGTAGGCCTTTTGGCTTTTAAAAATTATTTTAGTGTTCAGCGAACTTTGTTTTAACGAATTCATGTGAAAGGACGTTTCTTTCTTACGACAGTTTGACGGGTGATTTAACTTATTAAAAAAGAAAGTATTAGAAGCTCGACAACTCGAAAACTATCATAGTAGACATAGAAGAAAAGGGTACACATGAAAACGATAAGGAATAATAGGAGTTTTTCCAATATAATTCTGCACAATTGCGTATAAGATACTATAGATAATAATAGTAATACTTGTAATATTTGAGCGAGTTGAAAATTTAATTCATATTTGACTCGAGCCTGAGTTAAAGTTAATGCGGATTTGACGTTGCGATAGATCTGGATTCAGTCGATGTTAAGCTCGCATTGAACTGTGTTAGCGAGGAAGTTGATCTTATCTACTTTCAGAACTGGATTAGGACTAATTGCGAGGTGGATAGATTTTACGTCCGAGTTAGATCGAATTCTACGATAAGTGTAAGTGGGTCTGGTGAATTTGCATATGTATATAGTCGTTCGTTTGATATAATATTTACTCTACAAGTTGATATCAACCTGTAGAGACTCGAACGGAACCGGTTTCGGGTTGAAATCAGAATCAGACTGGGATGAACGTAGAACTCGAACGCGTTAAGTCTGTTTTCGATCTGGACGTATGTAAATGAAAAATTTCTTCTCGAAATTCTTCTTGATTTCCGACTGTTCGAGCCACTGATCTCTACCCAACAGATTTCGCTGTAACGGCGCGGCGCGGCAAGGCGTTGAGAACGGAACACGGTAGCTAGGAACGCACCGATTAAAAATCATTTTACGCTTTCTAAACGGTAATTGCAAAAGCGGGATTCTAAGGAGGGAAGAATGTTGGAGATGTTACAAAGCGAGCACCGCAATGCAGAGACACCACTGGAGGTTTCCGACGCGATGTTCGATGCGAAATTGTTCGTGTGCCAGAGAAGAAGTAAACTGGTTATTTGGCGCATCGATGTAGACAGCAAACAACTGGTCGCTACGGTGAATATGAAACGGATTGATTTCCAAAATTTCACTAGAAAATTTTTACGAAAAAATGTACTCCCTTGAAAGAGGCGTTTCTCGAGATGGTTCGTAATCGGTTTTTCATTTGCGAAAATCTGCTTCGTGGTTTTGTTAAGGCGACATTAACGAAAAACACGGACCAATCGGAGCGCGGCCAATGTCAGCGCCACGCTCTGCTGTAGCCGCGCTTCGAATGCTCCCTGTTTTTCGTCGATAACTCCTTAACGAAGCCTCCTTCTTAACGAGCGGATTATCGCCAAGGGCAAAGGTACCTGAAATGATCCGAGGAATCGCCTGCTTTCTCGATACTTTTCGGTACACCCTGTAGACTGTAGACGATCGCATGGAAGATTGAAAGCGTTCGACCAGCGCGTAATCCGAGATTAAATCCTAATGTCCAGCCGAGATTAAACTTTAGCGTCCGAACAGTCTGAAACGCAGCGGTTGATGCATCGTGGATTAAGTTTCAACAATTAAACGGCGAGCCGGCCATATCCGCGAAGATGAAAAATCCCGTAATCGAATCTCCATTCGTTCCGCTGGCAGATCGGCCCTGGCAGATCTTTCGTCTGCGTCGGGCTCTGTGTACAGCGTACGCCATCTTAAATTACACGTTCGCGGATAAAAGTATCCGCGCGACTACTCGGGGAGGTTAAATAAGCAGTTTACCAAGCTAATCGGCGCAACAGCTCCAGGACGCTTGGATTCCCTCCGCAAAAACATACTTCCGCGTGCGATCGGCAATGGCCGTTCGAAATTGCGCGATCCCAATAAAAGCCGCACGAACTTCTCGGCCGCTCTGTATGCACGCGCACGCAGTCCTACACTGTTGGGTTCGCGCGCACGCGAAACAGATCAGGTGTGTCTGTGCACGTGATCGTTCGTGTTCATTGCGCTTCGGTGCGCAACACGCGCGAACGCGCTAACATTTCCTTGTAATATCCGGATGAACATTTTTTTCCAGATCAAAATAAAATAGAGATAGGTACTATTAAACGCGTTAACTACCGCGTGGGTAAAATGAATAGCGAAACTCGATAAACGGCTCCACTCGGAAAATCTAACACGTTCAGAACCTCAATTTTCACCAAACTATTTAACGCTCCGACTTTTTCCAAAAATTCAATCTCTTCTGCTCGATGTGCTCGATTCTGTACGTAGAATGTAGTTTAAAATCTTCAAAATCAAATTGCAAATACATTTACCAACGCCGATGAACCTGCTACACCTAAACCTGTGTACGCTGCAGAGTTTCCATGGATAGAAGAGCTTTTCCTAACCCGGGACCTCGGACGGTTAGCACAGGAGCTCGCGCGTCAAAGTTCCTGCGAATCGGCCCCTGAAGTGAAATCACCCTAAAGTCCAAACGAAAGGATCGCGTCGGAAGGGGTTCGGGATAGTCGATAGAATTCGTAGAATTAATCCTCGGACTGAAACGCGCGCTCGGGCATTGTCGATCCGGCAGCGTTCGCGCAGTGTTCGCTCGACGAGTCTCGTCATCGATTGGTCGTCGCATCGCGCGTCGGTTCGATCGTCGATCCGGTCTGGCTTCGATCCCTCTTTCTCCGCTCTTCCTTATTCTTGCCTTTTTCTCTTTCTCCTGGGTGCATTGATCCCGGCAATCGCAGCCGCGTAATTAACTCGTTATATCTATCCCTTGCAACTCAGCATTACGTAACGCTTCTCTCTCTCTCTCTCTCTCTCTCTCCCTCTCTCTCTCTCTCTCTCTCTCTCTCTCTCTCCTCTCTCTCTCTCTCTCTCTCTCTCTCTCTCTCGCCATAAAGAGTCTCTCTTGTCTCTTACGGTTCGTCTCGCATCTTCCCCGTTAGCTCGACGCGTTCCTCCCTGCGTCGCGACGCTTCTCAAGCACACCGGAACGCTATCGTTCGCGTTTTTCCTCTCGCGCTACGCCGGATTCCTCGGACGTTTTAAATCTAGCGGAGAGCTCCTTTGTGCCGAGCCAAGTGCCACGGTCGCTGCCCGATTCCACTCTTTCTTTTCGCACCCTTCCGCTTTTCCTCCCTTTCGACGTCTCTCGCTTCTCGCTCGACCAGCCAGCGACTTTCCCTCGGCCCGAAGGGGATACAAGCGGAAGAGTGCCGGGGAAACGGGGGAAACGCTGACCGATCGCGACAATTTCCCTTCGGGGTGGAGCTGCTTCGTTTTGGGGATTCGGGAAACGGAAATGGACCGGTGGAACGGCTAGACACCCGATTCTCGGCTCGCTCGAGAACTAAGTCAAGCCGCGAAAAGTGATCGAAACGCGAAATACGACGAAAAACCGCGTTCCACCGTAAACCAATTCTCCCTGCACTCGTTAGCTCGTGCATTGGCCACCCTGTATAAACAGAAAGACGAAAGACGGCTGGGTAGAAAAAATAGTTGTTTACGCGACTACTTTCCGGCTAGATCGGTGATTCGTCCCGATTCACTGTGCGTCGATTGACAAGTCCGGGGTGATTATTCTAACATTCAGGATATCCCCGGCAATAAATCCTGATCCCTCGGCAATTTCTCCCCCGCGAGTCAGCTGTCCCTCCTTCAGGTGTTTCCTGGCTGTATCCCATGGTTTCTCTATACTTCACCTGGCAGGATTTACGTTCGATCACCGTCGGCATCGTCGTCGCCGGTTTTGTCGTTCGATGACCGGTCCCCGGTCCGCGGTCCCCGGTCCCCGGTCCCCGGTCCCCGGTCTCGGGGCTGGCTGCAGCTGCAGCTGCAGTTTCCTGGATCGCCGGGCACGCGGACGACGATCGCCGAGCAATCTCGGCCCTCTGCGCAAGCCTGTGTACGACTGTGTGCGCGGCCCGACCGGGGCACGTGTGCGCGTGGCCGCGTGTGCACATGTATACGTGTGCACGTACGCAAGCCGGTATGCGCACACACGCGCAACATGTAGAACCAGTCCGTGACGTCACGTGAAGGACCCACCGTGAACACGAGATCGTCCTGATTTCCGGGTTCGGCTCCCGTGCCACGAACGTGCGCCACGACGCGACGTCGATTTATTAAATCCAGCCTACGAGCAGGCTCTAGAGAAGCCTCACCGAATACCCGCGCGAGCCCGAGAGCCCGAGAGCCCGAGAGCCCGAGAGCCCGAACCCGCGCACATCCGATGGGACCACGGTCGAGTTAAGCTAAACGTTCATGCGTGTACCTGTCTACGACGATGATAAAGTCGTTAAGGGGATCGGAGGCGCGTTTAACACGCTCGATACTTGTTCGTACCGAGAAATTGCCGCCGGCAAGGGAAATCGCTCGAACGCGGCTGCTCTTCCGGTACAAGCCGCTACAAATGTTGGATACCGATGCGTTATGCTAGAGGATGTAGGTATGCGACATTGTGCCGCGTTTACTCAAACACGATACTCGAATCCAAATTTTCCCTTCTTTCACTTCTTCCCACCAGAACTTGATTCTTCCAGTTTAACGGTAAACCTACCATAACCGGACGACCGGTCTCTTATTTTACAATTACTGAAATTATGCAGATACCTTCGTGGGAAATTGTTGAAGAGACCTTTTTTTTTTGTTCAAGTAGGTATATAGTTCAAAATGGCGCAGAATCGGCATAAAACCACATCGATTCGATCAGCATTTCATGCAGATGGATAATAAAGAAAATGGTTTGCTAAGAATCGACGGTGTCGTAATTCGGTGTCATTTTTCGATTATCAAGATCGGTAAACAAAATAATATTTTCCTCGAAAAATCGGCCTACGATAGTTTGAAGTTTCATGCAGACAGGCAACCCGAACATTATCCGATCGTAGAAGTTGAGGGGTTAATGCTATCCACGGCAAAGGGGAACCAAGCGAAGGAGAATAAATCCATTAAGAGCCGTGGAAACAGAAATACCATGTCGGGAACGTACATTGTCTGCATAATAGACTGTACACAGTAAAATCACGGGAATAGCGTAATGCTTTCCCAGAAAACATCAAACAGTGTCAGAATCTTGAAATATTTCAGCCTATCGAGTAGAATCAAACCGTTATCCGGAGTTACGTTAATTAATCCTTGTTAACCTGTTTGACGTACCCCGCGTTACGTAAATCAGATAGAGCCCGATGAATCCAATTGAAAAATGAACTTTCACGGTAAGTATGCAACAATGTCGTGAACGCACGTTTTCCAATGCCGAATCCAATCTTCGTCGCGTCGCGCACGGTAGTCGATTTCGTAAATTGAACTGTATACAAATTCAACTATCTTTTCCAAGAAAAAACTAAAATTTACGCGACGTGAAGTTTCATATACACGGAGGTACTTAAAAAACAAAGAAAACTCCAATCAAATTTGATATAAACATTTAACATACAGAGATGGGAGAAATTGTTAAAATTAGAAAAAAATTATTTTACAGCTTGGAAGGCCTTGTAATACCGTACATATCCTATAAAAATCAAATTAATCGGTAAACTGCGGATTTTATGGATTTATGTAAAAGTTGATTTGCACGTTTCAAAACTGTAGAATAATTAAGATAATTCAAAATACCCTTAATCTTCGTGTTGTTTTAAAATGTACCTGCTTATTTTTGCCTTGAACGCGTCAAATCCGGTCGACTAATAAAGAAACGTGGATTTTAATATTCCCCACAATTTTTACTGAATTTTCCATTTTCAATTTGTTTTTCCATTTGTCAAAGGTTCGATTAATTTGATGTTGACAAGCGACGTTTAGTACCGTAAGGCCTTCCAAGCTGCAGAATAATTTTTCTGTAATACCAACGTAATTTACGTTCGCAACGCAACGGACACGTTTCCGAGCTCAAGATCCGTAGATGCGGAGCAGAAATAATCCGTGTCACGAGACCCGCTGTCACGGCTCTCCCATTGTGTTCCCGACGAATTAGGCTGAACGAAAGGGCTAAACGGCTAATTCGCAAGCTGTGAAAGCTCGACTTTATCACGGGAAGAGGTGAATCCGGCAACGGAGCAGCGACGTTCCTCGAGGCCGGTATTCAAAGAGCCCTTTTCGCCCGAGGAAATACCGCGGCACAAAGTGCCCGCCGTGTACAAAGTATCAGCGTATTAAGAGGGTTGCTCGGGGGTTGCTGCAGAGACGGAGGTGCGCGGAAAAAAAAGATGAAATCTGTGGAACGACGGACCAACTATCCCGTGACGAGGAACATACCCCTCGTTGACGAAACTTCGCTTAATTCGTACCGAAAAATTCCATTCGACGGTGGGGAGCTGTTTTTTTGTTTTCTTTTCTTTTAGATTTCATTGCACGAAAACACGAGGCAACGATGAAAACACCCGACATAGGATAAGGGACCCACTTATCGCGGAGGTACCAATTACTCTGCATATACTAATCATACTTCTTTTTCGAGCATAACGAATACTGAGAAAGAGATATTAAATTTTTTGAATATTGACTTTTGACTCTTCGCTTGAAATTCCTGAACTGTTTCGAATTGGCTTGATTCAGTTTTATCGTAAATGCATAAAATCCTCTCGATCTGCCCTAACCTGTCGGAGTTCAAATATGTTTAAATAATTTATTAAAAGAGAAAAAAAAAACACCTACATCTACTGAATTGCGTTTGTAAATTTCGATCGATTCGACGATTGCAAACTGTACATGAAATAATAAAAACAAATTGTAGCTGTAACTATTACGTTTAATGATTGTGCATTGAGAATCGTAGGATTTCAAACAGCGAAATGGTATCTGAAAAAATCGACGCAACAACATTGCTATGTGTTAGAAACGTTTTAAATATTCCACGAACCTCCGATGTTCCTAATATCTGACCGTACAAACCAGTAGTGTATGCACTGTGTAGTCGAGCTCGCTAACTGTTACACAATTAGCGAATGGAGCAAAGTAAAACGGTAGATACTACAAATACGGATCTTGCATTAGTTGAGCCAAGGAGTTATCATGCCATTAGCAATGATAGTCTCGAGCAACTTTCAAGGAAGCGGTACCAGAAATCAATTAGAGCATCGATCAGCCGAGCAAGTTCGCGCCAGAAAGTGTCTTGAATCGATTACTCAACTGGAAATCGTAGCGGTAGCGGCAGGCTCGTAGAAGATCGTGTGTCTATGGGAAAGTCTGCTGCTCCGTCTCTGTTTCTCAGCTATCCTAAAAGGAAAAAAAGGGACAGATCGGAGGGCTCACGCTCGTCGTGCCTGTACAAGAATTGACCTTTGCCCGCGCTAAGTACTTCGGATCCCGTGGAACGCCATACAACATCGGTATATCAGATCCGCGCATACGTATGCGAGAGTTGGTCGAAGCTCTCTCTCTCTCTCTCTCTCTCTCTCTCTTTTTCCCTGTGTGTGTGTGTACTCTGTACTCTGTACTGTGCACGGTTTCTAACCTCTGCCATTTCCCATAGATCCCCGGCAGCCACACCCATAGTATCCATAGTATCCAAGCGACGGAGCTTAACATTAAGCGCGTTATGCCGCATTTGCACCGGGCCGAAGAGACTCTCCGTTGAACAAAGAGAAAGACGGCAGCGCTTCAACTAACGTGTAGAGTCTGGAGACACCAAGAGGAAACCCTCCGCCGACAACCTCCGAGTTTCCGGCATTTTCCGAGTATTGCCGCGGCAGACTAAATTCCCCGCGACTGAATACAGTATTATCTCCGTAACTGTCGGGGACATCTCTACCGTAACTGTCCTCTCCACCACTGCGCTGGCCGGATCCCCCTTGAAACCGGTGAAGCGGTAAACACGCTCGATTCGTACACGCACACTGCGTTCTGGTAAGAATTTTTGTCTTTCTTTTTCTTTTTGGATCGTTTTACGTTTTTCATCCTCACAGCTACTCAAATCCTCGACGTTATCAAATTGTTTCTCCTTTGAACAGATCTCTGTAGATCCCCGAACAATTCTCAACTTTTTTGTGGCTAAAATCCAATTTTTCAATTATCATATTTTCAGTAACCGTTTTCCCTAAAATTTTGTTGAACCCTTTAAAGCTTTAAAATCCCAAATATTGTTCATTGTCGATAATTTTGCAACGAAGGGTAACGTTCTAAAGGGAAAATCCTGAAATCCAAAAATATATTGTTGCGAATACTCGTTACAAAAGATCAAATAACGGTTGGTCAGAGTCGATTGAATTTAATCGAAAAAATTCATTTTTGTGACTAATAAAATGAAACTATCGTTGATGATAATGTGTATCTATGTATACGAGAGTCAGGAGGGAAACGGTAGGAAAATGGCCATTTCAGCGAGTATGTCCAAAGATTCGAAGAGAAAGGCTTTCACCGACCAGTTGCCAAGAATTTGAACGATGCTGTGAGATGTATCGCATCGGCAGACGCTTTTAGAGAAATTTAAGCAGTTGAAACGGAGAAGGTATTTCATACAGAAACTGTATGTTGAATTTAAGAATGGAATTGTCCCACACTAGAATTCGTTCTCGATGAAATTCACTTAAGTTCGTTATCAACGATTTCACTTATATTTCTTTTGGTTTTTCATTTCTTAGAAACAGAGTTTGCAACTAAACAATCGAACGAAAAAATTTTCGAATATGCGGTTCGATATACTAAGTGTGTTAGATTCTTTTTTTAGAATTTTAGATGCGATTAAATAGGGAAAGTGGGGCAAATCTGGATTTTTCTTTGCTCCGTGTAACTACCCTTACAGACGTGGTATGGGACTGAAACTTTGGTGGAAAGGACGACCATTCTTGGATCCCAGTGTGCTGCGCATCCGTGAATATACAATCGACAATGAATAGTCGAAAAGAATCGTGCTCGATCAACTAATCATCGTAGTCCAACTGTCCCGGAACAGCTCATTAAACCTGGATTTATAGCAAAGTATGCGATATAAGTGCCCCGGCGCGGCGCGGCGGGCTCGCACTAAAATTTTAATGGGCAGCTTCCGTATACGTTCCCTGGTCTGCTAGATAAATTTGTCGGGGCTGGAGGTGCTATTACTAGATCTAGAAGCAGAAGTGCAAGAAATTAAGACTCGGTTGAAAAATATTCTATTATCGTCTCGATCACAGGAACAACGGGTAGCCGAAGGACCAGAGCGGAAGGAGGCGAGGATCCTGCCTCCGAGAGACCCGAGAGAGGCGTCGGGCGACGCGCGACGCGCGACGCGCTTCGAAATAACCATCTAATAATGCAATGCGGAACAAGTTATTCTGGGTAGCCGAGGCCCCCTCACTGGGTTAAGCCGAGTGTTTGCCCGCGTTTCTCTTTGCTTCCTTTTGCCTCAGCAGCAAAGATTGGGACAGGCCATGGATCACGACGTAAGCTCGCAGACGTCGCACGAGGACACTAATCACAGCCGAGACTGTCTGTACGTGTGCGGGCTCGTTTCGCTGAATGTACAGGGTACCGCGGCCGAACCGTACCAACTATACCGGAGCAGACCACACCGTTTTCAACTGTTTTTACAGAGCTTGCGTACGCTTCTCTTTATCTTTGGTAAACTAAACAACGTTTTACAACATCGCCGAATAGTGCGCTCGTTTACTACCGCGTTTTCAGCAAACGTACAGGGTGTCCCGAAGCGTATCGAGAACCCTGAAAGAGGTGATTCCCGAGATGATTCCGAGCACCATTTTCCTTTACCATTTCGCGCCGCAGCCTTTTCTTTTCGAGTTATTAATGAAAAACACGAACCAATCGGAGCGCGGCTGACTGTATTCATCGTACAGGTGGAACTATAGGGAGCACGTGGAATGGGACATTGTCGTTATTGGTCAAGATTAACCTTGACTTCCTCCTGCTATAACACGAAAAAGAATAGTTTCCGGAGAATTTTGTCGGGGCCTTCCCGTAGTTCTAGCGTGGAATCGTAAAACGCGAGAACATCGGGCAAGACAGCATCCTCGAGGAACGCGAGTAGGATTGATCCCGTGTTTCCCGCGTACGCGAGGCGGTTGCGTATCGTTATCGAGGGATCGTCGGCAGGACTGCGTCGGCTGCATCGGCTGCATCGAGTGCAATTCCGCGGCACACACCGTGTGTATGGATCCTCGCAGCCGTTCGCGGGCATGTCGCCGCCGCGCTGGTGTGCAGTGCACGCGGGCAAAGATAGAAAGCGTTGCACACCTGCACACCCTTGTTACAGGCCGCGTGGAAAAAGGAGGAAAAAGAGGAAAAAGGAAACGGAGGAAAGAGCGCGCAGCTTACTAGCCACGGAGAACGAGAAAGAGGCAGAGAGAGAGAGAGAGAGAGAGAGAGAGCAAGGGGGAGGTGGAAGACGAGGGTTAAATGGAAAAGGAAGGACAGGAACAGGGAGAGAGGGAGAGAATGCGTTACGTGAGCTCTTCGAGGAGTAAAAGCGGCAAGTGGCTTCTGCATTAGTACAAGATGATACGCTACTGAAATATACGTTCCTACGACGTAGAACGAATGGCAGAAATGGGATACCGGGCGTTTCTTAGATGGATACCTTGATGGATTCGCGTTTCCACCGCTGCTAATGTCGGGATACCTTATACGTCCACGGGAATACCGTGGAGCCGGACTGCGGAGACTTTGCGGCGGTAGCAACGCAACGGATCGGATCGGTCCAGATCCTCCGCTAATGGAGGAAGAGTGCACCGGGTACGCGGAGACTAATCGGTCTTGCGGGAGAGTTTGACAAGCGTCGGACCGCGGCTGCAGAAATGGTAAAAGTTCCAGGGTGTAGGGTTGCTGGGAATTCGATGGAACTTACTTTTGTGCGATGGATCGAGTCGGACGGACGCTTTAAACGGCGCGGCTCCCGTGATGTTCCATTAGCTGCTGCTCGAAGCGTTTATCGAATCAAAGTTTTATCGCACCGGCAACGGTTATTTCAGTAATTTCAGTAATGGCTGACCGATTGATCGAACGAATCGTTGCACAAAATAAATCGTTATTCGTTCCCCTGGCGGAACTGGCGGTTTTCTTGTAGACTTTCGGTCGCGAGGGTTGCACCGGGCATTTTCGCTAGAGGTCCGAATTTTGATCGTGTATTCAAGATACACGTGTAACGAGTATGTCCGATCCTTCTAGTTTTTAATACACGGCTACCCGGATATTTAGATGCACAGGTACTAAAGAGTGTGTATCGGTACATAGAGTGTACGATTTACCTAGACGCGTACTAAAATACCTACAGAATAGGGATCCTCAATTTTCACACGCCCCCTGAATCTCAGCCTCGATCCGTTTGACTGGCTAGCGACCGCATTCCCCTATTCTTCTTCGGTCAGTCATTCCGTCGTGAAAATGTTCGTAGGGACATTTCGCCGGTAGAAGGGACGCTTCGCGTACTTGCAGCTGATCCAAGGGTCTCGAAGGGTTACTCGAGGCAGCGTTTCATGGTCCTCCGCGGATTATTCGAGAACTTTGGTTGTCCTTGGAAGGCTACTGCTTCCACAGTCTTTATAGGACTGTTCTGTTCGGGAAGTTTGATTAGCTTTGGAGGAGTACGTTTGAGATTCGGTGGTCGCTGGAACGTCTTCGTGAATCCTCTGGTAATCTTTCAAGGACTGTTTTCACCGGACCATCTAAGCAGCCCTCGGAGGTCCTCCTAAGTCGGCTTCGGGGCTTCGTTGCAAAATTCCTTGCGACCGTGTGGAACGCACACATAAATGCCTGATTCCGCTCGAACTCCGCTCAAACTCCGCTCGAGCCAGTCCAAGTTGCTTTGCAACGTATTTTCTTTAATCCCTTACCAGACGCTGCGTCACGCATCACCGGATAGCAAGAGAGGAAAAGGGGAAGCAGAAGGGATCCAAGAACGAGGCACGGAAGACCGAGAGTAAAGGAGATATATAAGCGTTCTTCCGTGTTCGTGCGACCACTTACGGCTTATACCGATCGTATATGCATGCCTGACTGTAAACTCGCCACAGCAACGTTGTCTCTTTCCTTACGTAACCATATTCAGCCTCACCGTGGCGACTGGTCTCGATCCGACGCGACGTCACACAGTTGTCGCACGGTTTGTCGGCTGTTGATCGCCTGCGGCACGCAGTTTTCTTTCGATACACGATTAGAACATGTTTTTTCCGCGACAACAAAGTCTACCCCTCTACCCCTCTTCGTCTTTTCAAGTTGTCCGCTCGACACCGCTTGGTTAGTGCCAGACCACTTTGCGGGCCACCCGTAAACTCTCGGCCCACTCGAGAACAAGGCCGCAAAGGCGCCCTCGTCCGAAATACGGCGAAAGCCGTGCCGTGCCGAGCCATCCTCTTGTATCGAAAGAAAACTGTATGCTTCGGGAAAATAATATCGCTGTGTGGCTTCGCGACACGGCAAAGATTCATCCGTTTTGAATGGGTTTCGGACTTTTTCCCCCGCTAGATCATTGGATCGTGTGCGGTGGTTTCTTATCGAAACGATTCATCCAGCGCTGTGAAAGTCGCGGATTCGCTTGGTCGGATTGCGCAACGAATTGTCGCGGGCAGCCACTAATCCGCGAAACTAGTTTCTTTGTTAGACTGCTCGGCTAGCGAACCTCTATCTAGCCGCTTCACACTCCGGACAGGCTATCGGCGCCTCTCACGACGATCACGCTGAACAGCTTCGAATCCGAAAAACAGGATTTTCTACTATCGACGTCGACGCTGGTCGTCCGATTTTTCAATTTTCCATTGACATGCAACTTGGTGCAAAGTGTCGATCAGCGACCACCGTGCGTACTTGCAACCCCTCCTCCCTTAACGACTCCACTAGCAGGATTCCACTTTACCCTTTCTTCCGCCAGCACATCTAATCTGGCACGGCAACTTCTTTTCAGCGCGATCTTTTCATTTTCTTCGGGAATCTCCGAGTGGTCCTGCCAACTATGTCCCCGTCGACATCATCGGTTTCTCGAAACCTGTGGAAATCGTCTCGAAATCGAATTTCGTTTGGCACACGATCATGATGTTAATAAGTTTCGATGTTAATTGAAACGTTGAGTTGTAACGCACGACCCCGTCTCCCCCGTGTTACACCGATTTTGTTAAGGTTGTCGCGTGACGTGCTGTCGCGCCGTAACCGCTTAACTAGTTAAGCAAACTCTGAATAATTAATCCGTCCGCAAGTTCCGCGTGTTCTGCTCAATGTCAAACGGGAAATGTTCTTAGCACTTCGCGGTTCTGTGCCCGAGCTAGCTTTTATTTTATCGCAACAATGCTAGTGCGACATGTTCGCGCGTAGATGTAAACGATGTAGCGCGTGTAACGATCGATACTGTAGGCAGACAAGGTGATCGCCGCTTATCAATCATTTTTTTCAATCGGTAGAAACATTTATTCGAAAAAGAACAACAACTTTGAAGGAGGCAGCGTTTGAACGGGCACATTAATTGGGGCCACGCAAACATGGACGAGCACGTTAACCGAGGGCACACTAATTGGGACCTTGAACCCTTCTTATTTCAATTACATTATCGTGAAATGTTAACATTTTTCAACCTGAAAAAATATCCTAATAAACAGAAAGAGCTTGAGAATCGATACTGAACGGACGAGATTCAAATGAAACAATTCGTTAATTAATTCATGAATTCACAAGTTAGCTTAATGGCACAACTTTGGGTAAGTACCCTAAATCAAACTTTCGGCGAGGCAATACAACGAGTGGCAACGATCGATTTCACGGTGGTCACGAATGTATGGGCACGCAGCGCAAAGTGGTCGTTAACCACGAAAACTGGAAGAAAAATATTTAAAAACTATTTTCAAAATTGAAAATTCATTGATGATTCGTTAATATCTGGTACGCGAATCCCGTTGTACCCGATGGGACTTTCATTGGAAAAATCCACCATGATCGATGGTGAAGTTAAGTCGTAGACAAGAATGATACACAAAATTAACAGGTGTATTCGATTCTATTGTACGCGGACAATTGAAATTTTCAAGCCGCGCTTGATTTTTGTCCTACTTTTTCGTGAAATCGGTGCGGGTGCGGGTGCGAGTGCGGTGGAAGTTCAAAGAGATAAGCGATCGAAAGAAAGACGAAGACTCGGCTACGTTCGCTTGTTAGCCCGATAATAATGCATCGGGTGCATTGGCCAGTGACCAACGCTACGGCAGGTGCATGATTGACCGCTTTGCAACTGTCACGACCGCCGCGGATCCTAGCGTTTATCGTTTTCTGCTCGCCGACGCGACGGATTCGATGATTTCGCGTCGAGCGACGCGACGATGGGAAATGATTAACGATAGAGAGTTCTGCGCGTCTTTGCATGTTACATAATGCACGGGAATACATCGATGATATTGGTTGTTGAGGAAATTTTCGAACCGGCGACAATGCGCGGTTAATTCGATAGAGATCTGCAGAAAAGTTAAGAAACACGAAGATTCTTCGAAAATTACTTATTAGTACGATATCGATCGTCTTGGACGATGTTCTCGAACGAACGATAACGGGTTAATCAGGTTCGGAGGTGGTCCTAGGGCAAAGGGTTAAACTTGTCAGAAAGGCACCTCGGTCCGTGCATGTACTAACATGTGCGTTAAATTAGCAGCAGACCTCTGCGTCGCAGTCCAGCGTGGCGTACCAAGAATACTTGATTCGAGAACTACGTGATACGCCTGTGCAGGCTTTCGGTGATTGTGCGCGACAATTTGAACGAGCTCGCCTCCTCCTTTGTATTCCAAACGCCCCGCGAACCTGCCACCGATAACGCTGCGGACACGAAAGAATAGGGCTGTTCCACGACTGACAGTCGGTGCCAGAAAAGTGAAAGGAAATCGCGTTTCGCGACCCTCGAGGATCGAGCCTCGAGATTAACTACGAGATGTTTCGCGGTTTTCTGAATGCCGAACGGAAATCGTTTACCTGCTCGAGCAAAGTACATATATAATATCGGCTAGCAAACTCTAACTTTTCCTTCGACCGCGCTATTGCCCCACGCTTCGTAGTTCGATGGTGCGCGAGTGACTGCCACCGTCGCCAGATTAACTGACTCGTCTCTCGCTCCAGCCTTCTACATTCTTGATACATTTCAAGTTCGTCGAAAGGAATAATCCTCTAAATAATATGCAACGAAGGATGTCGGTGCGAACGAACCAGTCTCAAACCTGATTAAAGCGAAGATTGGGGTACAGAAATTTTGTTGGGGCCACGAGAAGCCCCACTATGTATGTTCGTGCCATCTTATAGAAAGCGACAAATACAAGAATAGCATCCAGTTTAAGTATTGCCTAGTGCGAGTGAATGCAGGTACATAAATAAATTCGCAACAACTTCAACCGGGTAAAAATAATCCCGCCCTCGCTCCACGAGGATTAATAAATTTGCGGTTAAGGTTAAAAACGACATCGCCCCGGAGTTTCTAGCCAGAACCGGTCGGAAAGTGTATTGGAAAGAATTTCGCTTTCCCGTAAAAAGATTAAGAGGAAAAAGAACCGAGTCCCGTGGGTCTCGTAAAGGGCTGACATAACACGCGAAGAGAGGACTCCGTGGCATCTATCATTGAAAAGTCGCAATCGAAGAACGCAAGCGGCGCGGCGCGGCGGCCGACAAAACGAATTCCTCGACGAAAACGGAAACGGGTCTACAATGGAAAGGAAACGATCTCACGTGGCGCGCGGAACGAGGATCGGCTACGACTACGGCTACGAGGGAATTCGCGTTTCCCTGACCGTCGTCGCGTCGCGTCGCGTCGCGTCGCGTCGGTCCGTTGAACCCTTTAATACATCAACGTCCGTCAAACGCCAAGACGGAAGAGAGCTGTCCGGTGTTGAGCCGCCGTTAAACACGCGGCTACCATCCCGCGAAACAGGACGGGGGTCCTCGACCGTCAAAGTGGACAGTGAACGTGCGCGAAAACCGGCGCGGCGATTCGCACGTCCTTCGAATTCAACGAAGCCGCCGCGCCGGCTTCTTATTCCGCGCGATGGTCCTCGCACGGAATCCAGAGTTCAACGTCTCTTTGACGAGCGTTCCCTACTCCTCGAACGGCGAACCGATTCGCGGCTATCGCATCGTCGCGTCGACGCGCGACGCTTAGAGTCCATCATTCCCCCCACACTGCTTCGGCGACGTGTCAACCGTCAGCGATTATTGAAATCGACAATTTCGAAACTGGTCGCGAGATTATTTTCTAACCAAGCTTTGCCACGTTACTGGTTCATAGAAAATATCTGCAAACTTTGACCATGGCACTCGTTAGCCCATATCTCTACCTACTACACCTGCATACAGTTCTCTTTCGATACAAAACAAGAAGCTCTCTACCCTCCTCCTTCCTTTGAAGCTGTCCGCTCGACAGTGCCAAAACGAGAGGGTATTCTATCCTTTTGCAACGAAAGATATCTCTCGTCACGCTCGACTCGAAGGCCGCAAAAGTACCTTCATCCGAAATACGACGAAAGAAGTTACGAGCCATCGTCTTACATGGAAAGAAAACTATATACCGTAGACTGATCGTAACTTGAGTGATTTTCAAGAAATTTTTTGAAAATAATAATTGGATAAAAAAGAATTATTGCATATATGTAACCAGGCCTTTCTGGGATGTAAACAGATAGTCTTGAAGTACAAGTGTCTTTCTTCTGGTTCGATTATTCGCCTAGATCGCCACGCAGGTCGAAGCATCGAAAAGGTATTATTGCGATCGTTGAGCGACCAGTGACCGCTGCTAAACGACAGTGACCCGACGGTAACAGAGAACGGATACCCGTGTTGTGTTGTGTTGTGTTGTGTTGTGTTGTTGTTGCGTTTGTACGCGATGAAGGATCGCTGCTGTTCGTAGGTGAAACTGCGTCGAATAACTTCCCGTTGATAATCATCGTGGGACAGGGTGGGGCAAATTTATGTGCGTCGGCTCGGTCCGAGTGCGTGCAGGTGGAAAATCAACGGGCCCCGAGGATACCATGAATTATATAACATGTGGCAATTTCAAAGCGATTGCAATGTCTGGACGCTTTGCAATTATGCGCGCCGTTCGTAAAATGTTTCGTGAGTTGCCGAGATCAAAACTTCTCAGCCAGAGGAGTTCTAAAAGCGCCTTGAAAAGAACCTTTTCAATAGGTTATCAATTTCTATACTTGTTATAACAAGCCCAGATACTTCAACGTAATTAACATTATATTTGCTTTTATAATTATTCGTTGTCAGACTGTAGATTTTTCTGCATCTTCCACCGAACCGTATCTAGTGAAATAGAAACTTTAACAAAGCCAGGATTTAATACCCATTTTTTCGAACAATAACGATTCTCGGAGGAACTAGCACAGAATTCCAATTCTCGTTAATTGATTCATAAAAACGTGGATCTCTGCAAAGATCATAATTATTCATTAGGGGGAGCTCTCCGAATACCAGGCACACAAGGTTCTTTTTAAATGTATGTACATGTATAGTTATTATTACATTAAAATTAATTAAGATTAAATAAACGAGTAATTGTGTGGTAAAGTGTCCACTATTTCGCGAAAAATCTAAAACAGAAAAAACCGCTAGGTCGAAGCCTAGTTTTATATGTCTTCGTTAAGCACATTTTTGGTTTTTGGTTTCAGATAAAAATTCTACAAATTCTAGTGATTATCGTTTTTCTGAAAAGCGTCGTACGTATCAGACGCAGAGAGAGATAGAGAGATAGATAGAGAGATAGAGAGATAGATAGAGAGAGAGGGAGAGAGAGGGAGAGATAGATAGATAGAGAGAGAGAGAGAGAGAGAGAGAGAGAGAGAGAGAGAGAGAGAGAAAGAGAGAGATAAGAAGGAACAGTGAGAGAGGGGGTGGGGTGAAGAGGAAGATAGCGAATTTGTGCGGGGGCAGGTTCGAGATGCGTTCAAGTGGGTGGAAAATCAAGGCCGGTGGGTGGCTCGACCGATAACTCACGTCGTTTGCTCGAGGACGAGAGGCGACCCTTCCCTTCCGATTTTTTTTTTTTTTTTTTCGACAGACCAAGCGTGAGAATTAACAGCCAGAAGTGACGCGATACCGTGTAATTTATGGGTCATCGTAACAGAAGTTCTAACTTCCCGTGGCGAGAGGGGCGAAATCATTGTTTTACGACCATCCGAATAAAAGGGTACCTGACATTTCGTAAACACGTTTCTCTTACATCGTTGCATATGAAATGTCCGATTCATAACAATAACTTTTCTCGAAATAAAACTTATTGAGCAAAGTAAGCATCATTGTGATCGTCATAATCTGTGAAAAACTGAGTTTTTCGATTATACTACGGTAACAATGTAGTTTTCTGGTCGATCACTCGTTTATTATTATCCTTTATCCTATTATTGTCCTTTAACCTCTTGGTTGAATACTTTCATAGAACCTACAGAATAACACCTCATCGATAGTTTAGGTGTCGGAGGCTACCCGAAATTTCGTCAGTGTTTAACATTCTCCTTTCGCGCGCTGTTCCCGATATGTAGGTATACCATTTTGTTCTTTACGCGGAAGTTCTTATTTAAGGAATAAATTTTGTTCCCTCTGTGGAACGCGCGCATGGAACTCGATGAAAACTGGATCTCCTTGACCTTCTGAATAAGAATGCTCGCTTAAATAGCGGCTCGAGGATCCTCGTTCTGTTTGTCAGGACGGATGCACCGCAGCGTCGACGTGAATTTATTAACCGACGACGACGCGCGAGGGAAGGCAGCTTTTTCGGCCTTGCATTCGACAAGCGTTTAACGAGAGAGAGAGAGAGAGAGAGAGAGAGAGAGAGAGAGAGAGAGAGAGCGACGCGTGTCATCACCGCTGTGTCGAGAATGGATGCCACAGGATTTGAATACATACCGCGCGCAGAATACACCCCGCGATGTCCTTTTCACCTAGCTATAAGTGCTTCGAGTTACTCGAGCCATTCCTCCCACTTGTGTATTTTCTCGTTCGCACTTTCCCGCCTGCAAGCTGCAAGTTGCTTGCGCAGCCCTGATCATTACTTTTCATCGGATAACTCTTCATCCATCACCGTCGCAACAGCTTTTCGTAGAGAAACAGAATTACCGTTAATATTTTCTCGCGGCAACGTCCCAGATTGTTGTGATCACCGGATTATTTGCACGTGTACTGTCTCGCGTATACATAGCGAGTCACAGTCATTTCCAAACACTTCTAAGAGGACAATAACTTTTGTAATATTGGACCGTATGACTTGGATTGTTTTCTGAGACATTACAACAACCGGAAACAAGTTGGAAAACAATTTTGGGAAAATGCTACAAGTTGACAACTTTTTTTACACGGGCCTATATTTAAGGCTCGCGGACTTACTGCTCCCGTTATGCTTAGACAAAGAGGATAGAAAATCTGTTCGCCAATATAGAATTGCAAACCGACCCCATTTATTCGAAATCTAATCTACAAGAAGTAGTGTTACAAACAAATCAGTTTGTTTCTGTTAAGCAATCTATTTTCATAGAAATAGATATTTACAATTGAAATAAGCCGTACAAGAATTGTAATCTAACTATAATTCTTACGTTCACATGGTTCACATCGGCAACGGTTTGTACTTTGTTCTCTACGACCTTCTTCCTTCCTATTTCGCATTATCACGCGTATACCAAAGACGTTCGCTCTTGAATAAATAAATACGTAACCGTCGTCTCGACATTAAGTATTAATCTCGCACAGCTTTCATCGTATTGACCCTTGTGCCCCGCTCGAGGCAGTTGGATCCCACGAGCGAACATCCCATTTGCTTTTTCACTCCTTCTGCGTTTAAAAAGGTTATCGCCTTTTAAAAACTGTCCGAAATTACAGTGATTCACTGTACGTGAAAGAGTAGTTCAAACGACACCGAAGTTTGTGAAATAAATGAAAATCGCACTAGATTCTGGAATTTTATATTCCAGCATTGTTTGAACATTTTCGGCAGTAATAATTGCATTCGCAGTTAACGTAATAACCAAGATGCTAAAAGAACCTTTTCAGATTCTAAAATAATTTCTTTTCTACTTTTGTCCGAGTTTTCTAGTCGACCAGAGTGTGGCGCGCTCCGTTTTCGCTCGCCGCGCCGTGCTCCATTTCGCGAAGACTGAAAACACCGGCTCGAACAGCTGTTTCAAGCTTAAAGGCAAGGTCGCAGCCTTAGTTACATCCGCGCGCGCGCTCGTTTTCTGCGGCTGTTGAGCCGCACGAGTGCGTGCGTGCGTGCGTGCGTGCGTGCGTGCGTCCGGGGTGCGTGTATTGTGGATCCGTGCACGCTCACGTGCGACGAGTGCAGTGCACCTCGCAATCTCGCAAACGCAACGGTCGCACACGGTCGAACACATCGCACACACCTCCGGGTTCCCCGTTGCAATTGCAACGAGTTGCGGGTTTGCGTCGAGCAGAAAGGCGTACGAGAGTGCGTCGCGTCGGTCTCGCCTGCACACCAGCTCGCGAGTACACAAGCTGGTGAAGGCTCTGCGGGCTCTGCGGGCTCTGCCAGCCCGATCGACCCACGTGTGCGCGCGCGCACAAACGCCTCGATACGCTCACCTATACACAGACAGACGCACGCACACGGCTACACCACCTGCGGATGACCATAAGACCGACCGTGTTCGTGTTCGTGTTCGTGTGCAAATCGCGCGAGCACCGCCGAACACGTTTTACACTCGCAGGGAGAGCCACCGTCGTGCCACCGCACATAACTATAGTTATGCAATCCACCAACTCGTATTCATGGTCAAGGCCTGCGTCCTTACCGCTAGATACGCGGAGAACACACGGACAGGGACATGGCCGTGGCTCGAGTTTACGCACACTCACCTCGGAGAATGTACAGGGTGTTAAAAAGTGCGGCTGCTGTGCTCGCATTGCTGGTGACGCGATTAGGGCGGAGGTTTTCCGTTCGCTCTCTCGGGGGTTCAATTCGGAGTCGCGATCAGGCTTAGGCGTTATCGAAATCAATTATTTCAAACATAATCTTTAAGATAATAATAACCAATTATTTTGTACATTTTCAATGTAGTTCCTCAAGCAAAATAACTATTATACGGACTGTACCACTAGCTACAGCACACTCTGTATAGCATCAAGGTTGAAGCGTATGCATGCGTATGCTTCAAGTATTCCATTTTTATCTTCAAATCCAATAAACCTATATCGTACACGAATATACGAAATAACAATGACGCGTTTTGTATTTGAATAGCCTGTCGCCAAAATTTCTTTAAGAAATACAACAATTATGCAACAACCTAGTAACCTCGGTATCCCTAGTAAGTCAAGTCGCCCTCGTGACTGAAATATTTCTTCGATTTCACTAATTACTTGGATATCCATAGATCCTTGGACAGAGCGATACAAATTGATTAGATACATATATCGATTTGGAAAAAGTCTTGACGAGAGAACGTCGCTGAATGTTCTGTCACTTGACGCGAGCGTGTTGCAGTCGAAAGAACAAGGGACGTTATCGAATCCGCGCGGGACTACTCGCGGCGCTGAGGATCTCTGCCGGTGGACCGGTATGCGAAACCGGATCCCCCGGAAACGCTAATGGGATGAGATCGAAAATCCGATCTCGGTTTGCTCGTTTTGGGAAAGAGGTTCGTGTTTCGTGTTTCGTGTTTCGGGCCGCGAGTGACCGCCCGAGCAACTTCGTTCCGCGCCGCGCCGCGGCTGAAAACTCCGATAAACCCGCGCGTGTAATCGTTTCGATGTTTGCGCGAAACCTGTATCCGTGTAACTTGCAAGAGACACGAACCGCGAACCGGTATCCCCTTTCGAGGGAAGCAGCCGCGAAACGAGACTAGAGTTATCGCCCGGCACACCGCGAGAGGCGTCTCCAGCCGTTTTTGTCGCGTCTTTGCAAATGTCTTCGTCGCGTCGCGTCGCGTCGCGTCGGGGCGACACAGCGAGCGGGTACCGTCAAATAGCTGGACGAAAATCCAAAAATTTCATATCATGAAATGTCATCTTCAAGTTAGATTTACATACTCGGTAGTTTATACTCGTCTGATGCTTATTAGTTTCTTCGTAGGTGGACGCGTCGAGGACTTGTGAAGCTCAACTTTGATTTTTTAAATCTCTACGTATAAATATTAACCTATCTATGCCGAAAAATAGTTAGTTTAGAAGTTATTTTAATTGAAATATTACCGGTTGACGGATAATGACAACGGCAACGGAAGAAACAGTAATAAAAGCGGGAGCAGTGATTTAATATAACCGAGTTGCAGGAAGTGAATATTATTAGCATTCGCTCACTAGCATTCAGTGTGTGCATGTCTCTCTCTCTCTCTCTCTCTCTCTCTCTCGCTCTCGCTCTCTCAACACATACGGATTCGGTGGAAGTCGGTCCAATCTGGACGGCCACGTGTGTCGCGGTTACGCGCAAAAAACAAGTGTACGACAGACCGGACTACAAGCAAGAAAGGAAATAATCACTGCCGATGCGCATTTAACGCGTTGTCGGCCGCGTATATGCATACAAGGGACACGTAATGTGTGTGACGTAACGTACGTTCGTGCACGCACACTTCGGCGGGGAATGCTCGCGCGTGATCACCTCGGCGCGACGTGCTTGCTCGAACAAGTTTTGTGAACGCAACGAAATCGCGAAAGAACTTTCACCCTTCCGATAACGTGCTCGAGGTGCAAGAATGATATCGATTCCGAGGATAACACAGTTTTCGGGAAAAACAAGTTCGAGGACTTCCTACGAAACGTTATATACAGCCGTTTAAAATTGCAGCCAAGTATTATCCAGTATTGATGATACAACCGTGGAGAGTATCAAGTGTAAATTAGAAGAGCAATGTATTAGAAAAAGCACATAGAAAAAAGTAAAAATAGAAGAGAGTGCGCTGGCCTATTCAAAGGGTTTGGAGTCAACGATTGAGAAAGGAGAAAGGAGAAAGGAGAAAGGAGAAAGGAGAAAGGAGAGCGAATTTTGAAATTGCAAGGACGCTGTTCGGTGAGATGGGTAACGGTCGTACCGTAGTCCCGAAAACGGGTGAACGGCTATCAGAAAGCAGAAAGTTGACGGGCCATCCTGGTCGAGGCTCTCCAACTTGGTCTGTTCGCTTCCTATCGGCCTTGTCATTTCCTTCGACCATGAGCAGAGAAAACGAAGCCATCGAGAGTGGTTGACTCGGCTCGGAGCGTTGGCACGTAGGGAATCGCGTGTGAATTATTAAGAGTCGCGCAGAGGCGTGTGGTAAATACTCCTTGGTCCGTCTTTCTCGCTCCCTGTTCACCATTTCGCTGCTCCTTAATCGTGCCTCTTTGTCCCTCCTCGCTCCACCGCGCGTCCCTTTTGCTCTTTCCCCTTCCTCTTCCGCGCTGTACGCGTCTCCGTTTATACGCGTGTCTCTCTCTAGATCACCGCGATGCCGGTTCTTGTCCCCCTCTCTCTTTTTCTCTCTTGTTCGCTCTCCCTCTCTTCGTCGTCGTCGGTTCTCGCTCGAACGTGCACGCGGATGCTTCTCGTTCTCCGTTGCACCTCAAGAGCAATGAACTTTCGGTAGGGTATATCATCGGTGAAGCGATGCTACCAACATGTGCGCGCGCGTGTTCGTGCGTGTGCGTGCGAGTGCATGCGTATGCGTGCGTGTGCGTGCACGAGTGTGCCACGGGTACCATCGCACCTTTTTCTTTTCCTTTATTTTTCGCAGCGTGTACGCGTTGAATAAAATAAAATCACGGGATGCACACCCTGGAATCGGTGCACGCGAGCGACCCGGGCACGTGCACGCGATACACACGACGACCCTAGGCAACCCGACGCGACGCGACGCGACGCTGCGGACGCATCTCCTGTTGTGAAACGATTGACCTTCCGGGTACATTTTAACGAGATAGGCCGCGCGGTAATAATAGCCAAGGCTAGGGCTTTCGCGGACCGTAATTGAAAAGCAAATTTTATTCCTTGCCTAGATACTACGCCGGGCGAGCGACGCCAATCTACTCGCGGCCGCTAGCTTCTTCCTAGCCCGGGACCCGGGACCCGGGAACCGGGAACCGGGAACCGGGAACCGGGAACCGGAACTCGGGACTCATCCTCACCGCTTTGTTTTGGACCCGCGATCACCCCCCCCCCCCCTCCTTTTTTCAATATCGGTCTCCCTTTAGGAAGCCAGACTTCCACTGACTACGATAGCACAACAAAACCAACTAAACGAGAAGGCCCTATTCGTAACACTTATGCGTATATGTATACCAGACACAAGTCGGTACGCGGACTCGCTATTGTGCAACAAGTATAGTTCTCGGAACAATATTCAATTATGCACGTACATGTATCTAATACAGCCTAATCGCGTACTTGAATCTTTAGGAAAACGGGAAATCGTTACACAAAATCACACTAATCTTAGAGCCCGAGGGTAATGGGATTGGGATGGATAATAATTATGACCGTTTGCGTATCTCGGATCTCTCTCATTAGAACTTTCTTTAAAAAAGTACCTACCACATGCAATAAATTCGAATGTAGCCGATGAGAAAGTTCTGGAAGTTTTTCAAACTTTTTCTGCTTTAAAGACACGCGACACAAGATAAACATAAACAGAGAGTATTGTCCTTCCAGTACTTCCAATCGGAACACCGTGGGTCGTGTTGTGGCTAGTGTTGACATTTGTTCCAAGTGTACCAAGTGTCGGTAAACAGGCGAAAGTTTCCAAATACCGAGAAGGAAGTTGGTTTGCTCATTGTAGGTGGTGATACATACAGAGAACGCGCAATGCGACGTCCCGCTGTGAAACCAGGTGAGGCGTTCGCAGGCGTGAATTCGCGGGCGGATCATAGATTGCGGGACAATGATCGGCGGATGAGCGACGGTGAATGGAAAGCCGCAATGCCCCGATGAAAAATCGGAAAATATTAGTAGCGGTTGCCTCGGCGAGCGCTCGGACTCTCGTGCCAGTACCGGACACGTACCGGGTGCAATGTACCTGGATGAGTCACACGGTAACACGGAGCGCGCACTCGCGCAGTCGCACACACGCGCACTCGCTCACACTCGTCCACGCACATGCGTCTGCACGCGCGATTCGCGGCCGTGTGTGCGCGCATCTCGCCTCTCTCTCTCTCTCTCTCTCTCTCTCTCTCTCTCTCTCTCTCTCTCTCTCGCCATCTCTCGCCTTTTCTTCGGCTACACTCCCGGGCCGATCCTCGTCGCTTCGAGGAAGCGAGAAAGAAACGGGTAGGCACGGTACACGGCCGACAGAGACCGGGCAACCGGGTACCGAGCGAGATGGAAGATAAAAATCCAATCATTTCGACCGGTTTTGCATCGTGCCGACGAGCATAATGGAATACCGCGTCACTTTTTGCCGGTGCACGGAATATTTCCTCGCGTTAATATCCGCGCGCTCTGCCCTCTCGCCTCCTCCTCGCCGAGCACCGCGTATACCCGCGCGTACTCGCGCGCCAAGTACGTACCAAATCGCGGCGCGGAACACGAACGAGGCGTTCTTACGTGACTGGCGCCTGCCAGAGTGATCTTCCACTGGATGGATATTCTTGTGTAACATGTCCAAAAAATTCCTTTTTCTTTTGAAAAATATTTTGAAAGAATGGTAGCAATTGCTAGGAATTAGGAGAGAAAATAAGAAAGGGCCACCTTTTTCAATGTAAACGCTTATCACACTTTTGTCTATGATTCGACAAAACTCATAAAAATCGGTTTTTACAAAGAAAAAACTGAAATCGCGATCAAGTCCATATTTCCATAAAAACCGGGAAGTCTAGTTTTCGTCGACAGTAGAGTCGGTCTGTCACGAGCAGACACGCGAGTAGAATCCGAACCAACCGTACAGGTACTCTGAAAACTTTTCAAACTGCAGGCAATTGTACTTTACAACGTTTCTTCGCATACAAAATGTTCTGCTGCCATTCGAATATTCCGTAATCATAATATTTACAGTTTACCGCGTAGCAGCAAATAATCGGGGTTTGTGCACGATTCCCAATTGCACCGGCGACGATCCTCGCCTCCGGTCACCCGGTAGGCGAATAATTACACCGGGGCTACTAATTATACAGCGAAACGGAAATATCGTTCTGGCGCCGTTTATAGCGCGAACGCAAACAGAAGTACCAACGAACCCGGATAATTTATAGGTGCCGCGTAATTTCGTTAGTTAACCGATCGTCCAGTAATCGGGAACTGTGGGAACTGCGGGAATTGTGTTTGACAACCGGTTTCTTCGGTTTCTGACCTAGTGTGAACCTCAAGGGTCATTGTGTTGTACGCGAATGAAATTACGTTGACACACGCTTTCGTGTGATATATATATAATAATACAAAAAAATAGCATTTCGTTCAAAAAATTGAAGGTCACCCTCGTTACCAATAAAATCGTGCCAACACAAGAAAATTAGGTTAAACTTCACCTTAACAACCCAGAAAGTTTTCACTTTTTACCATGTATAGTCTTGTACATCTTGACGAGAATATGTCAAAAATCGAAGTGTTAAGGCGGGCCAGGAATTCCCTGATTCAAAAGTTATGCGTTCTTAAAGTTGAGCAATTACACTTTGCTCTGGGACAAGCTGTCATCGAACAGTAATTAAAATATAGAGAACGATATACGGGAGGTCAAAGAAAATGTATAATCCAAGCTTACTGTAGCGTGAACACCCTGTATATTATATCTGTAAGTTCTTAGCAAGAATAAATCTGAAAATGGTCCTAGTGACTTTTCCGGGTGGAACCGAGGTTGGCACACCTAAGCGCGCCGCGCCGCTCGGCAGTCCAGCAAAAAATTCGGAAACGTATCGAACAGGTAAACACCATACGGAGACAAGAAACGTGTATCTGGCCGCATGAATATTAATAAGCACGTTAAACCGACACACAGCTACGACGTACTTATATTACTCTCGGAAGTGGCCAGCAATTATTCAAACTGTACGACCACGCCAGGAGACTCAACTCCCTTAAATAACCGCGCGTTTATGCGAAAGCTTCCTATTCTTCGAAAGTGATTAACATTCGTGAAGAATTAGCAGCCCCAAGGAAGTCCGAGCATCCACGGCGAAATTGCTTCAACGTGGAATTATTTGTGCCGTTTCTAACAGTATAGCCAGAAATGCCATTTAAAAGTGCAATTCTAATTGCATTGATAACAAGAATTCAAAAAAATCAAGTACATATGTATAACTTGGGTTTTCATAGAAAAAATTGGTCGAATAAATTGGTTTTTATTTTTTTGTTTTTTTTTTTTTTTTGTTTTTAACCCTAACCCTAACCCTAGCTAAAAATGTGAAAAAAATTACATATAGTGTTGATGACGATACCTTATCATTCAATGAATTTCGAGGATGGTCGCACTTACGTTTCACTTAAGTGAAATCTGTATTTTTCCGATTTCTTTCTGGTCTTTCATTTTCCAAAACCAAAGTTTGCAACTAAAAAATTGAAGAAATTCTCGAATATGTGGTTTGCTATGCTAACTGTGTCAGATTTTTTTACAATTTTTAGATGCGATTACATGGGGAAAATGGGGGGAAACTGGGTTTCGCTATGCTCCCCGTAACTACCCTTACAGACGCGGTGCAGGACTGAAGTTTGGTAGATAGTGTCCTTTCTGGGTAAGCTACCGAACGAGCCATTTCCGGTTCAAATTCCTTTTTAGTTAGACTCTTTTCAGGCATTGTCAAGCCACATTCCATATTCTACATAGAATACATTTAGGTTTCATTTCCCACAGAATTGCATTTCTGAATCTCTAATTGAATGCAATTCAAAATCTCCTAAATTGCAAATGTTACCATCCCGCTAGTTTGCTGTTCTAAATCCTCGGCTCACCGAGCAACTCGCATCCTAGTCCAAAATGCCTCGAAACTGCAACTATTTATAGTCGACAAATACCAAAATTAGAAATCATATTCACTGGAAAATTCATGCAACGAACGAGAACTGGTAATGTAAAATGCCAGGACAAGCCGACATTGGAGTGCAACAATCGTATTCGCATTTAGAGAATTCAACAAAATTCAAGTGGAAATATCTGTTAAACTAACAATTTTTCAACGTGCACAGGTTAATAGTTTTTCCTAGAGAACGGGGCGAGCTGCATCGAAAAGTGCATAGAGAAATATGCGTTTCTGTATTAAAAAATGAGGGTGGAAATGAGCCTGGAAATCTCCGAAACTCTTTCACCTAAAAATAAATTGTTCTTGCCAGATCGTAGACCCGTTGATACTAAAAAACTTTGGTTGATGAAGTGAAGTTCCTTGAAGTATTTTGAAAAACAGCGCAGGCAATGGTGTACTGGACCAGCCTGTATAGCAGACGAATCGCTGCGCGAACGGGACACGGAGGCAAAGCAGGAAGCAGGAGGGACAGAGTGAAATGGAAGGCGGTCAGCGAAGTATATTAAGTGACTTTTAAAACGGGGTTGCGTAATCCTTTGGATTTAGTTTACTTTCGTCAGTGTCGATGCCACGCACGTAGCGTGACCGTGGCACTGAACCAGCGGCACGAACTTTCTCGTGGCCTTCGTTCCAGGAAGACGATTTACGTGACACGAGCTGGACGCCAATGACTGCAAACGGTCATCGTCGGTTCCACGTTCGAGCGACGCCTCCCTTCTCGTCAAATCGTCGCGGATACGTGCCTCTCGAACAACGCGTCGTGTCGCGTCGCCACGGTTCCTCTAACGCCCGAGTCCCGCCGCGCCGCGCCGGCTATCGAGTTGCTCGAACATGAATTGTCCGGAACGTATCGGTGAAAGGATTACGTAATGCCGTAAAAATATCAGAACTGGTTCCTCGAACGGGCGCGGTTCGTAATGTAACATATTACACACCGGGTTTTTTTTTTTTTTTGATCCTTTCGTTTCCTGTTACGATCTTCGAACCTCCATCGCGATTTTTATGTAACCCCCGAACACGTAACCGCCGTGCTACCAATCATTGGACGGTTCCTTCCGCGAAAATCATTCGAAAACGCCGATATCAAATGAATTACAATTACAGATCACAATTTCATCGATCGAAAACCTGACGTAAGAGTTTAAAGGCACCAAGAGAACAAAGGCACTATTTATTTCTTCACAGGAACATAAATATTTATTTCTTCGTTAACAGAAATAAAAAGATTTTTCCCACAGAAATGTACCAATCTTTTTTCTAACGCCTTATGCTATTTTTTCGGCCCATACAGAATTACAACAGATAATCTCCTAATTGCCAGTTAAGAGCATTATACCCAAAATTGTTTGACATCGCTCAGCGAAGATCGATATAGATTTCTCATTAGCAACCGTCAAACTCGTAATCTCGTTCGATCCACATTTCAGTTCGAACGAAACTGAACTGTTCGGCCCCGACTCGAAAACAGGTCGCGCGGCACTTTTTCTAATTCATAATCGTCTTTCCTCGCTGGATCCCGATTATACGGTCCGATTCGGCCAATTAAGGCCAATCCTTTCATTGGCGGAGCAACAAAACGTCGTGGAAAGGCTCGACAAAGGGACAACCATTAATATCCCCGTTCCGCGTTTCCGTTGCTCCGCGAGACTTCTGATAAACACGGACCGGATTAGCCGAGTAAAAATATCATTTTACTAATCAATTTATGGCCAGTTTAATTCTTTCGGGAGAGATCGTATACGGTAAAACGAAAGTAAACGTATTTTCTTTCAAAATTAAAAAACATGGTTTCGAGAAACGCGCGCATTATATAATAAGTGATAAGAACTAAACTAGAAAAAAACCGCTTGTCCTTCAAGACTATCTGCTTGCCCAGATCCGAAAAAGTCCTATTTCCCTATACCAAATAGTTATTCCGAAAATAATTCTTAAAAATCAATTGTGTCGTTACACGAGAAGCCCCTCCCCCCTTAAGTAAATTTTTGAGGGATGAACGAAAAGTTCATTGTTCCCGGCGGGGTGTTGAAGGGGCTGGGTTCTCTGGGCGAAAGTTTTTCGAGATTCGGCGAACGAATTACGCGGATGGAGGGCCACGGAAATGAACTGCAGCCAGCGCGGCCCGTTGTCCCGTGAATTCCCCAGCGGAGTTCCTTCTGCGGGTTCCAAGGAAATTTCGCCGCGTAGAAGTTATCGACGAGGCGTGACACGAGCGAACTTCGGGGACGATGATTCTCGAGCGGTGATCCTAGCCAATGGAATCAAGCTCGCCGTGTGCCAACATCTTGGTGGGACCCCCCCCCCCCCCCCCCCCAAGAGGCTCCGTAGTCCTGGACCGAGAGACCCGAGCGAGCCAGACCTTGACCGCATCAGAGATTGAAATTCAAAGTTGGATTTTCGGGAGCTGGGATCAGATCGACGTCGCGGACCTTTTAGACGAATGTATAATTTATACGGCGACCTGGCTAGGACCATTTCCGTCGCTAGGCGACGGAAAACTGATGCTTGTTTGTGTCCGGATGCTTGCCCTCTGGTTATCCGACGACCGCCGCGCCGTTTTGCTCGACTTTGCAATGAAGAACGGAAGCGGCTCGTGTGAAACGAATCAACGCCAACATTTGTCTTTTTTTGTTTTAGTAGTTAGTTTATAGTCGCATCAAAATCATAGGCTGATTATCCATTAATGGCGTCTGAAAATGTTTAAAAAATGCCAGAATATAAAATTCGACAGAATTTACAACGATTTTTATTTATTTCAGATCTATGAAGGCTACTACCACTAAAAACAAGACTTCGTTTGATTCCATTTTCTTAAAATTTGACTACACATACTGAAAATTGCATGAACATCCGCAGTGTAGTTATTGGTAGATTTCGGATTTTAGGTAGTTATGACAAAAGTGAGACTTTAAAACATGAAAAAGATTAAAAAACGTTAAGAGTATTTATTTATTGTTTATTCCAGCCTCAAGGCCAAGGAATGGACTTTGTTTAGAATTTCCAAATGCTTCATCCACACTCGCTCTTTCATTCTTCGCACACATACAATTTATTCTGCCCCTTCTGCAACTTCTAAACTAATCTTTTTTCGGCATACATAGGTTAATACCTTTTGAAGTTTATATTATATTTATTTCGAACGTGGTGAACAGCAGCACACTCTTGAAGGATACGAGTAACTACGAATTCGACATTGCAAGTGAAACATCTTGGTGTTGCTTTGCCGGAACGATATTCTCGATTCGGTCTTTCTGTATTCGTTGACCTTGAGAATGTTTAAGGAAAGGAGGATTCTTGGACGCTCTACTTAGAAAATATTTGTTTGTCGGCGCATCTTCGAGATCGGTGTCGAAAAATCGTTTTCCTAGAGATGTGATTGCAAAGCAAGATATTTGAAATAATTCGTACTATTTTCAATAAATTTTGTTTATATATTTCATATATCTTCCGCGTATATATTTCACATTGTATTTTGCATATATAAATTGTCATATTTGGACGTATAGAATCCACAGGCTAGGTTCCAGCGACCTAACATTAAACAGCGACCTAATTTCCTAGCCTTTCGTTAATCAGCGTTCGAGCAGTAGATTTCTCTAAAACGATAACGGATCTCTATTATGCTTCGAAGATGAAACGTTTCCCGCTCGCAGACTCTAGATTCGAGTTGAAATGTCAGCCAGGTTCGCTCCCTTTGCGAACAGAGTGGCAAAAGACGGAAGGGAGCAAAAGGGAAGGGGAGAGACGAAGCTGGACTCGGATCGCGGATACCCGGGTGGGTCTCGATCCCGATATTTCCTCCAGACAATGGGCTACCAGGGAAAGAAAACTCGATTGAAAGAGAAATCGGTTGGGCCGGTGGTAGCCGCGCTATAGATTTATATTGTGACCCGTGGCGCGGCTAGTATTGTGCGGGTCTCCGAGACGAATTGCGAATATTGCAAAACGCTCGACGACCTTTCCAATTTGTAGCGTAACCTTTAAGAGCCTTCGCGAAAGCTGCTCTTCCCTTCCCGGCGAACAGTGGAAGATTGAACGGCGCGGCGGGCGAGCGCGGCACACGGTTGCGAATCGCTATCGCAAAGTGGAAAAACAATGTCGTTCAGACAATCGAAAGTTTCGCGCGCCGTGGAATATCCGTTCGAGAGGGGCATCGAGGCTTCCCGAGTTTTTATAGTCGATCGAGAATCATGGGTTCCCTTAACTTTCATAATAATAACCACCGTGTACTGTTTCGGACTTGAAGAATTCGTTAGTTAGGGTCAGTACGCAACGAATTTGTGCGCAAAATTTTTGACAGATTTTTTGAACCCATACCGCTGACAACAATAAATGCATATTTAAAATTTGACTTTTTCGTAGTGTCGCCAGATTCATATACATATACATATACATATACATATACATATACATATACATATACATATACATATATACATATACTCTTGCCCCTCTACGACGCCGTTCCCCCATTTTCCCCCACGCATCCGCCACGGACCGGTCACGTGACGTGAGGCGCGCACCCGATTCGCGTCGCGTCCGCGTCTGCGTCGTGACTGACCCGATTACGGCGGAGAGAGGGTAGCTGTACGCCCCTCGACGTCGATTCGAGTCAATTCCCCTGACCTGGCGACACTGCTTTCTCGCATTCTACCTAACAAAAATATCGGATTCTCGCGGCGACGAGAATCATAACCGACGCGCGACGGTATTTTAACCAATGCCCAAACGTAAACACCTTTTTACGCCGCTTTCCTTTTCGTACACTTTTCCTCGCGTCGAATTCTTGATTTCGAAACAACTTTCTCGCACTCTTTGCTACGGAGATACGTCGCGTAGCAAATATTCGCAACTTTGACAGACTGAATTCCACCTCGACCAGTTTGTCAAAAGCAAACTATCCCGCGGACGATCGTCCCGACGATGCCCGTATTCCGCGCACGTACATACGTAGAACGCGGAGATCGGTGCCTCCGCACGCCCACGCATTCACCCAACGTCCAGCAATAATATCGAAATCTGTTTCCAATAACACCAAATACTAGCCCCCCTGCTTCTGCACCCGCGGCCGTCAACCGGAAAATTGAATCAATCAATTACACCTTTCCTGGTTCCGTAATGAAATGCCAGCCACGCTTTTTACTCTGTCCGCTTTCATAACGGCCCGTTCACGTTTTAAATCCGAACATGTTACTAAACTCGGCAACACGTAACAATAACACGGAAACGTTGCGCCATTCGAAGTAGCATTTCTTGCCGCGCGCTCAAAACCCGTCGCACAATAAAACGATATACTTGAAAGCAAATACGGAACAATCTATGGCAATCTATGGTAATCTATGGACAGGGTTCGAAAAAAAGAAAATCACAAAATGAGAAACTCTAGAAGTAAAAAACCGTGAACTGTTCCAGAACTTTTAGTTGGTTAAAGAATTGCCCAAAAATTGTTTACATAACACTTTGTCTACCGAAACCCGTTTAATAAGATTTCCATAAATTGTGTTTTTAATAGGTGTTTCAATAGGAGTTCCAATTTATGTTATTTTATGTAACAATTTCAAATGAAATTATTAGATTACGTTACCGATTTGTTGGTTCACGATTGCGATTGCTGTTGCCGTTGAAGTATCTATTCAAAAATCCTTAGCCATGGACCACGGACTTTCGGAAATGTCCAAATCTATAATCCGTTTCTCGAGAGTAGAAACACACCGGTTATCGTAATAGCTGTTTAACCCGCTCCAGCTGTTTCGAGCTGAAAGTACGTGCGAAAGGAAAACAGGGTGGACAGCTATTGTCCGACTTTGTCCGAAAACCAGTCTTTTGCTGACAATCAGTTTCGCAAACACAATGTAGCGTAGACGTTTCGGAACACGTTCTTCATTCCCAGCAGCCGGCAGGGGGGAAAAAAGTAAAGCGAAAAAGGGACATATATGTATGTGTGATCACGTTTTCGAAAAACCGAACCAAGTCTCGCTTCGACCTGACAAAAGGAGCGAGAACGGTGAACAAAATCAAAATCAAAATCAAAAGAAAAGAATAGAAAAGAAAAGAAAAGAAAAGAAAAGAAAAGAAAAGAAAAGAAAAGAAAAGGAAAGAAAAGAAATGAAATGAAATGAAATGAAATGAAATGAAATGAAATGAAATGAAATGAAATGAAATGAAATGAAATGAAATAAATGAAACAAACCTTGCTTAATGACGATGCCAGAGGGCACTTGGACTATCGGTAGAGCAGCGTTCGGGGGATTAACGGGGATGGTGCCGGGTGTCCCTGGTGGCGGGGATGCGCTGGCACTACCAACGGATCCGGGATCGCTGAATCCCTGTGTGCTGTTCTCCTCCGGTCCGTCGAAGAAGCTCAGATTGAACTCACTACCGGCGTCGAACGACACTTCCGGCGTAAGGGTATCCGGCGCCGGGGCGCTACCCAAACCCGCGCTCAGCGACTGGTCGATTTTGAAAACGTCCATTGTACGGAGAGAAAATGACGCCGGCGATGGTGCACCTCGGTACCAACTGCGGTCACCATTCGCGTACACGCCGCACTACTGATTGCCGATTTCAATCTTGGTCCGCTCGGTTACTCGTAACTGATTGTTATTCGAACGACAACAACGACGACGAGTAACTTCTCCGATGATACGTGCTCGCACGGTCCTGAAAAAAATCTAACTAATGACTCCTTTCGAACAACGATGCCCCGAAGGAAAGCACTGCGAACCCACCGCGAACTCCCGAACAATCGTTACGGCGCGGCGCGTCGAGTCTTCTTTGCTCGATAGAGGATAGAGTATCGGTTATCCATTAGATCCGCAGCGTCGCACGACAGTCTCGAAAGCGTTTCCTCGAGACCTCTTGCTAGCTATCCACGAATCGCGTGTCACATCCGTACACGTACTCGTTTATCTACGACCGGTGGAAGATCCAGTCCACGACGCGATGCACATCCACCTTCGACTCCGTTACCTTTTCATATCGTGCACCGAGCCAACAAAGGGGTCGCGCTCGCTCGCGACGAACTCGCTCCTCGGGACCGTTTTCATCGGTCCTGGCACCACGGTTTTCGAGCAGCTCCCGCGTTCCTTCGTGGGCCGGGGTCACCTCACCGCCAGGACAATTCTCTTCAAGATATCCGAGCCAAGATGGTCCCCCGATGCCACGGTTCCGCGGAAGCGTTCCTCTCGAACGGAGCAAGCTGGTTCGTCGAGGTCGATGACCCCCCGAGGTTTGCTGCTCCCCCCGGTGGATTCTCAATGAAATTGTACGCGCGGCCAAACGATTTCGGCACGTCTCGTCGGACCAGCCTGTTGTTCCGCGTCAGGTAGTCTGAGCAGTCTTCGGGACGCGTCCGGCGGCACCGTATTGCTCCGATTCATACGGTCCCTCGTTGTTCCCAGACACCGGGGACCGGGGCCCGGGGGCAATGGTTCTCGGTGACCTTGAGCCGCGCGCGTCGCTCGATCTCGATACGATTACGCGTGTCGCACACTCTATTACTGGCCCGAGCGACGCAACGTTTTTTTCTATCTGTTCGATGCCGATCGCGAGGAATCCTCTTCGACGCGTCCGACGACGGAGTTTCTTGCGAAACTTTCGCGAATAACGAACGCCACCCGGAACTTTTCTTTTCTATCGATTCCGGAGAACGCGTGGATCGCGAGCGGCGTATCGGCTCAAGGCGAACCGTTAGGGAGGACACGACGACGATCGAAAGCAATGGATCGATCCTTCGGAGTAGACCGGGACGAACGTACTGGCGGACTGGTGGGGTGGGGTGGGGCTGCCAAGCGAAAAAAAGAGACAAAATAAAAATTCACACTTCACTGACACCGTGTCACAACCTCGTGCCGTAGGATACCCGTCTCGTTAGCTCCGTGTTCGCCGCGGGCTGCGAAAATCCGTGGGATCGCGATCTTCGAAAGAGGTTCAGCATTGTTCGAGACGATCTCGTCGTCTTGCCGCGCGGGCATGTTCTCATCGGCGTCTCGTTATCTTCCCTCGTCTTTTCCTCGTTCTTCTTCTCCGGGTTTCCGCTTCGAAAATAAAAACGTCCGGCAACAGGGTTCAACCCATTATTTTGTTTTTTGCACGAGGTCTGGTCGCCGCACTCCGCTTTTCCTTGCTTCTTTCTTTCTTTCTTACCTTCTTTCTTTCTTTCTTTCTTTCTTTCTTTCTTTCTTTCTTTCTTTCTTTCTTTCTTTCGATCCTTGTGTTTCTACGTTTCACATCAGGTTTTCCTCTTTCTCTCCCTCCGTTTCTCCGTCTCCCTTGCTCCCTTGGTTCGCGTCAAACTCGCGTTTACCTCTTTCTCCTTATCCACCTCGCTCAACGGTGCAAGGGGACGTTCTTACGGGAGAAACTTTTTTCGTGTAACGCAAGCGCGACATTTCCCGGCGATTTTCAGTGGATCTGTGGTGCCCTCGCTTACCGCGCTACCCATCGCTGAAAGACAAATCAAAACGAAAGGAAAATCAGAAACAAAAGGGGATATAATGCGCGGTACCGGACGCGACCGTATGGAAAGGAAAGGGAAAAGAGCATGCAGAAACCTTTCTTTGATCTATTTAGCGGATCTCCGTTCGAGAGGATTTTCTTTACGAGCACACAATGTTGATTGTTAATGGTTTTACGTTGAAAGTTACTTCCATTGCGCTCTATTCCCGCTGTTTGTTAGTTACATAGTATCATTGAAAGATTAGAAGCGACAATCAGAGGATTAGGTCAATTGTGTTTGCTGAATATAAACACTTTGTTAACACTAGGTTTACACTAATATCTTCCTAATATTCTAATATTTGTAATATTTTTAATTTACGAACATCGAGATTTGTAAAGATGAGCAGGAATTATTCGACAAATTTGTTTCTTTGGATTCATATTATAAAACGAATGGCTGGAAATTTCGGATAGATTAACTCGTATATTGTTTTCGTACAACAATGTAAAATCATCGCTTTTAGTGCCTCGTAAACCTAGTGTTAACGACGTAATTGGTGTCCCAGAAAGACTTTAACACTATCCGTACCACGACCGCTCGAATGACCGGTTTCACATTTAATTGTTGAAATTATAAAGATGCTTCCGTCGGAAATTATTAAATAAATTTCTTGTCATTTTTATAAAACAACTAATAGTTAATAATATAAACAACAAATAGTGTTAAACACTATTGTGTTGGAACGGAATTCGTAGCGTTTCTAAATTAAAATTCAATGATAAAATTAAGATATACATTCATAGATTTACTCGATAACCCATTTTCCATTGTGTTTTATTACTTTTTGCTAATTTTTGAGGTAACTTATACTATAAATGAATATATTAATTTTATCTTTGAATTTTAATTGAAAAATTGTACTGTAAGTCCTATACTTCTATGGATTTCAGAAAAATGTCTGCTGTGATACTTTTTATCGAACATTAGATATTTTGGTGTCAACTCTGTGATTAATTTCCTTAAAAGATAAAATCTGGTAGTCAATGGTAATGGTGCCAAGGTATTACTATGTAGGTCCACCGTGATTTACAGCCTCGCCATCTTGCTACAAGTCGTTCCACTCCTCAACGACAGACGAAAGAGCCAAGTGAAACGAACCGATCGAATCTGATCAAGATATTGTAGAATAGCCGAATCACGGAGTAGCCTAAACCGGTGAAAAAAAATATCACTGATTGCAGAACGATCTAGTGTTCCCAGTGTGTCCGATCGGATCGTTCGCAAACCGATTGCCGAACATCGCCGAAGACGTCTCGGTATCTGTTATGTTTTCCGCGTACCGAGAGAAACGGGAACGAGAGCCTGGCGAGCGGCGAGCGGCGAGCAGCGAGCAGCGAACATCGAAAGAGAGGAAAAGATCGCGAAAGGAAGAGGACAACGTGCCCGAGTGGAACACGAGGAGGAGAGTGAGAAAAAGCGAATGTCATTGCCGTAATCTTCGGACGTTGACTTCCTCCTGGCTCGTCCCACCTTCCTCTTGGTCGCTAACCCCCTCCAACAACGCGTCCTACCCCCACTCCTTCTTCAGCCTCTCCTTCTTACCTGTGCGTTCTCCTTCGCAATTTCCTTACCTGTATCTCTCTTCCTCTGTTCCTACTCCCCTCCCCTCCTACACCCCTCTCTCTTTCTCTCTCAATGTATTTTTTTGTTTTCCTCTCTTTCCCGGAGGTTCGTTACGCGGCGACTCTCGTAAGTCTCAAATATTTTGCTCGGCGAGCGCGCACGCGAAACTTTTCGATCGACGATCGACGATTTTCATAAATACCGGGCCGTGAGCACCGAGGGAGACGTTATTATGAAATACATTGTACCCGACGCGAAGTCTGACACAATCGCCGCGGAACCACGCTTTGAATTCCGAATGAGGTAGCCACTGACGCGACCGGGCGTAGAATTCATTAAACATTTCAGGGCTGCCGGTGAAGGTCCGCGACGACGCACCGCACAATCGGTTGGAAACTCCTTTTTTCCTGGCCAAAATCGAAGTTTCCGAGTTGTATATTAGGAAAACATTTTTGTGCGCATCGGCTGGTTGCTTCGATGCTTCAAAATACAAAATGTTAGCCATTTCAGACAACTGCAAGATTTAATAGCTATTAGCACCCTTTAACCATTCAATTTTTTAGAAAATGAAGTGGATATCTTCATTAGATTCTGAGGAAACAGCTAGTAATACTTTAGTTTATGCCTCTTGTATGATAAACCTATAGATTACAATAGTATTTCCTGATTGATACACTTCATAAAATTTGCATTCTGAAATCGGTCATTTCATATGCGAAGCAGCATCGCCAGACGAGGGGAGGGAGCACGAATTGAGGGGAAAAAGTTACCCTTTTTCTCTCTCTCTCTCCCTCTCTCTCTCTCTCTCTCTCTCTCTCTCTCTCTCTCTCTCTCTCTCTCTGTGAGTACCGGAGTATGTACGACACAGACGAAACGCGTCACGTGACCGGGCCACGGCGGAAACGTTGGGGAATAGCGCGGTAAAAGGGGAAATTAGAGTAAGGGAACAAGTCTTGACCTGGCTTTTCTCCCCCCCCCCCCTTTCTGTTTGATTTAGATTTTGCGTAACTTTGGCATTGTTACGTGAACCGGGCGGTGCTCGGTTCGTAACTGAGAAATCCTCGAAGTCGGATCCGTTATGTAAAAGTTTTTCTCGCCGTAGAGTGATTTCGATGCTCCGATCAGGTTGGTAATCGGTGAAATGAAAGCGGATGAAGCGAATCGTCGATGCCTACACTCGTACCAGCTCCCGCGATGTTTTGTTCGCATGGAATTGAAATGAATGTTCGCGGAGTTTCGCGAACGCGTCTAGCTTCGACCCGCAACGCGACACGGCTGTATCTCCTAAAAGGCATTGTCTGAACTCTACGTTTTGAACACAGGTAGTATCTTTGGTTCTAGATATTTGTTTGCATTTTTTTAAGCGTTTCTCATGTAACGTGAACCAATGTGGAACAAAATATTTAATCGTTTCTATCTATTTATACTATACTTCTATCTATTTATTAAGAACCCTACGACCTTTCGTTCCAACCCAGCATTTCCATCTCCCTATACCATTTCCGCCAACGGCGTCGCTTTTTTCCGCAAACGAAATTGCCTGACTCTCCGGCTGTTAATTGAAACACCTCGAGGAAGTTCATTCCAACCGAACACACCGCATCGTATCGTGGCATTACGACTGCTTCGCAGCTAGGTAGGCGTCTTGGCGAATAGTCTTTTCGACTCTGTCGGCTCGCGCGCGCTGGTCAAAAGGGTGAAATCACGCGAGCAATGATTCAAAGTCGGAGAGAGTGAGAGAGGGAGAGAGAGAGGGGAGGAGAGAGAGGGGGGGTGTGTATCCCGTAGCAGGATATACATTACCCGCGGTATAATCCGGCGCGGATGATTTATAAATCGAGTGAATCATGATTTGGCACGAGGGAAAAACGGTAATCGGGAATTAGCATTTGCATAGGCACGGGACGGGCCACGGCAAAGCCCGTTGCGGATCGCTCGCGCTCGCGAAATTACGCGGCTCGCGAAGCTACGGGCCGAACGGCGCGGCGTGGCGCGGCGGTTTCGCGGCCCCGGAGACGGTCATTTGTCTCCTGCAACGCCTGCCGGGTTCCGCGTTCCATCCACGTCACAACTCAGTGCGTTCACCTTGCCGCGAGTTATCAAAATCGGATCCAAGGCGATAGCCATCGCGCTTTAGCGATGGGACCGAACGCGGCGACGAAATACCACTCCCGTCCATAAGCAGACCAGGGTAGAAATATTTGAAAAACTATTGGAGATAGTTGATGAAACACTCGTCTTTGTACGAAACAATATTTCAAGATTTAGTCGACGTCGTAGAGATAATAACATGTATCGAAAATAGTTATCTATGTTTTTATTGATTTTTGTTTATCAAGCTTCTCAGCGTTTTATAAAGAGTGTACGTTCGATTTGAGAAAATACAACCATAAAGGCTGTTGCAAAACGAATGATGGACGCGATCGTGTTGAACGTGAATGGAAAGAAAAATTTTTTTAGACTAGTTTGAGGTGATCAATCTAATCTCTCACGCGTCTAATCGATTGGTTGCTGCGGTGTTAGAAAGTTGACTCGAGCTATTACTTCTAAAGCAAAACATTTAATGTTTACCTGCTATCTATTGGGTTAGCGTGCAGCCACAACTTACGTATCGACGCAACAAACATAATTTCTTGATTCGAAAAGAATGATTTCACCGGGAAGATTTATTTCACGAAAATAGAATTCATTGTTCAAACTGTGACCTCGTTCTCACAATAAATGCAATTCGTTCGTCGGGAACACTCTTCCTAAAAAAGACATTGAGCGTATTCTAGACATTGTTCCGGTCTTGCTAATTTCCATACATAAGTCAATTATTTGTCCCTGTTTTCTTTTTTTTTTTTTAATTTCTTTTTTATGTTTACGAAAACTTATTCAACCCACAGATTATGTTGATCGATATTCGCGAGCGTATGCGATGCCTGGTCCCATCGCTAGCTGACACGTATTCTTGGATCTCGATCGCGCCACGTGCTCGGGCCCGTGGAAAACTAGGCGAAATAAATTTATAGTTCCCACTCCCCCTCGCCCCTCCTTTTCGTTCACGTTCTTAATCGTTCCGCGACCGGCCACCAAACTGTTCGTCTTCCGGAAATTCCTTCACCCAGGGAGATTGAAATATCTCGTCTTTTGTCGCCGCGATCGACGTAGTTTAATACTTCCTGGTGGTTCTGCGTGATATACGTTGCCGTTGCGCAAGAATTATATAACGTGTTCAAGAATTCTGGATGAAAACTCCGCACACTCGCGGAACTGGTGAAAACCAGCAGAAAAAAAGAACTTGGTTAATTCATGCCAACCAGAGGACAAAATTATTCTAGAACACATGGATCGTGATCGAATGATCCTTCGATCCTGGCAAGTTAAAGTAACCCTACCAGGATTGCACTATATCCTACGAGCGTGCCACACGGATCCAGGATTTCTGGAACGAGTCGGCGACTATAATGCGCCGCAAATCCACGAACTACGCAAGAACAGATAAACGCCAAAGATCCATAGATGATTTTTGTGTTCTAGCTTCTCGCCCTGTTGCTTCGGCATGTCGACGGCCGGTTCTCGCGCGACACCGAGATCCTCCTCGTTTCGCCGGACAATCGAAAACACGGTGCACGGACAGGCTTTAGCAACTTCATCGAGAGAATTATTCGCGGCGCGGCGAGGCGAGGCGAGGCGACTCTCGTTCGGGATAAAGGGAAGAAAGGCACGAGCGAACGAGCGAGCCACGCTCGACGCGTTTTACCTGCACGGTTCGCCGCTGAAAACACGCCGGCATCCAGCCGGGCGTTTCTCGATCGCAGTTTTCAGCGGATTTAAACGGCCGGCCTTAAGGATCGAGCCCCGTCCTTCCAGGACAACAGGAGGATGATGCGACCAGACACCGGTCGCGGAGAATGACGAGGCCAGAAATCCGCGAAGCGTGACCGGTTCCCGCTTCGAAGCGCTGTTCACGGCTGGGCTCGTTCACCACTAAACAGAATCCCTTGATCCTCCCGAGTCCGCCGACGACGAAACTCGAACTCGAACTCGAACTCGAACGGAACGATCGCCAGGATCGCGCGTCGCGGTCACAGGACGCGCGAGAGGACACGATATCGCGGTCGAATCGATGCACATCGGTCCCTCCGAGGTTCCACTTGGATCACCTCGATCCGACACATTGAACGTCACTCCAGCCCCGTAACGATCCTATTCCATTCGGATCATTGTCCGTGCACGCGAGGAGTCGCGTGTGACGTCGAGGAGGACGACGACACCGATGACGAGGAGGAACGTCGATCGTCGTCACCGACCTGCTCGCTCGTGGTCGAACCCGGAATCGCGGCCACCGGCGCGGCGCGCCTCTTCGCTGCGATCGATGGATCGGCGAGTGTCTTCCTGCGTCCCGCCAACCGCGGGATACAAACAGAATCCACGGCAAACGTGCTGGTGCAGCGGGAACGGCGAGACGACGACGACGACGATGACGACGACGACGACGACGGTGGCCGACGGTGACAGCCGCGCGCGAATATCTCGAAAAACAAAGCGAACAGGGATGCGAGGGCTCGATCGGCGAAAGGGGATGGTACCGGGCAAATAGCCGCGAGCTGCCCTATTACGATCACGTGCGTTTGTCACGAGTCGCGGTGGTGTATACTCGCGAGCTAACTCGCTCGCTCTCGCGCGAGTGACGAGAGCGAGTCCTGTCTGTGTGTTTCTCGATGCTCCGTCTTCGTCGCCCGCGAACCATCTCTCTCTCTCTCTCTCCCTCTTTCTCTCTTTCTCTCTCTCTCTCTCTCTCTCTCTCTCTCTCTCTTCTCTCTCTCTCTCTCTCTCTCTCTCTCTCTCTCTCTCCTTCTTTCGCACGCGCCCTGCGACTTTCCAACTCGTTCGCTCTATCGCCGTGTTCCTCTAGTTTCCTTCCACCCAAACCCTCTCTCTGTCTCTCCCATCCTCCCTCTTTCTCTCTCACTTTCTTTCCCGCTCGCGACCCAACCGCGTTATCTGTCTTTATCCACCGCTGAAGTCATCCTTGTTGCGCGGCCGCTCCACCGAGAGAGCGCGAGCGCGAGCGCGCGCGCGCGGCCGAGAGAGAGTCTTACCTGTGAGGTAAGTAAAACCATCGTTCCGTCGTACGGGTTACGGCATTGCGCGGCTCCGTAGCGCCCCGCGCTCTTCCATTACGCGGGGTTCCGCGGACTGCCGTGCAGCGAGGTAGGGGAAGAGAGCGGGATTGCGAGGTAGGGAAAGAGAGCGAGAGTGCGAGAGAGCGAGTAAAAGGGCGGAGGAGGTGGTGGGCGCCAAGGGAAAGAAGAGGTGGTAACGATGGTAATGCAGCAACAGGGGTAAAGAGAGAAGGTTCATACACAGGGGAATGAGAGACAGGAAGAACAGGCGGACCGGGGAAAAAGAGCAAGAGAGTGAGAGAGAGAGAGAGAGAGAGAGAGAGAGAGAGAGAGAGAGAGAGAGAGAGAGAGAGGACGAAGAATTAAATGACTGGGTCGGAGGTAAGTTCTGGAGATGGTAGGGGCTGTGGTATCGAGGGGACTGAGGGGGTGAGGCACGATACCACGTAGGGGTAGAGAGGGGACGCTGAAGTTGGAGGTGAGCCGTGTCGTTTGTACGGTCCGGTGGGGGTAGCGTGGACCATGGGCACGCTGGTAGGGAGTCGAACCAAGAGGGAGGAGGAGGTGGAGGTGGTTGTGGCGGTGGTGGTGGCGGAGGAGGAGGTGGAGAAGGGGGGCAGTAGGAAACCATGGAACCCGGGGTGGGGGACACGAGTGGACCAACTGGGTTCGCCAGCAACCCGCGGTTCATTGACCGAGAAGTGCCGGGAGAGCCGAACGGTCGGCCGTGTTCGACCCGCTGCTAAAACAGAATTTGTACCGGCACTTTATGCGTCTCATCTACGCGACTCGAGAAACGGACAGAGACGATGGAACGTGTCGACGCGACGGGGCGGGGACACCGGGGGAGATGATGCACGCGAGAAAGAGACGCGAAGAGGGAAACACGCGGGGAAAATTTCTTGATGCACGGAAAGAGTCGTGGCGACCGAACGAGCCGCGCGGTTGCGGAGGGAGATGCATGTGCACGATTGCTCGCGCGACGTAGCGCGGCGAGAACGCCGGGATGGGACGGTTACACGGGGTTGGAAGAATTTCGGTAGTGGAGGACGAGCGAGGAAGGGTGACGAACGCGGCGACGAGGAGAGCGGTGGTTACGATCCCGGTCGCGCTCGCAAATTCTGACGATTCAATTAGGCGAACTTGCACGACGACAACGACAACGACAACGACAACGGCAACGGCAACGACATCGACAACGACAACGACGAGAAGGACGAGGCCCCATCGTCATTTCCTGGTATCTCGATTCGGTTTTAATCGTCTCGCGCGAGAGGAGACGCACGCAGGGAACACGGGGCGCAGTCGTTAGCCCGAACCCAGTAGTGCTAGCGCGGCGCGTCGTCGAACGTAATTACACCGACGTAACGATTGAGCGAGTTAACGCCAAGTTGGTCGAGTTACGTTCGTTTCGTCGTTAACACCGTCGCCGTCGAGAGGACGGGTTTGATAGACTGGCGCGCGCGAACACGCTTCGCCGGAGATGCGGCTCGCGTCGCTAATCTCGGGTATTACAAGTATCGACGAGATAGATGCATTATATTCGACGCTATCCACTCCATTATATCACGGTTGAAACCATAAGACAGAGATATCTTTGGTGGCGGTGCGCGCGTAGATCGGCACACGAGCTCGTGTCGCCGGTTGTACCGGCACGGAAGAGATCCCTGGTAGAGCCCGATCGATCGACGATAGACCATTACATCGATGTTATCGCGAGCAAGGATCATGGTGGAAAGTCCCGGTGGTATCGACCGGAGCGATCGAGTTCGGCCGATCGGTTCGATGACTTATCTCGTTTCAGCGAGGATCGTGCGTTTCCTGATCGAGACCGACCGGCCGGATCGAAGAAGATGGCCGACGGGACGCGTTCACGGGAAAGGGATCAAGTCCCCGTGTAAGTAAGTCTGTCGACTGCCGGTGACCACCACACGGCCGCACACTTGTCGGGAAAGGAGATGCGCAACTCGGTGTAATGAACCTGGGAAACCGGTTACATTCGCGCGTGTATGTATATATACAGATCGGTTCGGCCTGTACTTACGTTACATTACGCGGACTCTGCTGGTAACCCGCAATCCAACGATCGGCCGCCGCAACGGACTGTCGACGAAAACCTCGAGGAGGCTCTTGTGTGTTGTCGATGCGCGACAGCATTCGAAAAGCATTTCGATCGGTGTCGTTCGAACGACCCCCGGCCCGACCGGCACGAGTTCCTAGGAACGGGTACCTAGTGACTCGCGCCGCCAATTAAGAGTAATCAAGTTTCACCGGTGAAATTTACTCGCTCGCGTACGATCGGGTATCCTGGTATCGCAAGGGTTACTTCGAGACTCTACCTCCCAGCTTCCACTACACTCCGTTGACGCGACAAGGATGCGAACAACGGCACCCGGTGTGTTGGTTCAACCCTTATCAGAATTATCAACCGGACCGGCTAGGGGAGCGGCTAGCCGCGACTTTACATTGAGATCGGATTGCTCAAAGCTAGTACAATTGTTCGAGTACGCGCATGCTAATAGGGGAGACTATAATTCATTATTTTTTCCCAAGGCGATGCGTCGCTCGATGCGAACTTTTGATCGACCAGGTCTGTCCGGAAATCTTGTTTGCGTTATAGTTTTGTTCCCACACAAGGCGAACGCTCGGGACCGGCTTTCGCCGTATTTCGGATCAGAAGTACGCGGCTTCGCTTTCTTGCCGAGCAGCGGAAGAAAACTATGTGTAGACGTAACTTTTAGCAATAACAAAAAAGTACCGATTCGAGGAGGCCACGGTTACGGGAATGTCTCCGTAAGGCTAAAATTCGAGCTGCCGAGAATTGTTGGGTAATCGAGTAAGCTCGATCGAGCAAGTTTTGTTAAAACAAGATGATGCAGACTTATGAGACTTTATTAGTTACGGAAACGGAAGGAACGATCATTAAATTTTCGGACGTCTATACGACAGTTCAGAAAACGCCTTTACGCTTGAATAATATTTGTTAGATCATATTTGAACCGATCGATAGTTTGTAAAAATATACACTAGTCAGTTTTGAAAACCAGAGATTCGATTACGGAACATCATTCCACAAAGTTTCAAGCATATTAACCCCCCGGCACTGTAACATCGATGCGATGAAGATTTCGAACAAAATCAACTAAATATATATGTTATTAATTTCCATTGAAGGCGACATATTTGTTTCTTCGAAGTGGCCGACCAGCATGCAAAATAAGTTTCCTCGCTGAGAAATAGAGAAGAGACGATGTCACAAGTGTGTTACGCAATTTCGAGCATCCATTTTCTCGCTCTCCGGCGGCGCTCTCGCTACGTTCATCCCCTGCATACCAGGGTAACTATTGAAAAAATAATAACTAAGCAGCGCATCCGGCGCAGTCGCTAAATCCACTTTATTCATATTCAATTACGCTATCTACATTTGCGTACCGAAATAAATTCCACAAACTCCTCGAGACTCGCAGCCGCAAAGGGAAACAGCAATCCAAGGGGGCGGGGGAGGGGGGGGCGGAGGAACGGTCGTGGAACGCGGAGGAGAGGTAAAAATCCATTCTAAGCACGACATCGCATTTCCCACGAGATCGAAACAAATAAATTTCAAATGAATCGATCCACCGCCGCGCCGCGATGCGCGATGCGCCGCGATGAGCCGCACCGTCAACCGTCCGCAATCGTTGCCCTCGCTCCTCGCCGAGAAAACAAGAACCCTCGCCTCGTTTCTCAATTAGAGCGCGTTCGTCCGGAATCGGTGATTTTCGAAAACTCCGTGTCCGGGCCGGGACCGCGTGGATCCCTTGAATGGGCGATGTTTCATTGTCAAGTAGAAAAGGTTGGATACTCGAGGTGGCGTTAAAAGCGGTCTTCGGGAAGGAAAAAATGTTGGGATTCAATTACCGCGAGGAGGGGCAAGGGGGCAGGGGGCAGGGGGCAGGGGGAAGGGGATGAAACGACGGAGAACGGAACTTCCGGTCGCCGGGATCTTCCGGCTCGGCGTAAACCGTTCCGGCATAAAAGGAAGGGTAAAGAAAGGGAGGCGATAGGAGGGTCGTGCGGGTTGGGAAAGGAAGCTCAGGGGAAAACGGTACACGTTCGCGGGTGCAGGGGGGGATAGGAGGGGCATGGGGGACGCGAGAGGTTGGAACGGAACGAGGGGTTCGGGGTTTAGCGCGAGAAGTAGCAGAGCTAGGATAGCAGAAGGGGAAAGGTAAGAGGGGGTCGGGGGAGGTTGAAGAAAACACATAATAGGGTGGGGCGCTTTGCTGCCGCTTTTGAATCGATCCAACACCGGCTACAGCTGGGGTCTCATCCCACTGGGTTTTGGTCAGCGGTTCTCATTCTCCCTCTCCCCGATTTTACTCCCACCCAGTTTGCGCGGCATCTTCTTTCGTCGTCCCGCGAAAGATTATCGCGGATGTACACGTACGTACGTACACACGTATATAGTGGAACGACGGAGTTGCGATTGGATTTAGATTAACGCCAGCTTTGACAGTGTCGAGAGACCAAAAGCTCCCCCGGGGGTAAACTGGGTCGTGGGTTGGGGCTTGTACCGAGCAATGTACGTGTCGAGCACGGATGAGCGAGCTTCGAGGACACTTGTTAGCCCGCCCAGCGAAAATACACACGGCCGATTATTAATTCGTTATCGTTCCATCGGGCACCGCGACTCCTCGTTCACTCTACGAGAAATCAAAATCGCGTATTATAATCTGACACGTTATTAGCGCGCGGACATGCCGGAGGAGGATATCGACTTCTGTCGAGCATTCCTCGATCAGCTCGCGAACGATAGACCGATGATCGTTGGCAGCGCGCTGCCGCGCCGCGCCGCGCCGCTTCGGCGACATCGTCCGCGGCCCGTGTTCGCAATCGCAATCGGAAACGGTGAATACGCGGGAACGAAAACTAATGCGATGGGAACAACGTTCGACACGCATCTCCAACATCGCAACGTAATTCGCTGATCTAAGGTTTCATCCGGCCGGCTGATAAGCTTGAATCGGGAACTGAGTTTTCAGCGTAAACCAGAGGTCCACCTAAGCGGTTTTATTCCATGATCCTGCGTTCCCTACTACCTTCTGGTTGCAACTGGTCTGTGCTTCGAACTCGCGTCCCTACGGAAAAGCTAAAAACTATCGCCCAACGGAAAAACAAAAAGCCCGACTCGAGTCATCGAGCACCCTAGGCGCCTCGCATCAAGAAATACGAACTCTAACGTCCGACACCGGCGCGCGGCACGGCGTAACTCGTTAGACACAAAGAGATCGAACAGCATCCCAAGCACCCTTGCCCTTGCCCTTGCCCTTGCCCTTGCCCTTGCGCATTGCTCTACTTTTCTGGAAAAAAAATCAGCTTCCAGCGTGAACTAATAGCCAGGCCCAATTTGATCGCGACACGAAACCAGGGACTTGTTTGAATAATATAGCCGGGACAAGCGGAACAAGCAACGTGTCGCTCGCTGTTCATTCGACAAGGTCAGCGTGGTCGCGAGCTTAAATTCGACAAGGTCAGCGTGGTCGCGAGCTTAAATTCGACCGGAGACCCGGACGAGATCATTTATAATAAAGACTCACCGTTGTTGTTGCGCAGGATAGAACCAGGACTCGTCGCCTCGAGAGGGCTGCTGGGTTCTTCCGTGCTCGGCTCCCTCTTCACGCTGAAATGGAAACATCTATTATGTATTCAATCGAAGGGGGAGGAACGGGTGGAGGGACGGGCGTTGTAAGGGCGGCAGGGGGGAGGGGGAGGTGGAACAGAGTGGAAATCAGCCGAAAGTAGTCCAAGATCGACACGAACCGAGTTCTCGACCCAGGGTCGCGCAGTCCTCCGAATCATTTTGTTCGCGGATGCCTCCTTATCGTATGCGGCTCTGTTTGCGCGTAGGGTAGATCCTTTGACTGCGGCCCTGGCTCGATCCAAGCAATCAGGGTTGACCCAGTTTACAGTTCAATTTGCACCGAGAAAGCGCGTTTGGCTGAAACCGGCCGAAATGGGGAATGGACCGGGTGAGGGAGGGGCTGAGGGACGGAAAAAAAAATCGAAGATTAATTGGTTCGGGTCTAATCATTCGCTCTCAGGACATAACGCGACGCACGGTGGAACGAATGGGCATTCTAGGCGGAAAAAATTCATACGTCGTTTGATCTTATTCGTAATGAATTTCATTGCTATGTTAGGCCTTGAAATAAGGCTTTTACAACGATACGACCGTTGAAATAGTTTTGCACTTTAACGTTGACTTTTTCATCCTAATACAACGACTTCGACTACACTGAATTGTATATTTAATTAATGTACGTGTGTAACATATGTTTAATAAGTATTTTAACTGTACCAACTTATCCATGAAACATATAATACAAGACTGCCCGGTGCTCAAAGAACTTGGGAAAATAGTGAAAATCCTCCGTCGCAACAAAGAATGCTTGAACAAGGAACAAAAATATTAGTGATCGCCTGTCTAGATTATGCCTAAGAATACCCCCTGGGATACGCCTATCTATTATGTTCGTTCACTTTTGCGATTATACGTGTAAAGGGAATGTTCGTTTTTAGCATTGTTCGCACAGTGTCGAAACTGTTATCACTCTTTGCGCACAACGGAACAATATGGATCGATACGTTGAAACAAGTTTTTCAAGTGCCAGCGCTGACCATGATTTTAACTGGTACACCGAAAAATAATTTTTTCTAACGACGTCGCAGTTAATATTCGGACAACTTTTAAAACGACTAACATTTCTTTTTCTGTGGTAAACTAATTGATCCAACTTCCGAAGAAAATCCAGGTCGTATGGTTCGGTTTTAAAAAGAGTTATCCTTTTTTCAAAAGTATCCAAATATTACTGTAGCTCGGTGTACGTGATTTTGATCACACTGGAGGCACCCCGAACGTATACGATCTTCTGATTCTAGCGTGTGTTCGTAGAGCTCTTTAGAATGCGGGTTAAGGTCGAGAGCTCGTAGTAGCCAAACCGTGTTTTCCAACCACCCTCCCTCTTTTTCTACTAATTCGTCAGCGCCTCTACACTCTGAACACGTGCTGACATTAAAACTGTAAGAGTATGTAACTTCCGAGTGCTGTGCACTGGTTACCTGATTCTTTATTCATTTCTAATGAAAATAGCATGGACAAACATTTTTTGTTTCGCTGATTTATTCGTTCGGTCCTGGTTCTGTTATTACGAAAGACGAACCGATACGGTTGCGGCAAACCTTATTTTGCACGTAATTAAACAACTCGATACCGAATCGTATTAAAAATTCCAAAAATATTTCATAAATCTGATTTTTGTCGTCGCGACAACGGTCAAGTTCACGATATAGGATATGCCATCGAGACGTAACACAGTTTTCAGTCGCGGGCAGTTTTCCTCTGAAAACCCAGATCCGGGTCCCATCCAGATCAACACGTGGCGACTAATCGACGTACTACATATTCGTAGAGAGTAAAAGACGCTACAAAATGGAGATGACGATCTTGAAAATGAAAATGAAAATGAAAATGAACATGAAAAGCGTGAACGACCAAAATATTCATTTTGCTTATCGATAAATCGGACATTTCATATGCAACAACCTGATAATTGTATAAGACGGCCGGGAGTCGTCGGATCGGAAAATTCTTCGCGCAAATATTCTCCTGGGGTGTTTGAGGTTCCTTCAAAGGCGATCGAAGGTCCATCAATAACCGATAGATCCGAGAGGATGGGACACGGATCGACACCTTCGGCATCTGGAAGGGAACTCCGCTCCCTCTATGAATAGATATCCTATTTCGGAAACCGAAGTACGTATTATCGAGCGGCAAACTTTCTACCGCGACGATGACCGAAACAATCGGTCCATCAGTCGCATCACCTCGCAACAGGATTGAGCATGTTTCATTTCAAACAAGATAGCAAATAATCGTTTCAAATAACGAATTATCTGAAATTCTTTGGTATTTCTATTCTAAACATAACATAAAAGATTTATTTTCATTTCCCGTTTAAGTCGAATAGATTATTTCCAAATAATTTTTCATTTCAATTACATTGTTCAAATAAAATAATAAATAATCTCATCTGCAGAAAAGGTTATGGAAGGAATGAAATTCATTGTTCAATTTAATTGTTCAAATTTGGCTGCATTCGCTTTTGGAAACTGTTCTTTTAGAAATTATAGGAACGGATTAATCGTAAATGTTAGAATTTATGTGTACCGTATTATGTTTATTCGTGCAACCTTGAATTACCACAAGGTCATTTCAAAGACGTATGATGAACTTGTCTTTTTTTTCTTTCTCTGTACTTTCATAATATCGAAAAAAAATATGGCATTCCGTTTGAGAAACAGGACGTGACCTTGCAGTAACCTTGAAAAGATAAAGATAAAAATTGTTCTTGTCTCACAGCGAAATTCTACAAAAACTCCCTCTACGTCTGTGCCCTGTCACGTACCGTTTACCGTGAGACACCCTGTATAAAATTCTCCGATCCAGTTCTGAACCAGCGTCTTTTTTTTCTCTCGAGTCTAACAAGGAATCTGGCGCAAAATCTAGATAAATCTTGCGATGCCGTTTCGCTGCATCCTCCGCTAAGGAAACGGTTATCGTAGTCTATGCTAATAAAGCATAATAATAGAGAACCGTAACGAGCGATTGCTACACTTTTTAAGAGAATGTGCGAGGACAAAGAATCTTCCGCGAGACATCTGTGGCAAAAATATACGCGCGGAAAGGAAAAGAAATCGGCGACGTCGTAAACGCACTTGTTGCAACTGTTATTTTCAATGAAAGTAAAGACAGAATTCGCGAAAACAGAGAAACCAATTAATATCGTAATAAAACCGTGTATCGACGGAAAGCGGATGACGATTCCACGGGAATACGAATTTGCGCGAACGTTTGATCTGCAACAATGCCAAGGGAATTAGCATGCTTTTTAATCGGAAATAATAATTTGTTTCGAAAGAAAATCAATCAGCAGGCCTTGGTAGCATTACGTTTCACCACTTGTATTTTTAACCCGGCTGAATAAAAAGCAAGGTTGGAACGCTGGGGCGAGACGCGATGCTCTTAAAGTTTGCATTATTAAATGACATCCGTACAATTGCATTCAGTGTTGGAAACACGAGCACCGTACGAACAAACCTTCTTAGAATGTCTATTCTTAGGGGGCACTGTGTTATTGCTCACCAGTAGTATATCATCGGAACGGTGGAAACTACAATAAATATACTAGAACAAAATGAAAATAATCATTTCCCTGCGGTACACGAATTTGATTGCACATTCATTCAAAATAATGCGAGGAAAATAAAAATGGACAAGTAATAAAATGAAATGTATATTAGAGTTGCAATAAATAAATAAATTCCATAAATATTTAGAAACGGCGACAACTCCCCTCCTTCCTACTCTAACGCTTTAGCTTCACTGTACTGCGACTTCTCGACAGACTACATATTGCACTTTGCCTACAACCGTCATCTCGTAGATGATTTAATCTTGGCTTCGAGGCAATTATCTGAACCGAGATGTGTCTATAAGCATGTATGGTCGAAGACTTGAACCGTTTCTAATCCTCGTCGCTATACATAGTGTATGCGAAATCGTGGTACAAGCGGTAAGCGAATCTGTTGTACTTGCAAAAACAAGTCGAAAAGAAGGAATAACGTCGTTTCTTCGTTTGACGCTTTATTTTCGAGAGAATTCAGTTTCGAGCGAGCCGTTGGGTTCGCGTGCCCTAGTATTTGCCGGAAGTCGAACCGGTAGCTCATGAACAGTCACATTAGCCAAATTTGCTATTTAATAGCAGGCTTGGGCCAATCATTTGTTAAAATAATATATTATCTTATGTGGCTACGTATCATTTGAAACAGTGATATGTTAGTTTATTTGATCAGCCGAATCGTTTTTCGAAAATGATTTCAAATGAAATTCAAACAATTTTACACCTTTCGTTCGATCAAATAATTCATATCCTCGAAAACTCAATTTACCTGGTGTACTGAAAAACAATTTCAAACGCAGAGAACGCAGCTGAACTTTAATCGTGAAGCTGCAAAAATTAGCATATCTATATTCTTCGGGTGAAATTATTTATTATTTCATTTATTTATTGCTTAATTGAAATAAAAAAATTATTTGAAAATAATCTGCTGGATTTAAACGGCTAATGAAAGTTAATTTTTCATGTTATTTTGTGAAATAGTTCGTTACTTGAAGTGATTATGCATTATTTTGTTTCGAATAGAATTTTCCAGCTCGATTTTCACGAAAACAAGAAACTGTTATTCCCTTTTTCGACCTGTTTCTGCACATAGAATCACCACCCGGCCGCTTCTACCATGATTTCGGAAACACCCTCTACAGAAGATAACAAAGTAACTAAACCTTGAATGAAAAATAATTGCGAATAAATTCAAGTCTCGCGAAGACTCACGGTGATTTTTCTCCCCGATTGGTATGAGTATCTTATGTCCCACTCTCCGTAATTGTCCCGGTTTTTAAAAGATATACGCTTCCCCTATGTCTCCCCCCCCCCTCTCTCTCTCTCTCTCTCTCGAAGCAAATATTGCAAACATCTCAAAGTATTTTAGAAACGGCCGTGCAAGAGAACAGCATTCGATAGAGAAGAGAAAACTCACTCCCGCGAACACTTGCGGGTAACAACTGTTGAACGATTCTTACTGGGATTATCCCGACGTTTCGTCTTCCGGATTCAAATTCAGCGCCCTGTAACCGTCATCGTGAGATTTCTAATCCTTACCTGATGAAAGTTGAGTCCGCTGCAGGACTGGAGGGTCTTGGTGAGGAACTCGCGGTGGAGGCGGTATTGGTTTCCTCCACGTCCATCATCATTCATACCGACGATGACGGATCGGTTCGAACGTTAAAGGTAACGAAGAATTATTTGAGCAACGAGAATGAGAACGGGAGTAACGGCGAGTGGAGGTTGGTTGATTTGTCTGGCCCGCCGGCCCTCTCGACGACCAATTCCACGGGGACAGAAACCATAAAGTATGGGGAGCTTGACAAAGGGGTTGGGGGTTGATTTCGTGCGCCCGTCCACGAGCGCGGACTTACGGAAAACAACTGACAGCCGACCTTACCCCCACCGTTAACAACCATCGTGAGGCGCCTGGAAACCTGCGCCGCCGACACCTGCCGCACAACAAAATTGCCATGGCGCAGGCGCTGCGCTGTCAAATCGCCGCTAGAACCGCAACCGTTCGAACACCACGCGACTAATGAAATACTATCGATACAGTATTCTCTCGGTAACTGTCGAATCTTCCGGTCCGCTGCGCCACGGTTCTAGAAAAGGTAGGGTAGGGAACCCAATTACTTGTACTTATTTTTCAAGCATAATGAATATTAAAAAGAAAGATATTAAATGTGGTTCGTTAAAATTAGTTAATATATATATATATATGTTATACAGCTCTTTTTTTTCTCTTTTTCTTTTTTTAATATTCATTATGCTTGAAAAATAAGTATAATTGATATAGGCACAGTAATTGGGTCCCCTAGCCTACTACATTCTTTGTAGTGTGAGGAACGTAGAGAAGGATAGCGATTGAAAAAAGAAAGAGGGACCGAAGTTCGACGCTTCGACTCTCTGCCTCTCTTTCTTTTCCATTTGCCGTCCGCTTTCACGCCCGAAACTTTAATGCCTTATTCATTACCTAATTGAGTAATTAGAATCGTAATTATATCGTGTTGAATGTTACTTTAGTCAGAGAAAAGAGACGAATGCGATGGTGATCGTTTCATAAACAAGCAATCTTAAATTAGAAAAGTTACAATCTTTTGCTTCGCTTGCAGTAATAGTTGTAGTTGACGGCGCTCCATCGCTGTGACGACAGATTCTCGAAACAGAAAAATTTCCACCCTGAAGAACGTGTTGTATAGAGGTTAATGTGCAGCTAATATATTTCAACTTCGACTTCGGAACTTCGAATGCTTCGAACTGTTCGAACCAGAACCAGATGCTCTGGTTCTGGTCTGGTGAACCAGAGTCCCCACGACCCCACCGCTCCCACTCTACCCTTCCCCTTCTACGACGCTATTCTCCCACGCCGGGCCGATAGGGCCCGGTCACAATGTCACGTGACTAATCCGGTACTGGCAGAGATTGCAAGGAAATGTAAGTGAAGAAATAGTTCTTTCGTTATCAGTTACACGTTTCTATTTTCTATTTTGTTAAACATCTGACACAGTCTTTTCTTTTGTGGAATGATAATGCCGAGCGAATGTTTCGCCTACAAGTAATGGAAAGACCAGCGTTGCTTCTCCACAAATCTAGAGGATTAATAGTAGTGATTAGATGTTTACTGTACTTGAAATATTTCATTTCAATCAAAGTATGCACTCACTTTTACTGGCTTCGCGTCAACTCGAATTTTTCCCCATGAAACGGCTTCGTCCGGACGAGCACCACTATCGCTTCCATCAAACTCTGACGACGTATTTATGAATACAGCGTAGTCAGCACCATTTCTCTAAAATAAAATTTATTTTCGACCGATTGACGATAAATTTTTATTTTGATTTCCGTATTACCATTAAATTTGCGTTACAAATATGATGTTTTATAACACCGCCGCCTATTACAATCATTCCGCTCTTGACTGCCTTCATAGCCATTGTGTTTAGTCGTCTTAGATCTTACATAGAATTGTAAAGATGTAATATCTTATTTCTTGGCTAGAGTGTAAAAGAAAAAAAAAAAGTAAAATTTCGTATAATACCTGATACTATGTCTATCACTAAACCTGGATTTCTGAAAGAATGAAAATACATCATATCGCCAAGGCTTCCATCTGTTAGAGCTGGACTAAAAACAGGAATTTTATTTTTTGTAGCCCAATAATAAATTGAAGCTTCATTGTTAATTTCTTCACCCAATCTGGCTATCACTTTGGATGGTGTCCAAAGGGTACCCTACAATTAAAATTTTCAATTAATCAATATCGACAAAATAAATACCTGCCTTCTTACTTTTAAATATGTACTTTCTCTTTTTGTTCAGTTAGCATTGCGTCTAGTTTAGGCATAACCCAGTCCTCGAACAAACAATAATTATCATTAGGAACTAATAAATTCCCTATTCTATTAATACCACGTTCTCTAAGATGTTTCCCATCCAAGTTAAAATCTCCGATGTACGTAGGTGCCAAACATTTTATTAAATCTTCTTCTACGCCACCTGCTGTAGTAACGATGCAGTCAACCTACAAGATACATATCATTTTAAATTGTAAACAATCATTTTCAATATCTATACTGACCATTTTATGTTGTACAAGAAACCTTATAGTATCTCGAATTCCACAAGAAGCCATATTAGACGTGTACCCTAAAAATACAGTACACGAAGACTTTCTCCTTATAAATTCATCATCCTCTAAATTATCAATTTCTTCATCTTTAAGAGGAATATTTCTAGCATTTATCATTCGCTGAATTTCATCCACTGCTAATCCAAAATTTCTTGCTTGAAATCCAGAAGTTTTATAAGATTGAAGTAAAGCATGATAGTCAATTCCTTTATTCCAATCATAGCCTAAAAGAAGCAATTATTTGTAACTCTTGGTTTTTAGATGGATGCTTAAATTATATGTTATTTTCATATTACATATAAACAAGTGAAAACCTTTTACTGTAGGGGTTCCTATTGGAAGGTCGGAGCTATGAACTAATACAGCATTTCTTACAATTTCTGGTATATTATCCTGCGAATTTTCGTTGACACCATTCATCTTTAGCATAATCTTATTTTAACTCTTCCTTAATTCTTTGCGTTGCACTGTACATATATACTATACGTTTTCACACATCATACGTATTTATGTAGTATTTACATACAGACAGGTTAACCTAAAATGTTAATCTTGGGTTTATTACTATTTTAGATACTGATAAAGTACACATTGTTAAAAATAATTATAATAGATATCTAGTACGTTATTTACTACACGCACATTGTATAGTTGCATTGAAATAATCAATATTTTTTCAACTATTGTCGCATATCATATTCCTAAGCAAGATACGAATCAACTGTATAATTGTATAGCGATTTCGTTAATAAAAAAGCAAAGTATTAAATCTATAAAGTATGTTATGAAAATTAGTTTCTCATGTAGCGATAAAAGTAGTACATCTTATATTAAATAATCAATCATTCATATAAAATAAATCAACATGTTGTACACACACAAATACATATATGTATGTATTTATATGTAGGCATGTGTTTCGATGTAGGAGGTTCGATTCCGATTCGATTCTTCAGAAAATCGATTCTTTGGTCAAAAAGATCGGTCTTTTGAATCGATTCTTTACACCTCGATGTTTTGGGAGAATCGATGATCGCGAGAAAAATGAAAAGAATCGACCTTTTTACTGACCTAGCGATGTTTATTTTTTGAGATCAGTGATAGTTGGTGATAGTTCCAGGTTCCCAGGATCAATCAAATCCAACACCCACGTTTAGCCTGGATCAGATCCATCAGCATTCGACCAATCCGTGTAACGCAACCTGGCTCTAGAGCTCCGCGGACGTGAGACAAAAAATACATTGGATGATTGGTCTACTCTTATACTTCGTCTGTGGTGCTACATATAAGATTCGTCGGTACTTCCGGTTCCGGTGGACGCCATATACAAGAAGTACTGTTGTTTGTATCAGTAGATTCAAGTATAGATTGCAGTACATATGTAGATTGAGTTGAGTTGGCGTGGATTTAGGTTATATGTACGGATTTTGCTGATCAAATCACAATATTTGTAGTATTTTAATTTTAGTATCGAAATCTGAAAATGGGTGACATAAAATCTTTTTTTCACCAATGGTGCGCAAAAAATAGCAAGGAGCCACAATTTGACGTGAGACCAACAGGTATTTTGAGTTCTTCGTGTGAGATTTACGTTTACGTAATTAGATCTACATATGTGTGTGTGTGTTTAATTAATTTTTCTACTTACTCAGGACCAAAACACCGACAACGATTTCTGTGTGAATTACGCGTATCTGGATTTGATTATGTGGGTGCAGGGAACTCGACTAACAAAAAAGATGCTCAGGGCAATGCAGCCAGAGATTACGTTAATTATTTAGTTCGTACAGGACATGTGAATGGCAATGATGTTCCAAAGGATGCAGGCACTACACAACCACGAGATACTGGACCCATTAATCCAGAGCCTTACGGACCATCGAAATCTGTATTTCAAGATGGGATGGGACCCAATGATATAGGTCAAGCGTACAGAGCTTATAACGAACATGGTCAAGGCAATTATACTTATATGGATAGAATAGCAGATCAGAAAAAGGTTGAAGATGCAGAAGATGTTGATGTAAATTCTGGAATACATGGGAATTGGACTATAGAAAATGCTAAATCAAAACTTCATCAATTTATGCAATCTAACAAAATGAACGTTGATTACAAATATACCGCGCTTGGCCCAGATCATACGAGGTATGGGTTGTTTCAATGTAGCTGTTTATTTTTGCACTGGATCGGATTTATCACTACTAGAAACATGACGTTCCAAGTCTGATCATATTAAGACTTTTCCAACGAAAAATGAAGCAATCGCATGAGTGATTTTTCTACCATTTGAAATTGATCAAGACCATTCTGGAGTACACTATTTAATTGTCTTCGATGCTGGTACAAGAGAAAAAAATTGCTTTCTCTTGTGCACAGATAAAGATAATGTTTAACCAAAACTTTTATTGAAATAATTCAGTAACGGTTTTGGTGCGATCGATCATACAAACTTATTACAATGTGCTCCAATGTGGTCTTGGATATTTTCAAGTGGTAAGTTTGAATTTATGTTATCATCGTTATTTAAACAGTATACTATAATCAACCATATATATATATATTTATATATGAAATATTAATAATAAAATTATGCATTTGTTTCTTAGGAGTTTTATGGCTGAAATGACGTTTTATGTCAAACAACTCGGGAGAAGTATGTTGTTACATTTAAATATTTATTAGGATTTATTTATCGCAACAAATATTAATATACAAAACTTTAGATGTTACTGGACGCGAAACTGGTTCGAATAAGCAAACAGCTTCCAAAAGTTGTGCTCTATCTCTTGTACGTCAATTGTACCATCTTGGTGTCATCGAAGCATTTAGTGGTACTCTAAAGAAAAATAAAGATGCAGAACAAATAAAACCGTATCCAGTGAAAATTTCACCAGAAGTGGAAAGGCAAATTCACGATGTTTTGTCAAGCTTAAACGTAAAACCTGTTTCGGTGGAATTATATAAGGTATTTTTCTATGTATTGTAGTTCACAAAAGATTAATGTTTAATATTAAATGTTAATATTTGTATGAATTTATTCTACAGCAAGAAGCCGCGAAGCAAGAAGCCGTGAAGCAAGAAGAAAATAGTCAACCTATGCCAGCTGTATCTTTAGTGACTAATCAAGTGTTGGATGATTTCATTTCTTCTGTGCCCCAACCTGCTGGAGTAGTGAGCTGGTCTCCACCGCAGCAAAATTGGAATCCTTGGACTGGCTGTAATATAGATGAAGGGCCGTTAGCTACAATGACATTAGAACAGCTATCGGACGATTTGCAACACGCACAACGTGAAAGACTCCAGCAAGACGACAATTTACAAAAGAGCATCAAGGACAGATCTTCGTTACCTGTTTTCACGATGAAAAACGAAATAATGAACGCTATTCACGAGAATCCGATAATCATTATTCGTGGTAACACAGGTTGTGGTAAAACAACGCAAGTGTGTCAGTTTATTTTGGACGATTATATTGCATCAGGCCAAGGTGCATTTTGTAGTGTTGCAATTACACAGCCTCGAAGGATATCTGCTGTGTCTGTAGCCGATCGAGTTGCTATAGAAAGATGCGAAACTTTAGGACAATCTATTGGATATTCCGTACGATTTGAATCTTGCTTACCAAGACCTTACGGTAGTATAATGTTCTGCACCGTTGGTGTACTTTTGAGGAAACTAGAAGGCGGATTGAGAGGCGTATCGCACGTTATAGTCGACGAAATTCACGAACGGGATGTTAATTCAGACTTCATCATGGTCGTTCTTCGCGACATGATTCACATGTACCCAGATTTGCGAATTATTCTAATGTCTGCTACAATCGACACAACTTTGTTCAGTAATTATTTCAATAATTGTCCAGTGATAGAAATACCGGGCAGAGCCTATCCTGTTCAACAATATTTCTTAGAAGATTGTGTACAATTAACGAATTTTGTACCGCCTATGGACACAAAAAAACGCAAAAATCGAGATTCGGACGATTTACCAACGGATGGGGAACCAGACGAGAATTTGAATAAAGTAGTCGGTAACGATTATTCTATACAAACGAAAAATGCTATGGCACAACTTAGCGAGAAGGAAATAAGTTTTGAGCTTATAGAGGCTCTGTTAAAGTACGTCAAAGACAAAGGTATTCCTGGCGCTGTGTTGATCTTCTTACCTGGTTGGAATTTAATATTTGCATTAATGAAACATCTGCAACAACATCCTATTTACGGAGGATCGGGTTACGTAATTATACCATTGCACTCTCAATTACCCAGAGAAGACCAACGCAAAGTATTTGATCCAGTATCACAAGGGATTACAAAAATTATTCTAGCCACAAATATTGCTGAAACATCGATTACTATTAACGATGTAGTCTATGTAATAGATTCCTGCAAAGCTAAAATGAAGCTATTCACTTCTCATAATAATATGACGAATTACGCTACAGTTTGGGCCAGTAAAACAAATTTGGAACAGCGGAAGGGTCGAGCAGGTCGCGTGAGACCTGGATTTTGTTTCCATCTATGTTCTAGAGCACGTTTCAATAAAATGGACGAACATATGACCCCAGAAATGTTTAGGACACCTTTACACGAGTTAGCATTAAGTATTAAATTGTTACGATTAGGTAGTATCGGAAAGTTCTTGTCGAAAGCGATTGAACCACCACCGATAGATGCTGTAATAGAAGCAGAGGTGATATTACGTGGTATGTTTCATATTTTAAAAGATGCGGATTTCAAACTGTAAAATAACTGCTGTGATCTTTGTTTTAGAAATGAAATGTTTGGACGAAAACGATGAGCTGACACCACTTGGTAAAATATTGGCCCGTTTACCTATAGAACCACGTTTAGGAAAAATGATGATTCTCGGATGTATTTTCCGTGTGGGTGACGCTTTGTCTACAATGGCAGCAAATAGTACAACGTTTCCAGAAGTGTATAACATGGGTCCTGACACCAAACGATTAACTACCCAACAGAAATGGTTCGCTGGTGCAAGATATAGCGACCATGTGGCGATGTTACATGCATTCCAAGCTTGGGAAGAAGCTAGGGGTGGAGGAGAATATGCGGAGCAAGCATTCTGTGATTCAAAAAATTTGAGTTTGCCTACATTGAGGGTCACGTGGGAAGCTAAGGTAGGTTTTCAAACTTATCGTGTACTTGTAAACTTCTTGGAAAATAATCTGTCTGTAACGTGTTTCCTTTGCAGAATCAGTTACAAGCACTTTTACAAAGTGCTGGTTTCCCAGAGGAAACTCTATGCCCGACACCGTTAAATTATCAAGCCGGGGCCGACGTGCGCCTCGACACTGTAACAGCTTTATTATGCATGGGTCTTTATCCAAACGTTTGCTATCACAAAGAAAAAAGGAAGGTTCTTACTACCGAATCTAAAGCAGCTTTGATCCATAAAACGTCAGTAAATTGCAGTAATTTCGAGCAAAACTTTCCGTTTCCATTCTTTGTATTTGGAGAGAAGGTAAAATAAGATATTCATTTAGATTGATTTATAAATTATACTCGGACGTTAACGTTCGTTCAATTTCTCTCCGTAGATTCGTACAAGAGCAGTCTCTTGTAAACAGCTAACTATGGTATCTCCGATTCATTTGCTACTATTTGGTTCCCGGAAAGTTGAATACGTCGACGGCGTAGTAAAACTGGATAATTGGATTAATTTAGATATGAATCCAAATCATGCAGCTGCGATAGTCGCTTTGCGGCCTGCATTGGAAAGTCTCGTTGTGAAAGCAGCGAAAGAACCGGAGACTATTTTAGAATTAACTGCTAGTGAAGAAAAAGTATTGTTCAATTATGATATTCCTGAAACTAAGTTTACAATTTCAAACTGTCGCAAATCAATGAATATTTCATGATATTTTACAGGTACTCGGTTTAATCAAGACATTATGCGGAATGAATACGTGCCGTTATGAACTGGATCAGATTACGGGTGGTGGTTTTCAATCGCGGAGGCCGCCAAGGGGGCACTCGACTGGTTTCTGTTCAGACGTAACCCCTCCAAAAATGATGCGGGGAAGAGGTAGTTTTCGTGGAACACCTCGCTTTGGCAATGGAGGTGGTGGTAATTTCAGCAATGAAGGTGGCTATGGCAATGGCGGCGCCGGTGGCGGTGGCGGTGGCGGTGGAGCTTTCCCAAGAAATAACAATTTCGCCGGTTTTCGCGGTGGTGCGAATAGAGGTTACGGAACCTATAATTCGCGAGGAAGAGATGTCGGAAACTGGGGTGGAAGAGGAGGTGGTTTCCGCGGTCGTTATTAACGTTGGGTTTGAATAACCCTTCGTTTAAGGCTAGTAAAAATGGACTGTAACATGTAATCGATGTATTAAATGTAAATGTATATTATTTTTCGATTAGGAATGCAGTAGTTACTCCAATAGCGCTTTTGCTTTTAATATCTGGAAGAAAATGCAACAACTGTGGGGATATATTGTATTTTTTCTTAAGGAGAGATTTCTTTTGACAGTGAGTTTTAGTTGGTCTATCGACTTGAATACGTCAAAAGTTAATTAGCTCATTCGAATGTTTATGCACAGGACACGAAACATCAAAGCTACTGGGTGATCTGCAACAACTGAAAATGAGAAATTTTATATCTTTTTCGTTACATTTACATTCTCTCTGACTGTATTATATACATGTATACATACATATGTGTGTAGTATGATCAGTCTAATCTCTATTAAGTGGATGCGTTACTTATTCTTTAACAGTACTACCTTGCAGTAATACTGTTCATTTATAAATAATTTATCGTCTTTGATCGTATGATGCACGAGTTAAGTAAACGAAATTAAGATCTCTCCCTTTTACCTAAAGATGATTATTGTGCAAGTGAATACTGTATTATCCTAATATAAATTTATGCTTTATTGTATCGACATACTCTAATATCACATTTTTCAAGTAAACCATCAATTGTATTACTCCTATAAGTAATAGTATAAATAAAGCTTTACATATTATAGAATGGTTTTCTTTTCATGCGTTGAATATACGTGACTACGTAATCACTAAAGTCCAATAGTGTGTCTACTTGATGAGCAATGCGAGAAGATAGTTGATTATAGGGTCAACTTAAAATGTGCCACGTAGATTACGAATCTACTAACAATAAGAGATAAGGCGCAGTTCTGTGATTATCCAATAGATCCACGGAAATGGAAACGCAATGGAGGTACGGCCATCTACTGGGCGTAGAGGAAATGGAAATAAGTTTCCGTATCTCGATGGTTTCGTAGCTCTATTCGTGAACACGTCAAAAGTGTCAAGAGTTAACGTATATACTTACTTACTTACGTCCGTAGCATTGGTCGGTAGAAGATCGTGGAAAAAAATGGCGAAAGTCTATGCGTAAAGTCGATCGTCAACAGAGTTGACAGAAACTAATGAAATCGGCTAATGTCAAACGTGACAGGCGTGATGTACGAAAAATGTTCACTCTAGTCCGCGCCGACCTGGTGCGTTTCGTGTGATCAGGTGGATTGCTTTGCACAGGCTCTCGAAATTAAGTGCGAAAGCGACTTGGAGGAAAAACGGGAACCAAGAAATTTAGGTGGTTGCGAAACGTCACAGATCACAACACAACACAACACAACTCGGAACGGAACGGAACGGGCCACTTCAAGGCAAGACGTTCCATTTCGTTCTCAGCGAAGGTTCCGAAACGTAAAAAATAGTGATAATGCGAACGACTGTGTATCACCGAGCTCGGAAGTTTTTCGCGATGGTGTCGCGATGACCTGAATCAACCTTCTCTCTCCCTAATTGTGTATCCTGATTTTGAATCGTGTCTTGTGGCAAGGTTATGTGCAGTTATGCGTCTGACATTTGGATCCCTTCCGAACTTTTTTGAAGGCGGATCGTTTCGCCGTATTTGGCAATTAGTGCGACCTCAAATCACGATTAATCTCGAGTTCTTGCTGAAAGAGCAATTTTCGTTTTTCACGATGCCCTGCCGTTCGAATCTCTCGTAAAAGAATTCTCGAAATACTATTCGAAGTAAAGTCGAAGTTCTTGTAGCTGCTTAGAGTTGAGTGCAATAACATCGTTTCTATGTACATACATATATTTTCATAACGCGATCGAAGAAACACCGCTCGCTCGCATTTGCAATACGATTCTTAGCCTTTTTCTACTGTTGGGCAATAATGTTTCTGACGTGTTACAGTTACTATGTGATATTCATTTCTTTTTTGGCAAAATGCCTAAAAACTAGCTTCAAATATATTCAGTTGCATTGCTTAAATTGAGAAATAGAGTATGCGTTTATACTAATTGAATCAAATAAATTGCATAGGTTTTTATATTAAATTGTTGTGTTGCAGGCGTAGAAATGAGTCAAATAGAAATGGATCAAGAAACAGTGTATGGAACGCACGAGGACAGCCATGTGGTCATGTCGGAGAAAGTACAGACCCTGGCTGGCAGTATTTATCAAGAATTCGAGAAAATGATAGCTCGTTACGACGAAGATGTAGTGAAAGATTTAATGCCGCTCCTAGTCAATGTTCTAGAATGTCTAGACATATCTTATACCGAAAATCAAGAACGCGAAGTCGAATTAGAATTATTAAGAGAAGACAATGAGCAATTGGTTACACAGTATGAAAGGGAAAAACAGCTGAGAAAAACATCTGATCAGGTATGAGGATTTTATCTTCTATACCCTATACACGGCCTGGGTAGGTTTATCTCAATCGTGACAAAACCGTCCCCGCCGTAGCATCCACTGTCCCCCCCCCCTTTCAGCAAACGTTGCTACCATGAAGAAAGAACGAGTTTCGTCTTACAAGACGCGAGTAGTTACAAAGGTATCGTTGATGTCTCATAATGTGGTACTCGGAAAGAATGCGGAAGGAATTCGCAAAGAAACTGTCTGATTGGTCAGGTGCAGACAGACGAGTCACATGCGTCTCACTATTCGCTGAGAAGATTACCTGGATTAGAGAAGACTACTACTTCAGGTGTATCGCATCGCGTAACAGTGAGCTTTGCACCCTTTTCCTCTGTGCCATCCTAGGTCCTACGTTACGAGACAGCGACAATACTTACAATGGGGCAACAAAAATACGAGGCACCAGCGAACGCGGCGAAAGTGCGCGCTGCATGAAAGAGAGGTTGGTGGGGGGGGGGGGGCAAGCGATTGAAGGTTCCCAAACGTACCCAGGCCCACTCTACACTATGTATATGTAGTAGATTTTTAAGAAGAAGTAATAATTATTAGAAAAATGTAACACCTATCTCTTCTCCAACTAGAAACTGCTTGAGCTTGAAGATGCTGCAGAAGACGAAAGAAAAGACCTTTTATTAAGAATTGATAGCTTGGAATCAATAGTAAGGATGTTGGAATTGAAGACGAAGAATTCACACGATCACGGTACAAATGTCAATGGCTCTACCAGTCCATTCCTTCACAGAACATCCCTCTACAGTAGAGTAGAATGATTTTTTTTGTTTTATGTTTATTTAATTGTTTAGCTGGTTAAATTTGATTGGACATACTGGGGAAATAGATTTCTTGCATGCCTATTATAAGTCTTCTTATTTTTAAACGCTTTATTTATCTGGCTACTTAATGTGGTGGTTGGTTTGTTATTGTATTATTTCTTTGTTTTATTGTTTAAGGTATTCCTTAAATATCTTATTCTATTATCCAGACTGAAGTATGTTTATATTTACTTAATTTTATTTAGACTTACAATTAGAGTGTGTTCTGTCATAATTAATCCTTACAATTAAATTAATATACAGTAATGAACAAAAGTTTAAAATGACTATACGGTTTTGATGGGTTAACACATTTTATTATCAATACATTTGATTTTGGCTAAACGTAAGACCAATTGAAACTTGCTGGCTACTTAGCACAATATGGTATTAGTTAGCTTGTCATCGTAAACTTTAGTTCGCTACTGTATTAGATATGGAATTCAATTTTTGTGTTTGTCTAGTTGTTCGTCTTGAAGAAAAAGAGGCAGAGTTAAAGCGAGATTATACCCGGCTGCATGAAAGATACACAGAGCTATTTAAAACCCACGTAGATTATATGGAAAGGACGAAGATGTTAGTTGGAAGCACAGAGAGATTAGAAAATGCGACTAGTGGTCGTGGCCCATCCCGTTTACCATCTCTTGGAATGGCTCATATGTCTAGAAGTTCTGGACCATTGAGTTATGGTTTTCAGAGTTTAGAAGCCAGTATGAATGAGGAAGAAATTCAGGAAGAGAGCCCGCCAAATGCTGCTAACTTGAGAACTGAAATGTTAGATAGCAGTAGCGAAGCTGCTATAGAAACTTCTGATAAAAGTCAATTAACGGATAAACCAGCACAAGAGAATAAAACAACAGCAATTTCTAGGCGTACGTTATAATTCTTAACTGTTTCACGTTTTTAATTCAATGCTTACCAACATTCGTCTTTTAACAACAATAATATATGTTTTTATTTATTTTAAACATAGACGAAAGTCCGGAAACAGAAGCACCTCCAACGTTAATTACACCAACATCACCATCAATAGAGAAACTAACTACAATGCCAAGCGGAAGGAGTAGAACTGAAAGAGAACAACGAAGTGGCAATACATTATATCAGGAACTTAGTTTTCAGGATGCTGATGCCTTGGGTGAAATGGATGAAGGGGCAGACATTACAGGTAATCTATTTTGATACGTGTTTACGAAATAGCTTGGTTTGAATCTTTTTTTGTAACTAATACTTCATCCTTAAACTCTTAGGTAGTTGGGTTCATCCTGGAGAATATGCGTCGTCGGGTATGTCTCACAAAATAACCAAAATTTATTTAAATATATCATGGTTTATTAATTTTTCGAATTCTAACTCTAACTAATATGTGTACATAGAAGACCATATCTCATACACATGCCATGTATATGGTCATTGATAAAACATGCATGTCTCATCTTGTACTATCTGCGGGGTTCCTAAAAATTCTGGAAATTCTTCTATAAATTGACATAATTCTCTACATTCTTGCGATTGATTTTTTACTTATATTCGAACTCTGAAGTGTCATTAACGAATCTCGCAAGACAAATTAGCAGGGCATAGGAAAATATTGTAATTATTTGCATGTTCTAATTCAGCATAACTTATTTACTTAGAGATTACTTTATTATATAATCAAATTATTTTTAAGTCATATTAAATATGAAATACTAATGCATTCTGTGTTTCGTTGTTTTCGTTTACATCTCTGCTCGGCGTGGCCACGTTTTGATTAAATAATCGCATGTCATAATAAACCCTTCAGTCAGTGACAACTTTTTCGGTAAGATATTACTACCTTTGCTTTGAAAATTACTTAAAAATGCTCTTACGTCAATTATATTTCTAATGAATTTGGAGTCATTAAACAAAAAATATGTTTCATTAGGAATGGGTAAAGAAGTGGAGAACCTTATTATGGAAAATAATGAACTTTTGGCCACAAAGTAAATATTCGATGAATATTTTATCGATATGTATATCGTTTTGTGTCCCGCACTTACTTGAACTTTTTTATTTTCTAGGAATGCGCTCAATATTGTTAAGGATGACTTAATCATTAAAGTAGATGAGCTTACGAGGTAAACTATGGTTGTATTTTCTAATAGTAATTTTTACTGTTTTGCGATATAACAGTATACGTGATGTGTCTGCATTAAATTACATTCGAGGGGATTGTATTTTTCAGTGAGCAGGAAATATTGCGTGAAGAAGTTCGAGGTTTGCAACAAGCCAGGGAACGTTTACGCCAAAAAGTTATTGCTCTTGAAGAAGAATTGAAAAAAGTTAAAGAAGAGGCCGAGGCAGCAGCGAAAGCGGCCAAGAGCGACGATGAGGAAGACGTGCCTTTGGCACAAAGAAAGAGGTTCACCAGAGTGGAGATGGCTAGGGTGCTTATGGAAAGAAATCAGTACAAGGAAAATTTAATGGAGCTTCAAGAAGCGGTTAGATGGACAGAAATGATAAGAGCTAGCAAGACTGACCCTTCCAATATATCAGGGGGAAAAGGTTCGGTGTGGAAGTTGTTAGTATCATTTATATTAAAATGAAACTTAATATTAAAATAACACAAACGGGGACAAAGTTAAACGGACACCCTTTAAAAACTAATAACTTTTTTAAAAATTCGACCAAACAACTTGAGTTTTGTTTATTAGATGTTGGAAGAATTAGTTTACTAAGTAATGTGCAAAAATGATAAAAAAAAAAGAAGTGAAAGTCATGATTTCTAACTGTTTTATCTGCGTTCATAAGGAAAATTTAAAACAGTGGAGTATTCACTTAATTTTGTCCTCGAATATAGCTGATTTGGTCCTTGAAGTAAATCATAATTTGTTTTCGATCTTTCCGTCTGTAGTTTTAGTAGTCTCTTCACGTCAACTGCGGACCGAGGGACTCTGGTTCGAGGACCACATACATTATCTCAAATTAGGTACAGCGCGCCAACAAATCAAGTTGTTCCAGTACTACCCTTGGACACCATGCGTAGACGTACGTTGAAAGGTCGCCATGAGATTTTCGACCAGGGAGACACCATGTGAGAAATCAATCAAATTCTATACACGCACTTAGATATTATATTATCAGTTTGATACTGAAAACCTGCCAAATTTCTCTCTATCATTTAAAATTAAAAACTCGTTTCTTTATCGTGTAGCTCTCTTTTTAACACCAGTATGATACTGTGATTATTCTATTTACTATGAAAAATTCTATCTTCTATGAGTATTGTGACACAAGTTCGATGCGTAAATTAATTTTATTATTTTAACTGGAGTCGTTCAGAAGACAGAAAATGAGAAAGGATTTTATAATTTCCACGGGACAGAGTGCGATATCTTGATTTTCAAATAATCTTTGAATCGACGTCATCTTTGCAGATTAGAGTCCCCTTTGGTCAGTTGGGATCCATAATCTTTTGTCGCGACTCTCAATTAGTCTTGATCGCTCTTAAGAGATGTGAGTCAATTCTAAATAATTCTTTGCCTGAGCGATTTGCAAATGTGATGGTTGTTTAACAAATTCTTGTTACGATTCCCACCTCACCTGCCAATCTTTTTTAATCAAAGAAACGACTATGGGTGTATTTAAATATAATTAGGAATCCTGATGAGATGCACACAGACACATAATTTTCCTCTTTTTGACAATCTTGCTCTCAAATAGTATATCCATTTTTAGTCCTATTTTTCATACATATGGAAAATTGTAAATTATTTGTATATGTATATTGAAACGATGTGTTTCTAATAATTATATATATATATATATATATATGAATTGCCGTAATCGTTAAATATTTGATTACAGTAAATACAATTTAGTGAAGTAAATTGTCTGTTATTGCAAAGTCAAGCTTGAAAAGCAATAGTTTTGTAGATAAAAGTTTGTACATTTTTGAAAAAAATAATGATACATGATCATCATTGATCAACAAATAAACGAAGTTTTGACGTATTATAAACATGGCTTTTATTTCACTCTTGCTCTGCGCTTTAATGTTTTGTTCGGGTTACAACTTTGCCTCTCCTTCACGGTGTTGTCAAGAGATACCTGGTATTTCTGGTTTTCGGTTGGGTGCTTATTGGCTAGCAGGTAAATCTGTTCTGCTCTATGTCTAACATTCCGCTTCTAAACCTTGGAAATAAGTACGTGTATCAATGTGCAAGTTGTAACGAAGCTGAACATTAGATACATTGGAAAGAACAGTCAATTTAAGTCTTTGTATTGATTCAAGAATATGTCCAGTGATCGAGGAACTCTTCGTAGGAACAAATGGTTGAACAAACAACACAGAGCGTTCAGTAAATCTTACTAACTTCTATAATTAAACATTCTACTTTTGATAGTATCTGTTCTATAAAATTAGGCAATTAATTTATATGTAACACATTTTTTCAGATCTTCCAAAAAACTCGTAGCCAGACGCGCAAACGAACGAAGAGAACAATATCGGCAGGTTCGCGCACATGTTAGAAAAGAAGATGGTCGATTACAAGCTTATGGATGGAGTTTACCGGGAAAACCAAGCGCACCTGTTAGACAACCTGTTCCTGTGCCGGTCTATTGTAGACCCTTACAAGAATCAGAACCTGGCATGAAGGTAAATGTCATATGTATCTTGCTATATTTAAGGATTTATGGGGATGTAGTGGCTAGCTGTTCGCTCGAAAGGAACGTTTAGCGTGCAGATGTTTAGCAAGATTTATGAAGCTATTTTCTGTATTTTTAACCTTCCGAACAATTACATAAGTGTTCTCAGAAATTTTCTGCAGACTTATAGACTATGATACCTTTTTGAACAAGTAACAAGTAGTTTGTCGTAATTAGCTTCATCTTCGATTCCATAGATATGGTGTGGTGCTGGTGTAAATTTAAGTGGAGGTAAAACACGTGACGGTGGTTGTATGATCGGAGGCAGCGTGTTCTATGCAGCCGAAGCTCAAGAAGTAAGTACCAATTCGAAGAACGAAGCTGAGGATGCTGTTGAACATTTGGATAAAGAGCTTCAGGAGAATGAAAACCAGAGGTTGGAGGCAGAACGTTTAGAGCAACAACTTAGCTCTTTAGTTTGGATTTGTACGTGGACTCAGAACATCAGAATGATGGCTAAAGTGACTGTGATAGATGCTAATAATCCAGCCGAAATTTTGGAAGTTTTTAACGTTTGCCAAGGACATTTACTTTGCATCGCGAGTGTACCTGGAGCCAAAGAGAGTGATTATGCTCAATCAGCCAACGAAGATCCGGTTCGAACTGCCAATGGAGTACCGGATAACGACGACTATGGGGTAAACGTTAGTGCAAATGTCCAACAGAACGATCCGAAAAGAAAACAAGACGTCCAGGAATCTCCTGAGAAAAATGATTCGGATAGTGTCTTCGTAGACCAGAATAACGAAAACATTGAAAGATCTGATAACGTTAATCAGAATGCTACAACCGAGCCACAAAGTTTGGAAAGCGTGGACAGTGAAACAATGAATCTCGGGAAAGTGCAGTTTTTGAAAGCTAATGGAGAGGTACCATCCGTGCAAGCGGGAGAACAGCAGGATAGTATGAACGAGGAGAACCAAACAAATGAATCTGAAGAAGACACTCCGATAGAAAAAATGTCTTCGATACAACCGACTATGTGGCTCGGAGCTCAAAACGGTGCAGTGTTTGTTCATTCGGCTGTAGCTAATTGGTCAGTTTGTTTACATTCTGTGAAGTTGAAGGATGCTGCACTAGCTATTGTGTATGTATACGTTGACATAGCTGGTACTCGACGTAATTTTATAATGATTATATAAAAAAAGCCGTATTTATTTATTACCGTAGACACGTTCAAGGCCGAGTTTTGGTCGCTCTTGCCGATGGAAGTGTAGCATTATTTAGGAGGGGTGCGGATGGTCAATGGGATCTGTCTCAGTACCACGTGATCACTTTGGGTAGCCCACAACATTCAATCAGGTGCATGACCGCTGTTAGTGGCAAAACTGTATGGTGCGGATATAGGAATAAGATTCACGTAATAGATCCAGTTTCGATGACCGTTGAGGTACACATATTCAACTTGACATAATAATTTGATATATTCTCGCGCACGAGAAGATAGCACAAATTTCGGAAGAGGGGCAACAGAGGATCTCCGAGAACCCACTCTTAATACTAGGAACTAGAGTAATAGGGACGTAGGGTTTTGGAGGAACAGTGGGACGTCGTGACCGCGTCGCTCTATTCCAGTCATACTGAATAGGTTTGTTTGTTTCCTTCGTCAGACGACTCGGGCTATTGCAAAATACTTGTAACGCGCAGTAAGGATATCAGGTAGTGGATCGTAGATACCTACAAGTTTCTCTGTACCATCTTCTCGTGGACGAAGAATACGCATGCATACGTACAATACATTAATTACATTATACTTCCAGTGTACCGTAGATGCTCACCCACGTCGAGAATCTCAAGTGAGACAATTAGCTTGGCTGGGCGAAGGTGTGTGGGTCAGCATTCGACTAGACTCAACATTACGACTTTACCACGCGCATACTTACCAACATCTTCAAGACGTCGATATCGAGCCTTACGTTAGCAAAATGCTTGGGACTGGGAAACTCGGTTTTTCTTTTGTAAGAATTACCGCGTTACTTATTTCCTCGAATAGACTGTGGATTGGTACAGGAAATGGAGTGATCATTTCAGTTCCTTTATCCGAAAGTAAGCAGAAAATAATTCTTCTTTTATTTCAATTCTCCAATCTAATACGTATCCGTAAAATACTCGTATGATACAGATGCTGGTGGTTCGATGGCAGTATCTAGAATCCAAGCTGTGACTGGTAAAAATGACGCGCCAGGAGTTGGTGTTAGAGTCTTTGCATCTGACCGTGGAGTTACGCCTGGAAGTTTTATACCGTATTGTAGTATGGCTCATGCACAACTGAGCTTTCATGGGCATAGAGATTCGGTGAAAATGTTTGTTGCGGTACCCGGTGAGTCATCAATTGCAACGACAAAGAAATACATCTTTGTTTCTTTCACGTCTTAACACGTCGACCGCCGTATGAATTTTTCGCGACAGTCAACGTGTTAACACTCGATGCTCAATTATTTTTACTTTCCAATCACACCTATTCACGATTGTGTTTCGTACACTCGTTATATTTGTCTCTAATCCTAACCATCTCCAATTGATTATTGGATAATTAGTAATTATCAGAATGTTATTCGTCGAGCAGTTTTACTTATGGAATCTCTTTTGAAATTTCTATAGGTCACGGCGGTCAAAGTGCGTTGTCAGATGGTTCGCAACCAGCCATGCTGGTCCTTTCGGGAGGGGAAGGTTATATAGATTTCAGAGTCGGTAGGTATCATACGAACGTGAAGATTCTTGAAATATCAACTGTGTAATAACACAGTTCCATTAATCATCTGCTCGAAATCTTTAACAGCATGGAAGATTGAGTCTATTAAATGCAGTTTTTATTCAAAGAATATTATTGATCCGTAATCTTTGTTTCATGAATGTTAAAGAAAAACGAACAACGAAATTATTATTTCATGCGATTATGATACTTCCAGCAGATGAGGCGGAAGACGAGAGTGACGTGGCTACACATCTAATTGTATGGCAGTTGGTCAGGTACGCCCCCAGAGAGAATCGAAAAGCGGTTAATGGGTGTTTTCGTCAATTCACATAAGCATTTGTACGACTGAATGGATCAATTGTATCTGTTATTGATCACTGAAACTATGTACTAACTGATTGAGAGTATGTTTCTATGCACGGTGTAATGAGATTCAACTAACAAGTCCACAAGTAGATAGATACTCTAACCTGACGTACAAAGGAATTTTACATTTTGTTTCTAGTTTCCTGTCAAAGAGTATGTCATCAATTGTATCCACGCGAATCTATAAAATATTCAATTACAATTCATTGCTATCAGGTTAAAAGAGCAAAATTTCTTGCAATTGTTTGCTTTTCTGTACAGCGCTTCTACAAACTTGTATCTTTATAATCTCTATTAATACAATGAATACTGTGTCTGCACCTCCCGTTCCTTAAAGCAATTGTACACCGTACCATTATCTGCTTTCTTCATTCTCTGGGGGTCGGGAATTTCCAGCTGACATTTATCGTACTGTACAAACGGCAGTCGACAATCGCACTTCTTCTTTTAATCGTTCAAATCGTTTCGAACTGATTCTTAGAGAAAACGACATCCGAATATGTCTTTTATAGGGATGCTAGTGAAAATTAAAATTCATCCTACTCTACATATTGTAAATAGGATTACCAGACATTCAAACGTTGCCCAGACAGTTCTGGATCTGTAATTGCGTCAAAAGTTATGTCCGAGACTAAAAAAAAGGCTGATATTCTTGGTCGTGAAACATGGATAAGAATAAATTATACCAATAATTCAGTATACAATAGAAGCAAAAAAAGGAAAAATTTTTATTTATCACACAGCAGTGTATAACTTACGAGTTGTAGATTTTCTTAACATTGAAATTGACTCATCGAGGACAAAGATTTTTAAAAACATTAAAAATATTTTGTATATCAAAGTCTTAAACATAGGAAACAAAGAAAATATCTACTGTTCTGTTGTTATTTGAATAATTAAATTATTTGTTTGCAACTTTAGGAATTAGGTGCGCGAGTTCCATGTTTGCTAATATTTTGCCAACACATTCTTCCTCAAAGAGTGAATTTTTCTTGTCTTAGAAGTGTCTTAGATTGTTCTTGGTAAAATATGGTAACCCTAATCAGAAATCAGAAATCAGAAATCAGAAATATTACCAATTTATTGATGGTCTACTACTGTTTGTTTAGGTGATGGGGATGAAACAGAGGAGAGCATTGAACGGTCCAACAGTGTCATCGCCGCGAATACTGAAGAACACGGCGAACAGAGCCATCTGATCGTGTGGCAGGTACAAAATCCTGTACCAGTGCCAATAAACGGCTAATCTAGAAACATTGAAAGCACGCTGATCCCGGTGTATGATCCAGCTTTTTGAGGCATCCGAGTGGTTCACGTTGCGCGTTTTCCGGTCATCGAGAAACCCGACGCACTAGTTCTGAGTGACGTACGTCGAACTCTGTCTATTCGGTTCCATTAGCACTAGCAATTGTATCGAGTCACTGCGAACAAATCGACAAGTAACGGAAATATTCTATAATAACGAAAAACAAAGAGCTACACTATCTCAAAGTGCTAGGAGATTATTTTCAATGTTACTTGCACGGCGGATATCCGTGTGCCAATGTTTTCTCGACGGTTTCTCGCGATATTCAGAAAGAAACCACCGAGTTCGTTAGTCGAGGAAATGTTTTTTTCTTTTTCTTTTTTAAATTAAATGACATAATTAGAATCTCTTAACTCAAAGCTTGTAATCCTTAGCTTCTATTTAAACGCGTCATTTAAAAATACCTATCGGCATACTAATTCTTTCTTGCGCAAGGATAACAACGTAATCTATCAGAAAGAATTATTCGAACGATCCTGTATGCATCGGTACGCATTGCTGAACGTACGGTTTTGACATTTTTCACTCGGAAACGATTACGTCCACGGAGACGTACGTATTCGCGTCCTGTACGCTAAATCGTCTTGGAGTCGATCGATCCTCTTTAAATAATGCTGAAAATAAATAGCGTTTATATTGCCGCCGATCAATGTGATAACCGATAAAGATACGGGGCGATAAATTGTCAATGCTGCCGTGACGTTTGCTATCCCAACCGTTAATAATATCTTGAGCACCATCGACAGAAGACTTTTTATGCAGAAGTTCGATATGCAACTCGACTCGGGCAGCGTTTAGGCATAATATATTGTACATTGTTTCGGTTAGAGAATATATTATTTTCCAGACCTAAATGGTTTAATTCGCGTCCAGTATATACATATATGAAATGTAATATATTTTTTATGTTCTGCTAACAATCCGTAACATCGCGTGTAAAACACGTGCGCCAGCTTTCTTCGGACTTTGTCGACGGTCTCAGAGAATGAATTTTTATTCGTGTACATAATTAATCGTGAGATGTTTATAGCGCGACGTGTAGACAGGTTTAATTTATATTATTCTCAATAAATTCAATCTCTTTTGTCAATGAACGAAATAGAAACTATTTCACGGTGGTGCAGAGCACACGATAAGAGTACGTCTATTTCTTGTCACTGACCGCTGCAACTTTACTTTCATCGTCAACACGCATACATACATACATGCATACATACATAGATACAGACACAAATACAAATACAGACACACACACACATACACATGCACATACACACCCCACGAACCATTTCAACTACCAAAGACGAGGAGCGACCTTTAATTGTATTCTTTGTACAATTTTCAGCGAGAATGGTTTTAAAGTTGCGTGTTTAGACCGATGTAGTAGCGAATTTTGACTAGATACAGACTTCTTGCATTCGGGATTACGAGGGAGTCGCCGACACATTACGAAATTTTTGTAAATTTCCTATGTTTAGCGTCAGAATGATGATATCCAAGGTGTGTGTGTGTACGATGTGTAAGGGCTGCGCATATTATTGTGCGAGCTCGCTTTTGGCGTCGAGCTCGGAATTGTACCTGGCTCAGATGAAACTGCAATGGCGTTAATAAAGAAAGTTGCGAAACAAGAACTTATGCATTTTAGTGTCCCACATTTATCATATATACATATATATATATATTATGTGACCTATTGCGTAATTTATTGTGGAACATAGAAACATTCATATTTTTCGAGAGAATACTCATTCCATGTAATTCTTATCCGATCAAAATTGAAATTTATAGAAATCTAAGTTCCTAATTTTTACTTTCCCTTTGTCTCTGCAACATTTCATATTTCAAATTTCCCTCCTATTTGTATTACCAATACTGCAAAAGTATTATAGTGCTCCCTTTTATACATACATAGTTGGTAGCCTTGCAAAAACTAATAACGTATGACGCCTAGTTCACATCGGTCTCTACGATTGAAACATTACCTGCCGAAACGTGACAGTAATTACCAAAATGCAGGTTCCACCGATTTTTATGGAATTGCCGTTGGAGGACCAGGTACAACATAACTGCATTACATTAAACAATCAAATATCGTCATTGTCGCTTTTAATATGTTATAATGCATCATAAGTTTGTTCGTTAACGTTCGCGTATCCATCTGTTCCGTATAGGTTATAATCGGTTCTCTAATAATCAATTCTGTTTTGTCAGCTTTCTTTATTCTTGTTCTGTGTTAATGTATCTCTGTACTCTTACGTTAGTGTGTTCTTGCAATTACTTATTTGTCTCTAGGCGCAAGAACTGCGAGTGTATTTCAAAAGTTTGGGTGCTGAGATCAGCGAAGAAAAATCTCCCAAAGGTATCGAGGATGATTTACACAAAATTATAGGCGTCTGCGAAGCTTGTTTTAAAGAGGGAAATGAAAACGAAATAGAAACGGTTTTGAACGATATTGTCTCTATTATGATAGTAATTCCTACAGAACGAGCAGAAAATTTAATATTAGCATTCTGCGAGAAATTAACGAAAGCACCCGGTTACAAACTTGGTTTTGTATGCTTAAAAGCGTAAGTTAATGCGAATAATATTAATAGTTTGATATAGCAAATGGCAAGCAGCAAATACAGTCTTGTTCCGATATAGGGCCAAGGCTTGGAACTGGCTTTCGGCGTGTATCGGATCAGGTATACTATTTGGCTTGACTTTGTTCTCGAATGTGATTACATACCTCCATACGTAGCAAAAATACGAAAAAATCTTTCAGATGAAAGTTATAAGATATTACGGGGTATGTATCATGATGATAATTATTTGACCTTGACCCTATTCTTTTAGCCTATATTGAGACAAATTTAATATATAGTATGTGCACATGTATTTTCCATAAACCGTTGTCGAGTTCTTAACTGTGAAAGTTTACATGCCACCGAAGTTAGCATTACCTGATCTACGCGGCAAGGAAGATACTTGGTCTTTGATCTGATGTTCTTTATTTATTGATCTTCAGTTGTACTAATGACATCAAGGTAACAGATAAAAAAATATAAGATTTGATGTATCCTGTAATATGAGAGAATTTCCATCTGAAACATTTTTTCGTATTTTTGCTACTTACGGAATAACCATGTGAGGACACATAAAACGGACATACTGTATAGATATAACTCTTCTTTTATAGATTATGGCTATTATTCCAATCACTTCCTGATGAATCTCCGATGAGGTATCATGTCTATTACCATATAGTTCAAATTGCTTGCAATGTTGATCAAGTGAAAGCAGTGTATGGTGGTATTCAGCAACTGAAACAACAATTTGCATCGTTCCCACCATCTAATGAACAAATGCAGAAATTGCTTAGATTACTACACGAAGTACTTTTAAGATGTAAGCAGGGGTAAGTTGTATTGTATTTAAAAATAAACTATAATAAAATCAGTACGTTCAATTTGAAAAAACTAAAATTACAGAGAACAAGCTGCTGCAGTTATGGTGGAGCTTTTAGGGACCTATACAGCAGAAAATGCTTCTGCAGCTAGAGAAGATGCGCAACGTTGTATTTTAGCTGCATTAGCTGATCCCAACACATTTTTGCTTGATCCTCTGTTAGCATTGAAACCAGTAAAATTCTTGGAAGGAGAACTTATTCATGATCTACTTCTTGTATTTGTGAAAGACAAACTACCTGGATACTTGCATTTTTATCAACACCACAAGGAATTTGTCGAGCATCAATTAGGTACACATTTCAATTATAAAGTATAATTGTACATCAAATAAATGAAAAATAATTATTCGTCTTTTAGGATTAAATCATGAACAAAATATGAAGAAAATGAGATTGTTAACATTTATGCAACTGGCAGAAACTAATCCTGAAATGTCTTTTGATACAATACAGGAGGAATTGCAAATTAATGAGGACGAAGTAGAAAGTTTCATTATTGATGGTGAGTCCATAAAATCTGAATATGTACTTGGAAGATGTTAAGCATCCCTGTATTATAAATGTTACTTGCTTACCCTGTATAAATAAACCCAATCTTCTAATTTAATTAGAAAAATGAAGATATATATCTATACAGGGAAAATGAAAAGGATCAGTACTGACTTGGTAAACAATCACTTTTACCAAGTTATCGAGTTATTCGACATCTACAATCTGCAATACAATTTAATTTTCATAGAATTTTGTTAAAATGTCCAACCTCGCAATCAAATAAGATATTAATGTTTCAGTATTGAAAACAAAATTTGTTCGAGCGCGTATGGATCAAGCCGGTCGCAAAGTACTTATTTCAAGTACTATGCTTAGAACATTTGCTCGACCACAATGGATGCAACTACGTGATTTACTTGCAGCTTGGAAAGCAAACTTAACTGCTGTGCAAGAAGGAATGAAATCTGTAGCTGCAGCACAAATGGAATTGGCTGCGAAAAATAAAGCTGTAATTAACCATTGATGTCATCATAGTGTATATGAAATTTATGAATAACATATACAAAGATCAACTGAATACTGAAATCTATTCATTTCTTTTAATTGGTACGAAACTTCAATTGAATAAATAAATGTATCGCGTAAATGCAGTATTATGTTTATAATTGAATTAATTACTTAAAATTATAGTACATGATTAGTTTCGAAATTTGTAATACTTACGTGACATTCTAGGATTATATAATACAGCTCTTGACATTTAATTGAAACAGCTGGTAATGTTATTCTGCGGTAACTTCCTCAAAAACAATTGAACATTTAAAGGTACAGTGGAATAAAACGGTCAAAAGTGCCCGTGCAGCAAATTGAACGGCCGATGTGCCATTCGAAGGGCATCAAGAAAAAAACATCTTGTGTTAAAATATTTTTTAACCCTATATCTCGTCCGGGTGGGTAATCATCGGGTAAAATTAGAAAATCCGTTTTTGTCCTACGTAAATACTGTAGTCATATGCAAAAATTCAAACAGATATAAAATATATATAGCTACAAAGGATTTTTTACATATTAAATATGTTTTTATACATGTTTGTACGTAAAATAAAAATATTGAGACTAAGTTATTTCTATGACATAAATGTATTTTAAAATAAACATCGGTGATGTGATTATGAAATTTTTATTTTCTTCTTTTCATATAGCAACATTTTATTCTCATTAATCAATTTTATAGATGACATAAAGCTTTATCGTAGGAGCATTTTTTAGATTTTACAATTCGACGAATAGAACGTTGATATACAATTTCATAATTTTGCATTACATGATTAGAAAAGCCATATATTCTTTTTGTACTAATTCGCTTCATTGTTTGTTTCTAATATGTAATTTGTTGTTTAGCACGTGATACTGTTGATTCGTACAAAAATTACAAAGTCTAAAAAACTAATGGTATAAATCTATAAAAAAAAAAAGAAAAGTAACACAGCGTGTGGCTTGATGCGAATTCAAACTGTATAAGTAAAGTAAGACTATCTATTGTAATTTGTATTGGTGCTTAAAGTTCTTTTCACAGAAACGTACGTAAATGCGTTGATTCATTATACACGGTTTACATACATTTCTGTATTTTCGCCTCGCACATTCATTTACAAAAATAATGTATAAATGAAAGTGTCTCTCGTAAACATAATATCTATTTCTTGCGATATAATTTTAATATTACTGGAGATTAAACTAAAAATTTGTGAACTGGACAAAAGTAAGATGCAAAATACACTTGACAGATACGGAATTATTAAACTGTTTTCAAAACATATGAAATACTGTTCTTGACACTAAAAAGAAATCGATATTTGTAAGTTGCGTAACATAATGCTGAAACTCTAAACATTTTTTTAAGACTATGCATTTAGGCAATTATGTTAAAGGTAGTTTAATGTAAATAATAATAATAATAAAAAAAAAACAATTCTACACAAAAACTGTGATCCTTCCTTGATTTAATAAAACAAAATGAATAGTTTAATATTAAAAAAATGTAGAGAAAGAACAATGCAATGTATTCATTTGTTATGTACTAACATGAGTGCAGTCTATAACAGTAATTCATTATCAAGGTTATTGGCGTAACTTATGACGAGTTTGTCTAAATCTAGTGATAATAGTACATTGTAAAAATAACAATTATTGTAAAATTATCATTTCAATAGCTTAGTTTCTATTTGATACATAAGAAACTTTCTTTCTCTTCCTTATTTTGTTTCTAGTACGATGTTACTTCAGATATGGCATCACAAATCTCACGTTGCACTGATTTTCGAAATCTAAATAATTCGTGAAATTATACATTATATATGATCGATCTGTAATAAATGTATAGCATATTTATAATATAGCCTCACGTATACATAGATATAAAAATCTTCTCATTTCATGAAGAAACTCAACAATCTGACGAAGCCACGACTTCAATTCAATTTTTTACCTTAGAATGTATACAAAATATGCGCGAAATGTCAATACTTCTATACACTTCTATGTTTATTCTGTCTTTGCATACATCAATCTCTTGTAGAATTCGCTGAAAGACGACAAATTACGAATAATAGGTACTTTATGGTACTTTATGTTATTTTCTTAACATAATATCTCTCTTTTTTTCAATTGTTTTCAAGTCAGATTTGGGTAGAGAAGCGAGGACGTGGCAAATCTCCAAACACTGTATCACCATGAACGCTCTTAGCTAGAGCTTTAATTGAGGCTCGAATATTATGTGGATCGTGAGGATCTCTCGATAACTGAAAACATCGTATCAATTGATTTAGTAAAGCTTACTGTTACATAATATACAGTAGAAGCTTTATTATCGGAACACCTATTATCTACAACGCTCTGTTATCTATATAGTACATAATATCTCAATATGATATTTACATTCGATAATATTCACAAGTGTATATCAAACATGATAAATGCAACATTGTTTTATTATTATTATTATTATTCGTTGTTATTTTATTATGCATTTTCATTGTTTAGTCTAAAATACATAAAGTTTAATATAGAAAATATAGTCGAGGCCGATAATAGAGGTTCTATTGCACATATGTATACAGGTGTTTAATTATAACAAAACTTATAACTAAATAATAGGAAAATAGGTCAATGATACATTCATACCTGATCATCGTCCTCGTCTTGAACAGTTCTACGCACAAATGAAGGAAATGATGGAACAGTAACCGGTAATGATTTAGCCAATGTAGAATGTCCTCCCCTTTGTCCTCTGGGCATGTGAATACCTTCGTCTTGACCTGAATCTGAACGCACCAGTAACGACTTTCTAAGTTCTTATAATAATTAAGAAGATACTACTCCTCTGTCCGGAAATTAATGATAGTGATTTTTTCAAAAATCGTTTGTTAAAAAGAAAACTTGCAAATAAATATTATCTTCCTCAAAGTATGACCCTTTGGAGCTTTCTTCCATTCGTTGAAGCAATGAAAAGTCATTTTCCATCAATCGGTGACGGCTTTCTGAATGTTCTCAACAGGGAAATGATTTCGGACTGAACCACGGAAGGAAGAAGACCACGGTTGGAAGCGATGTGTGCGCACCGAAAGTTCATACTTTCGGCGAGATAATGTTAATTCGTAATCTTTTTTTTTTTTCAATAAACGATTTTTGAAAAAATCATTCTCATTACTTTCTGGATAGAGCAGTATGTACCGACCATCGAAATTGAAGATTCGCTAAAGCTTACACCGCGAGGACGTTACAAAGACAGGAAAAAATGGAGACTTCGGTTCCTCAAAGTTAGCACGGTAAATTGTCACTCGATTTTTCTCACGGAAATACAACAATTTAAATGTCTACAAATTTACATTTAAGATCTAGTCATTCTTCAATTTTGATCATTGATATACAGGGTGTAGCAAAAAGATTTACCGAATTTCTCTCAGCTTTTGTTCCGTCGCTAATGAGACGAGGTGGGTGACCTTGGACGGGTACCATTATTAAAAACAATGAATCTGTGATCGCGACACGAAAAGCTTTCTACGTCGGGATCACAGATTTGCTGGTTTTAACAAACGCTTCAATAACGGGCACACGACGGATGTCCGTCCAAGGCGTGGTAATGACTGAAAATGGTAAACTATATGCTATTGAAAAACCCCACCACCACCCATCTCGACTTATCAGCAACGGAACAAAAGCTGAGAGAAATTCGGTAGATCTTTTTGCGACAGCCTGTATAAATGAAATATTTAAGTTACCATCTGTATCAGATCCTTCTTCTGAAGATTGGACATGATCAGTGTTATGAGTGTCTTCCATACCTTCCAGTGGAAATAAAGCCTCTGCATCAAAACTAACAGGTTCCTTAGTATATATGTATAATCGATCCTTTTTCTCTAAATTACCATTCTATAAAATATTCATTAAAGTTTTTATGTAATACACTTGGAATAAAAAACTTCTTAAAATATATAATACAGCATACTTACAACAACAGGAGTAGGAGAATATTTAGCACCTTCATGCTTAACATTAGGACCACTGAGAATTTTTGTTTCACTTGATATTACTTTCGACGATGTGTTCGTCATATTAGTTGTAGAGGTAGATAAACTGGTTGTAAAACTATCTGGAGTTGTAGGAGGTGTTTCTATATTATTTGTTAATCTATTATTATCATCTCCTTTGGAAATTAACCTGGAAAATATAGGAATATAATGTAACATAATACCGTATAAATACTATTACTATGCGATCGTGTATAACACGTGTAAGACCTTGTTAATATTCTATGCTCGTTATGAGCTCGTTCACGAAACTGTTCTAATAATTGATACTGCTCTGCTGTAAAAGCGCGAATTTTATCTTCTATTTCTGTAGATCTTCGTTGGACTGCTTCCTCGAGTTGCTGTTGGAGACCACCCAAAGCTACTTGTATATTATTGGGTAATTGTGATACTAGATAGATAAAATGAAATATATAATAATCGTTTACTGATTTAACAATATTTAAAATACGCCTTTGTTCTTCCAAACGCTTATTTCAACCGCAGAAAATAAATTACAGGTTTTGCGCTTCAAATTAGCTTTTTGACAGGTTTTAATCATCCTTTTGTAACTGCAAGTGCAAAACCTGTAGCCCATTAAAATTTAGGTACTTACCTGAAAATTTAGTAGGCTGCTGTAGGTAATCTAGCTCCTCCAAAGTATTAGGGGCGATAACTATTCTAAATACTGGACTATAATCTGGACCAGACTTTAACTTATTTATTTCTTCGGGTGAAGTCTGGAATAAGAAGAACCATGTAGAATACGTAAAGTAAATTAGCCTAAATAATACTAATTAATTAACACTTCTTATTTATGGAATGTGTATACATATATACTCACAACAATGTCATTATTAATAAGAACTAAAGCAGCACCGTAGTCTCTATGCACAGCGTGTGTGTACATCGAGCAATTGTAACACCGGTGAATAACCCACGATCCCAGATTTCTTATCTCCACTAAACCTGGCTGCTCTTTAGTGATGCCTTCAAGCTCCGATATCGTTGCTAAATTCTGTCTCACAACAAATAGAATATATCTTTACTAAACAAATTCTAATCTCTGATAACATTAAAATTCCGCATATCGTTAAACAAATATTGCTTATTTTATCTTTCTAGTATAATTTTATCAACTGTATTTATGTAGTAACATTTAAAAATCAATTGATTCTTGTCGGAATAATTATAAAATTACGATTATTATCGTGTATTACAAAATACGGACGAAAATGATAAAGCTTATTGAATAAAAGCTGACCTGACGAAAGAAACCGTCGGTTTGTTCTTGAGATGTCAGTTCAATATCATCGATGTTGACCTTTTGCAGTTCAGTGCCCCTGGATTTTATGGACACGTTCAAACATTTGCATACAATATGCATCTTACACAATCAGTGCACAACGTTTTCTAAAAGAAACTTTGAATATCGATACACCGTCTCACGACGCCGGGACTCGTACACACTACTATATACACACACAGTTCACTTGATTTTTCTCCCTGAGATGTATACGATATGCTAAAAAGATTCAACCTTTCTCGAACTATTGTATATACCTGTACTTTCAATTTTTCCAGATAAGAGTCGACCGACAATCTCCGCCAAGTAAATTCGAACGAAACAATCGAAACTATGTATACACAACAATATAGTTTGACTTAGGAAGTAGACGATTGTCGTAGCATTATACGTTTCGCGGTATTGTTTAATTTCGAATAATATATATATATATATATATATATATATATATATGTGTGTGTGTGTGTGTGTGTGTGTGTGTGTGTATGTACTGTGTTTATACGAACGTTTAAAACACCTTATTGAGGAGGTATTTATATAGTTTCAAGCGGAACATAGATTTCGTATATGGATTTATTGGTGGTCAATTCCGGTTGGCATTCGACCCGTTCCGTCTATTAATTGGTTCGCTATTGACAGATACGCGCTCTCGTCACGATGCCAAGCGTAAACGAATCACTGCGAATCACCGAAAAACTCTGTCGCTTTGTCGATTATTAGTTCGTTTTCAGCGTCTACGGTGGCAGTTTTGAATATCAATGTTTCAGAATTCCGAATAAATCGATCAAAATAACGGTCAGATACGGCGGATCTCTACATTTCTTAGATACCGTACACGTATTTACAAGTATTTCGGAAAATCTCCGAAAAGCCTCTACTAAAAATAAACACTGATTTATATGTAGGTGCGTGCAGATGCGTACGTGATCACCCCAGACAAAAACATACTTGCTAGTCAATTGACCGACTTCACCATATGACATCGGTTCTCACCGTCACCGTATATGTACGAGTGTAATTTCTATATGTATACGTACATGTGGCACACATAATCACAAGTTTATTTAAAATTGCACCTGTTGAATAGAATCACTGTTTCGTATGTCGGAAAATTCTCATTATATTTTCTAATTGCACACTGTCCGACAGATTTGACGATCTATCAAACAAATAATACTACAATATGTTCTAACAATATCTAGCTTGATCGAGCTATGAATTTTAATATGCATGTGCGAAACTCATAGTAATTTCAACGTTTATTTTTAACTATTTTGATGTATTGAAACATTCTATTGTTATTTCTAAATGTAGGAAAATGAATATACATACATGTGCAATATATGTATGTATATTAAATTGTTGAAAATATATGTAAGGATATTATAGGTTCTACAAAAACATAGTTCTATTTATAATACAGAGACTCCTGTTCTTTTTTTAAACATTATATTCTGAAGATAATACTTTTTACATATAATTTATTCTTTATTAATGATGTATATATATATATATGTACATAATCTACATAAAACAATTTGAATATGATAAGTTTACGATCTTAACGGAGTCATATATATGTATATATTTTTTCTGTAAAATATCCATTTGTACATAACAGAATATAAAATAATATTATAATGCAACTATGGGAATGTAGGTACGATAACATGTATCTGTAGATGTAAATACAATGATCTTTTGGAATGTTAATTCAATAAAAACAACAAATTTGTTTAATTTCATAATTTCATACTTAAAAAGTCTTCTTTCTGCTTGAAATATTCATTAAATCGTATTGCAGCATACCTATAAAGTATTATACTTAATAATGTATATAATTATTCTGTATATTTTATAGCATAATAAAAGCACGTAAAAAAGTTTTAGTTGAAATCACACAAAGCTTTCTGAAGCAAGCAGCTGTTACCTATGTATGTGTACTATATATGTATTAATATACGTATACTTACTCTAAGAAGTCAAAGTCAATTGTCGAATGTTCGCTCTGTATAAGTCCCCAACAACCCCAAAAGAAGTGTGACAAAAGAACAAATTTATTTACTTGCATATACAGTAAATTAATTTCATTTTCAGGTACATAGTTTACATTATTGTACTCCTGAAGATATATACTTAGCCAAGTTTTTTGTAAGTTTTCTTCAGGATACAAAGAGTAGTCAGGATTATCGATACCTAAAACAAAATTGATCTATTTCGAACATAACACTTACGTATCTTGGGTAAAAACGACAAATATTTTGTTCAAAATAAGATTTGAAAGACATGTTTAGATTACCAGCAAATTCTGCAAAATGATTAGCTATGTCGAACGGCTGATAGTTATAGGCAGTATATTCAAAATCAATGAAAGTAACAATGTTCTCTTCTTGATTGTAAAGCACATTTCCTAAAAGTAAATCATTGTGAGCAAATACTACGTTGCTGTTCAAGCTTGTAAGAGTCTCCTTTAATAGCTGATAATTCTCTTTCAATACAGCAATTGGTTTTATTAATTTCTCAAACCTGAAAGTCAATAAAATCAATAAATACATAAATGAAAAAGGAAACAAAATTTAGTACGCTACCTTGTTTGTTTAGTGCCATCAGGAAAATTTTTCGGCATAATGTCCATAAACTTTTCTAGTTTGCTCCATATACATGCTTCTTTGGGTATTTCATCGCTATCAGGTTTAAGTTTATGCATTTGTGCCATTCTTTTAGCAATTAAACTAAATACATCAGGTTTTCTTACCATTTCTGTTGTAAGTGTAACACCTTCGATAAATTGATAAGCCAAACCATTATTAAATGTTGCATAAATGGAATGTGTGAAGCCTGCCTTATTTAATATCTGAAAATACATGGCAGTTCTAGTAAAAGTATACGTATATGTTCTTTGTATATAGCTTCATTCTTTTCATTAATACTCTGATATATTTTGCAAAACGCTTACTCACTCGAATATTTCTGGTTTCATCTTTACGATTAATAAGCAGTTCTGTTTTATGTCCATAAACCCTGACCAAAACCATTTCGTTATAATGTCCAGAATACCATACTCCTATGAGTTTATTTGTTATACCATCGTTAAATATCTGAAAATAAAATTGAGCATACTTATTACGTATACAGTTTAATTTTTTTTTTATTGTTATAGATGATTGTATATTCAAATCTTATTTAATTTATTTGCTAGAAAGATTTCATATACATAATCGTATTTTCTTTCCTGACTTAATCTTAAGTAGTAGTATTGAATGGATATAGTATTTGTTATCATAATCGTTACAACTAGAGATTTAAACTTAAGAAAAACAAACTTGCTATCAATAGATAAAGTCAAAGGCCAGATAAGTAATCCATTAACAGTTTTATTATGGTAATCTTTACTGTGAATAGTGTTCATACATTAAATAAATACATAAATGCAGTTTATATGCTATTCAAATGTTTAAAACAAGCGTGTCAGAGTATGTAATCAATTAGTATGCAAGTGTAAAAAAATATTGCAAATATTATAAAAATTTCATTACCTTAAATTGTAAATTATCCACTGGCCATGCTGGTCTTATTTTCTTAATAATTTCTACGGCACCGTCAACAATTTCATCTTCGTGTATTGTTACATCAAGATGAGGTTCTATCTGATCCATAATTATGTTATCTATCAACAATCAAAAAATACTTATCATTCTCACAATCATATGTTTCACGAACAGATTCACAAACAGATGTTTATCAGTTTTACAAGCTGTTATAAAATCATATGTGGAAAATACATTATCTATTGTAATCGATAACACGTATGATTCAGTAAAGTAATAAAATATACCGGATGATTTATGTGTTGTACGTGCACGAGGGCTGTGCTATGGAGAAGATCCAATGTAAGTGAGACAATTTGATGGAAATGATGACATCACATATATCTACTGATAATGATTGAGGACACTTCTAGCAATTGGTGGCTAGGGTAATACAAAAGCCTTGAAATTGTTAATATTTAATTCCATTGAAATTTCAGCTTCAGTGGAAATTATTTATTCTAGTTTCAATCTATTAAACAGTTTTCTGTGAAAAAGAGGAAATCTCCTCTTTGGTAAAAATAATAAACAAATACATGGACCAGTCATTGTTATATTTCTTTTACTAATATTTTATTTATTATATGAATTACAACACTTATATAGTTCACCTATTCACGTTTTGAATTAACAAACATTTAATATTATACAATTCTATACAAATTGTAACAACTGTAAAGTATGCATAATAGTTAACAGTAACATATGTATGTAGCATGTTCATAGAAATGTATTTATTAAAAACAAAGTAATGTATACTTTGACATCGAATACTTGTGCTCCATGAATCTCTTACAAGCTATTTAGACATTTACGAATAAAATTAATATACAGAACACATAAAAAGCTCATTCGACGAAATTACGTTAACTTATTTATATTATGAAAGGTAGATTAAAACAACGCACCACTTTTATCCTTTTTTTTTAAAGCCGACGAATATATGGGGGCTGTTAGTAGAGAAAAGTTGTAGAATTGTAGAGGTTGACTAGCGCTTAATTTAATTTATGATAGAAATTTGATACATACGAAACATAATGCGTAAATAAAAAATGCAAATATTTCCCGTCATAACATACAGCACGAGAATTCCATAACTCTATATATTCATTTTGAATTTCAATATCACATTTCATTCATAAACCACAAGTATAGACAATAATTGTATGTGCACACATTTGAAGTCAGAAATGTCCCTATAGCAGAAATTTAATTTTACGCTTAAAATTATTCTTTATCATCCCCTTTTACACGAAGTTACAAATGTAATTATTGTAAATTCTTTTATGCGAGAGCTTTTATGAGAGCTGGGTTCGAGTTGCATTCACGAAATTTTTGTCACAGAACTGTAGACTCTATGTACATATGTACAGTGTTGTAACCATAGATGAGGTTTTGTAGATGTACATAGACCAATTACCTAACGTATGTAGTTTTCTGTCACACGCTCGTGAGGCTGTAGAGCACAGATAACTTCGAGAAAATAAATTTGAAAGATAGTTTTAATTATATTGTTAAAATTTTACTGACATTTAGGGAAACTAGATTTTCGCGCACGTTTAGACCTGCTTGGCAAGGAAGAAGATTTGAAATGATGAAGACTGAAAATTATCATGCGAAGCAGTGGAATAGGCCTAGGAGATATCACTAACAAAAAAAAAAAAAAGAAAAAACACATTGACAATAGTACCTCATGGGCGATGAGGGGAGGGAATCAATTGATACGAGAGTCGCTCTAATACGCCACGCGCAGTTCATATGGTACGGGCCTGAGGTGGCTCGAGAACCACGAGAACTTGGAACGTGACGGGGAGCGAGACGCTCACAGGAGGGCGTAGCCTTCGAAATTGCCTCGAGGTTTGCTATTGATTAAGCGAAGCCTGATTTCAAATTTAAAAGTCGTTTGTTGTTTGCTTTGAAATTACAGATGTGGGCACGGATTGCCAAAAAACTGCGAAACAATTTGGTGTCTCTGAAGAGACTCGATACAGAAAATATTTTACTTTTCCAACCCACCTGATAAAAGCAGCAAGAAATAAGTTACTGTCAAACGTTATACTGTGGTCTTATCGTGCAGTCTTGCGTTTGCTTTCTGGACGTTCGAACGAAACTGCCAGAGAAATAAATGTGTGAAATAAATATGTTCTTCTCTCTTCACATGGTGGTTCATGCCCGGCCGACAACCGTGACCTACATTGCCGACATCGGTGAAAGGTAACTCCACTTACCAGCCGAACTTGTGGAATAACTTTGTTCGGAGGTTCTGCTGATTTACGTCGCCTAGCGACAGCGACACGACGTTAGAACTGGATTACGATATTGCCGACACCGACCGTTGCGCCCGTTGACCGTCGCGCAAAATATCTGGGGAATTATTCGAAGAAATGTTTATGCCGAAGATTGACATTCCAGCAATGTTTTGGAATTGAAGAATGCGATAATCAGTGCCAGTAACGAAGTCCGCGAAGAAATTTTTCGCTAGCTCATTGACAGCTTTTCAGATAGAATTTTGCAACTGATAAGAAAAAAGGTGGTCCTATGAATGATTCAAATTCTTTATATTTGACTTGTACCGACATGGTGTTAGAGGTGTTGCTCGAGTAGTTTTACTTTGTTCAAATGTTTAATACTGTAAACACTCTTTATAATATTCTATGTTGTATTTAGTCTTGTTGATTCGCAGTTCGCAGTCATTAGCTCGGTATGTATTATTATCGATTTACATTAGTTTATTGAAAACAATACCGATTGCCCAAGTCTCACCGCGAGGAGGTTTCTGCGAGTGGAGACCCAAGGAAGACAGGTAGAACACAAACGTATCGGTACAACTTCTGTTTTCTGTTTTATGCAAATTCTTTCGAAGGTACATGTCTTTTGTTAAGTAAACGCAATTCACTTATCTTGCACGGTATCCCATTGTGTAGTCTGAATAAACCGTAGGCTTTCAACACAGCTAGACGCCGCGTCTCTCTTCTTCTGTGTCTAAAAAACGTACTTTCCGCTTATCTCGCGAACTATACTAACTGTACATAGTTTTGTTCGTGCTACGGACATTAAAGGAACTGTAAAGCTTACAATAGATACAACTTAATCGCCTAATTACTTAAACAATACACTATCTTCTACCATCACCCGTGAGACGTCATCTAATTGATACGCAGGTTTCGAATCGTTTCGAAACGTTTATGGCAGAACTGTTCAGCGTCTGTCACACGCATTGTCACAGCTACGTGGCCTTGTGATACGGCCTACCTCCACCCACTCCACTAAATCGCTTGCCCGTAGCTGTGCCCACGGGCATCGGCAGGCGCCCTTCTTGCCCGCTAATAGGCACGTTAAGCAGCTCTGGTTTATGGTAATATTGTAAAATTCATAGGAATACAAAAAATTTCATAAAAAATTCAACGATATGATATTCAAAAGGTTGAAAGTCGTGCGTGGTATTGGTACAGCTCGCATAATTTTTAATAGAGTTTTTATGACAACTTTATGAGAGTTCAATATAGATACTAAAGCGTATCAACTGGGTGATGTCTTTTGCCAAACACTTAAGTTACTTTAAACGTAGCGAAGAATGCCGTTCGTTTTTATGATACCGTCGCGGCGCCGCGCCGGTCTCGATGCTACCACTTCTAAACAGTGTCGCCGGATGAGGGGAGGGAACACAAATTCAGGGAAAAAGGTTAGCCTCTCTCAGAGACGAAACGCGTCACGTGACCGAGCCGCGACGGAAGCGTGGGGGAATAGCGCGGTACACGGGGAAGTTAGAGTGGGGGCACAAGTCTTTATCTGGCGACACTGCTTATAAAATCTCGAACGAACGCTTACAGTCGTATACAGTTGTACTTGCGATAAAGATAATAGGAGCAGCCATTCGGGTGCTCATTCTCGTCTTATAGATGAAAATCTTTGTCTCGCTACAAAACACACAAACTAAGGACTCATACAAATTATAATTTCCCGTTAACAGTTCAACATCTTCTCATAGTTGAAATATTAGCACTCGATAGGGGGAGTACTTAAAAGCGTAACACTTTAACACTGCAAGGACCAGATGATTCGAAATGAATTTGACAGGGTTTCTCATTTTCGTAACGCACGTCGATATACTCTGTCAACGCATAAAATTTCCAGTTTCCTTATATTATAATTTCATTTGTATTATTGGAACATTGTTTAGATAGAGTATAGCTTAAAATGATATGGTTGCTCTCATTAGGTAGAAACACTGGCCCATCTAGTGTTAAACGTTACATACATGGTGTTCCTAAAATATTGTACTTCCTTGAAAAGGGTGATTCCTGAGGTTATTTAAAGTAACCTTTTCCTTTGGAAAATCTTCTCCGCGGCTTTATCAAAGTGCTTATTAATTCGGCTACAGCGGATGGACTCCAGCTCGGCCAATGCAAACGCCAATTCTCTGCTGTAGCCGCGTTCTTATTGGTCCGTGTTTTTCATTAACAATCCCTTAACAAAGCCACAGAAAGAGAACATTTTCGTGAAAGAAAAGTTTACCTGAAACGACCTCAGGAATCAGCCCTTTCGAGGAAATAGAAAATTTTTCGGACACCCTGTATATTCGCTTACATATACATTACATTACACTATCATCCTCGTAGGAAAGTATGAATTCTTTATTATTGCGTTGACCTCACGAACGTAAAAACTAGAGCGTATCTTTGGCACAATTAAGAGGTATTTGCAGTTCTGAAACATCTCCTTGTTTGATAATTAATTAATCGACATTACTAAATCGTTGATTCTTTTGCGGCTATTAACACATTGTATACGAAAAACGTACCAGTACGCGTTTCGTATAGGTAAATATTGCGGATAGAAATGCGGACACGTATTCCTCTCTGCAAAAAAGGTATTCCCTAAAATAATGGTCTTTCGGTGATGCGAAAAGATTATCAATCAAGAGAACGATTTGTGGTGAAGAACTAGAAAAGGTGAAATGAAAATTCTTCGTATACATATTAGTAGTTAGAGCGATTTTTTAAAATCTTTTTCAAATGCAGTCAAATCGTCAAAAACTGCAAAACGGGATAAGAAATTGATAGTTTATCGAAAATAATGAAACAAGTGAAGAAACTCGGTGGACAAAAGTAAGTTTAATTCTACATTTTTCGCGATTACAATTTTGATATTCAAACATTTTTTTAGTTTGATTACTAAGGACCTCTGTTACTGTCTATGCATGTATAGTGCAGCTTACAGCCCGTTTGGTATATTTGCAATTAACCGGTTGCCGTACGATTATCTTCGTAGTTGCAATAATCAGATCTTCTTCGTTTGTAAGAATTTCAAAGAAGTGGGAGGAAAATATATATTTATTATACGTCTACATTTAGTTTAATGCCTAAATATTGCTTACGAAAGAATAGAATTCTATTTCATTTGAAAAGAAAGGCATAACATTCGTAATTAATAGATTTTGTTTGAAGTGTTCCAAAGTTTCTACAAAATAATACTTTCTGGTACGAGTACTTAAGGGAATAACTTAAAATCGCCGAAAAATTTTCAGTGTAATTGGGATCTGAAGATTGTGCTGGGCACTCGAGTTTTTCAATCCTTTTTTCCCCCAAAAAAATTGGATGTCACCATTGAAGTTAAGACTCGTATACGGAAATTTCAATTTTAAACTTTCTTTTATCCGCCACTGTAATTCATCACCACTGTGAACATTTATCGGGACATATTGTTATACTTTAAGCACCGGGTTACAAAAGGTTGAGACGGATTCGTTGGCTTTCGCCTGACCACTTCTGTACATACGCATCCATTTCCAGCCCGTATACGTACATACATACATTCATACATTCATACATACAAACATACATACGTATTTATGTATGTAAATTCGTAAGTATATTTATATCATCTATGCTCGGTGTACAATTATGATTTACACGCTAATATATAGTTTATTAATACCGCATTACTTTGGCATAAACTGGACAACTACACTGATCATAAACATCGAAAATACTTTAGTCTCGAACCATGTGTCCTTTCGACATTGGTCAATATCGAAATTGCTAACTTCTTTCAGATTACATACATACGTAATTATGTACGTACGTTCTTAACGTATATACAAGCTGAGCAGAAAAATAATGTATTTCCATGATGAACGCTCTTACGAAATGGCACTATTCATTTTTTAACGCGTTGTTAAAACTATCAACCAAACTATCGAAGAAAATAAGGTGTTCTGTACATTTCATGTAAAAATAGCTCATTGTTCACAATCTTCATGAATATTGGTCTGCCGGTTAACGTGTTCATAATTTTATTTCGAAGAATCTCATCCACGTGTTGAACTGATGAATATTCATCCGTGCCAGCATTTCCACTCTTTCTTCAAATGCCCTATTACATATACTTTGTAATTTTATAAAATTACCCTTCGATTCAAGGATGCTCGCAATGTTAAATGGTGGTCAGAAAAAAAAGGTCTAAAAGACGAATTTGACAACATAGCAAGATAACTCAAAGCAAAGAAAACTCTTCTCGTCAAAATCTACAGGATTACATAGAAAAAGTTCAACATTTCTGGTTTTCTGAAGTAACGTTTAGCCGTTTATTCTATAACTTTGTAAAACTATCGACACAAATGAACTTTCTTTATTGTTTTAATCATTTCTCCAACCACCATTGTAATTCACGAAAGAGTCAAATAAGTACGTACAACGATATCAAAGTTGACTTATCGATTAATTCACGAACTTTTACGTGCGTGGTTCCGCAACGTATGTACACAACACATTGAAAAGAACTAAGGAAATCGAGTAATTCGTCTCCATCTCGAAGAACATTAAACATACGCAAAATACAAGGGTGATTCGGTACATATTAGCACGTCGTTATTTCCGCTGTATTAGTTTTTTTAGTTCCTGTTTTGGAGATTTCAAGGTCGTCGTTCTTCATGAAAAAGCATTAACATGTGCATATGTCTCTTAAATGATTAATATCTCTTAAATTATTAATTTTTCTATATAAATAGGTCAATACTTTTTAGGAAGATGAAGGTCACCTTCACCTTCTTCTCGAAAACTCCTCCAGTTGGAAAACAAAAGTACAAGTATTCTCGTCATATTGTAGACCTCGTTATACTCAAAAGCTTTGGTTAACAAAGTGTTCTGATATTTTCAAAAACAGCGGATCTAATATGTACTGGACCACCCGGTATGTCGAGCAACAAAAATATAATATCTTTTTTCCCATGTTTAACAGAGATCCCTTCCTTTTGTAATGGACCGAGATCGTGAAGAAATAAATAAATATACAAATAAATACTGGAACAAATGAGATAAAGAAACGAATCGAATGAAGAAACAACCGGGGAGAATGTTTCAGTTTCGTAGCTCGAACGCGCAGTTCGTGTAAAGATGGATTCTCTGGTGGTCCCGCAGGTGATGCCGGTGTTTGAACCGTTTTTTGCACCAGGTGCATTGAAATCTCGGTCCGACGCCGCATTCGAGCCGCAGATGCCTGGTTAGGTTGCATTTGTGCGAGTACGTGCGGCCACATTTCGGGCACAAGAATGGCGGTCCGTCTTCCAAATCCTTCAGCATCTTCCAAACTGTAACATCATGGTCGAGGTGTCAGTGAAATCGTCTCGATTGTCCAGTCGAAAGGACAAGGGCGAATATGTATAGGTAAAGCATGTACCACGGCAACGTAACATTGAAAACAAAAAAGTAAGACATACGAGGACCTTATTACATCGAGCCATGCTATCGTCAAACAAAATTCGATCGCGTTTGTTCGAATTCTAGCTGACCCGAACCAAATTTAAATTGCGGAGGTTCTCGGCGGTTTTCTCGGAACATTTCTCACAGGTCATACCTAACATGCAGTTATGTACTAACATATCTCTACGAAATAAGCATGTCTTCTATATTTCTAAATTCAGAGTACAGTAGGACTTTGATTATCCAAACTAAACAGGGGAGCGTCACCGTTCGAATAATTAGAACAGCCACTCGGTTATAATGTTAGACTCTATTTTTATTGACTTGTATAATAAATGGTGTTGCGTGGGAAGCGTCTTAGATTGAGCCAGTTTTTGGCAAAATTTTATTCGGATAACGGATAACGAATAAGAGTAACGAATCAGATTTTTCTTAAAGAAAAAAAAAAAAAGAAAAGAACGAAGTGCAGTTTGTTCGTTTTTAGAAAATTTGAGTAAATTCAAAAGTAATAAACTATTATTCGTATGATTATTTGAATAATTTTGCAATCGATATTCGAATAAAATATTCGAACGATGAAATGAATTCGATTAAATGGAGAGAAAACTTGTCTCGAATAATGAATAATTATTCTCCGAAGAAAATATTCGATTAAAAGGAATTTATTCGAATAATTATTTTAGATAAATATTTATTCGGAACAGTTCGAATAATGCCCAACGTCGGATAATCGAGGTTCTACAGTAAATGTGTTTAATCGATGTGAACACATATTCATTTAACGTTTGATGTAGGCATTACATGCCGGCATAGTCGCCAGATCAAGCAAGACTTGTCCCCCCACTCTAATTTCCCCTTCTACCGCCTTTTTTCCCTTGAATTCGAGTCAATTTCCCTGATTTGACGACTGTGCATGCCGGGCGCTTTGACGATTCGATTGAGAAAAGAGATCGAGTTGTGTTGAATGTTATCTTGTAAAATAGAAAATATTTATTTTAAACGTTTTACAATTGCGTATACGTGTTTCTAGTTGTTCTAATCTACATATGTATGTACGCATTGTACACTCTCGTTTGTAAACATAAATGTATACTTTATGAATATAGTCTTCTCGGACTCTGATTTACTGGCACTAGGTTCTCTAATTATGCGTTCGAGGGAAGTATATTACGATACGGGTACGCATAAGTCTTCGTACTCGGCCATATTGTAAGTCATCACAGCTTTTATTACACCATTGGACAACAAGTGTACGTCGAACGAGAATGGACCGACTTTATACACATAGAATGTTTATTCGTGCACTCTCAAATGTAAACTAGACGATCGTAATCGGTAAACGTGAAATAACAATGGCAGTGAGTCAGTCTATATGTGGTAGCAAAAAAGTAAACGAGTTCCAAAGATGAGCGAAACTTTTTACCGAATCTTTTTACCGGAATAACGTAGAATGAAGATTCTAACGTTGTGCTTTTCTCACGAGTTCGCTTGTTTTTGAAAGTTGTTTTTTTTTTGTCTAGAGAAAAATTCTGCTCAACTCTGTTCACTTTCGAGATCTCTGTCTTCAAGGCGCGAATAGACATGCTCGTGAAACATGTAAAAGTAGAATGAGAACAGTATTATTAATTGTAGATTAAACTTTGAACACAAACTCAACATGTTGCTGAGCGATAACAAAACTTATAGAATGGACTTAGGTCCACGAGAATACTCGCCTTAAGTTAAATAGTAAAACGCTGATAACACCATGGTTCGATAACAATATGAATAGATTAGACGATTGCAAAAGTTCGTGACCGTTTTTCAGGGACCTCAACGTCTTCTTTCAAGAAAAATCGCGCAGTTTCGTCAAAAGAGTTATTGTAGAAAATTCTGGTGACCATACAAGCGATTAAGAAAAACCGCTTACTTTAAAATCTCATTGATCGAGATCATTTCCAAATCGGGCACGAACTTCCGCAGTCATCCAACAATAACGGTTAACGACAAGATTACGCTATAAAACATCGGAAGCACCTGCAAGCATCGATTAAGAATCTAAATATAACTAGATTTATTTAACAAGAAATAAAATTAAAATCCGTCGACTTATTTTCGAAACTACACATATTGCGCTTCTAACGATCAAACGTAATTCTTTGGAAGGCAACTTCGTAAGAAAAAAAAAAAAAGAAAAACAAATCAATTGTAATTCTTCGAAACATCATCGCGTCGTATATACAGATTATCACATAATTAAACGATTAAATTTGAAGAGAAACACTTCAATGTGTATCACTTGCGCTTCTCGATCAATCACGCCAATGTATTAATTGCAATGGAGGACTCTTTGAGCATTACTTGCATTAAAAAAAAAAGAAACATTTGTACGGAGTATCTGGGTAACTATCAGTTTTTTTTTCTCAAACACCCTCATAGTTTTTTTTTTTATTCAGAATTCAATTCTCTTTTTAACCGCAAGATTAAAATTCACCCTTTCCAATAACGCAGTGTCGCCAGATCAAGACGCGTGCCCTCGCTCTAACTTCCCGTTTTACCGCGCTATTCTATTATAGACACTGGTTTGAGGAGCCCCAACCGTGCCCAGGCCTGCCATACAAGTTTCGTTTACCAAATTTCAATTTTTTCTTTTCATCTACCAAATGATAAGTAATTTAGGTGGCACAGTTAGCAAATGAAGCCTGCGTTTAAAACGATAATTTAGGACTTTTGATGAGTCCTCATGTGTAAATTCAGGTTGTGTTTGTGCTTCGACTTCTTATGGCACACAGGACACTCGAACCGTGGCTCGACACCGCACTCGAACTTAATGTGCCTGTTCAACGAATGAAGCCTCAGATAGGCGTTCCCGCATCGCGGACAGGCGTACTCGGAAGAATCGCGAGCCTCGACGATCGTTTGATTTCCGGCGGTGTCGTCTATATTCTTTTCGAGCTTCTTCTCTGTCGCGGATGAGTCCATGTGGCAGCTGTCGGTGTCTGGATCCTTGTCGGAACCCTCGAGCTCCGTGGCCGCGTTCTCCGCCATCTGTTTCTTCGCCATCATCCGCAGATAAAGTGTCTGGTACTGATAGTACCATTCGATCGCTGCACCTGGCAAGTACTTCTGGTCTAGAAAACAAACAACAGGGTCAGTATCGTTCCGTTCGGTCCTGCGAGACGCTTCCAATGATTTTGCGACGATGGTTACACACGGTGTTAGCTGGTCTAGGTGAGGAAAGACGTGTTGGTGACAACGTGACAACTGACAAAGCACAGATCGGGCTACACTCAACCGGTTCACAATGAAAGCGATCGCATGGATGATTCGACTACCAAGAGCTTTCCTCCAGAGTTTCAAGCTTCGACGGACGTAGTCCCGAGGCTTTTGCTGTACCGAAAGTTCCTATGTTGTTAATACTGGTGAGGTTAGTTTAGGATTTTAAATGTACACGTAACCAATGCCTGGCTGATAAATGTCAGAAGGATATTGTAGATGTTTTCGGATCGAGGCGGACCCTTTTCAAAAATATAATCCCGGATTCGGTTAGAACGTTCGACTCTGTTGACGCAGTAAACAGCAATCAAATGTAAGAAAAAGTAGGGACACAAAGGAATAGAACTGGAGATGCAAGTACTCGTTTATTCAAGACCACGATGTTCACAGTATGAGTGCTTTCAAATTCTAGCTCTAAGGACGCCAGCGTGTCCGCCATCTTTGTTTATTGCACCCCTCAAGTGGCCCGGTTTTTCATGGAAGGAAAAGCATCGGTGTTGTCCACACGCCTTCGTTCAAATTTTCGTTACGATTCAATAGTTGATTCTGAGATTCAATCATTAAACCGTAAAGTTTTCAGTTGATTCGTTTTATTCCATAAAAAAGAACAGCATGGTCTTCGGTTCGGATACAATCGTTCGGTAAGACTGCAGACCTGCCGAACAAGTTGGTCGTGAGCACCGTTGCCAGACGGGCTTGCGTTCCCCTCAAAATGCTTCCCCTTCCTCGTAGTAGAAATAATCTGAGACGTCACGTGCCTGATGTGCAGAGAGTAGCGAGAGGGGAATGTAATGCTCGCTCCGGAGAGGGGAGCGTCCAGGCTGTACACTGGCAACGGTGGTTCTCCTTCCCCGACTCGCGTGCTAGGTTGAACCACTCCCACCAATCTACTCGACGGCGATGTCGCCAGATTAATCTCGTGCACGTGTCACAATGTGTCACGCGACTAATCCGATAATGACAGAGCGAGGGTAACTGTATTCCCCTCAATTTCCCCGATCTGGCGACACAGCTTAACTCCAAGCGGGATCCCCCGGCGGCGGTGGGGATAAAATTTTGACAGTTCCGGTTGAGACCTTGGCGACAGTTACGGAGAGAACACCGTAGCTCTTTCTCTTTTTCTTTCGTAGGAAGACTGAATGTCCCAAGTGAGGGCACGTGGACTTATACTAATGTATCAGTTAGCGGGGGAGCCGAATGACTGGGAGTAGAATCGTAAAGCAGCGGCGGGGAAGTTCGGCAGTCCTGGGTAAGAGTATCGATAACAATAGTAGGAATGAAACGTTGCGGGTACAATCAACTACTAACAGAAACTAGTGAAAATAGAGTCAATATTCGTTAGAAAATATAACGATAAATCGCGGTTTACAAACTCCTTTCTCACGAATCAGGTATCGAGGCTTACAACGTACGTAGAAATCGATTATAAATAGTTACTGCATTTTGTTACTGGATCATCAAGTGCTCGATATCCCCGTGCGCAATCTCTCGAGTGTGTGTCGCTTTTGTTCGGTATCAACCCTCGTGCTTATCCTAATATGAGCAAAAATTGAATGAAAGAAACACTGTTGCTCCGAAGCTTTGGACCACTTGGAATGACAGATTTCAGTGTGTCAAATTGATTAAAAGCAAAATAAAGTAATATTCTCGAAAACGCAAAATTTACTTTTTCATCGAACAAAAAACTTTCAAGTAACCCCAAGTGTTTCAGTCATAGTGCGTTCAATTCAAATTAATTAGAGTATTTTTAAGTGTAGGGTAAACGTAGGAGCGATGCCACTGGCAAATCAACGCCACATTTGTGTAGGTAGGTATCTTCCGAATAAGATTCCCCCTGATCGCTTCGATTGTGTTTTATTTTCATATTACTCGAGTGCCCATGAAAACAAAAAAAAAAAAAAAAAAAAAAAAAAAAAGAAAGAAAGAAAGAAAGAAAGAAAAAGAAAAAGAAAAACAATACCATCTGTAAAGAAAACAAAGTTGTTAATGGATTTTAATGAGAAAGCGTGGCGTCTCTCCTACGTTTTCCCTGTCTAGAGTGATACAGTCTTATTGCGGTTTCGCGAATACGAACCTAATCGTTGGTTCGTTCCTTGGTAATCAAAGGATCGAGGAATCGTATCGAGTATTTCAATACCAGTTTCTTTTGAGGAACATCGCCGATCGTCCGAACAGACATGGAAGATTTTTGTTTTTTCTGCATACAATGCAGATTACACTATCCAAGAAGGATCAATTTTTGAAATCCCGACATACGAATATTAATCTTTTCTGTACAATATTCTTTCTATAAATTCGTTTTCCCTAGAAAGTAATTTTTAATCTCTAAGAGAAGAAAAATAATTCGCCAAGGCCAACATTGTTCACAAAATATCAGTAACTACACCTGAACAATTTTTACACAGTTTTGTAACTGGTCGAAGCGTATCGTGCAACACGGTTAAATACGAATGGCCCACGTCAGTCATCTTGCGGAGAACTTGATCGCGAAGCACGGCTCTCACGTTTTTAATTCGGTATAAAAAGATAGAGTAATTATTTCGAAAAGGGTCCTCCTCGCCACCTATTTCGATGACCTTTAAATATGTCGTCAAGGTCGTTACACTGAATTATTTTTTCTTCTTTGTTTTTTAGATATTCAGAAAAAACTGTTGGTTCTATTACAGCGAATTCCGCGATTTTAAACGAATTTTGGTTAGGTCTCGGTGAGGTTTGGGATGGGGGCTGGCTCCGTTCCTTCCCGCCTTAAAACACGTGTTCCGTCAATGAAAAAGGGCGGAGCGAGTAGCTGTGGCGAGTATCCGTAGTTTTTTGTACCGTAAATATCTCGAAAACGAAGACCGAGCAACGGTAACGGTGTAGGAGGTACAGGGAAAAGTTGTTCGGAATGATAACCTTGACAACACGTATTTCAAGATCATCGAAATTGGCGAGGCGGAGCCTATTCTAAATAATTAGCAAAGATAGCGAGATATGTTTAACGGATTTTAGGTAACTTGTGACGGCCCTGGTAGTGTTCGTTCAATTTGTACTGATGGTAGAACTTTTTCGGGCAGAGCGTGCAACAGAATTTCTTCTCCTTGTTACCACACTCGACTCTCTGATGCCTGAGCAAGCTATCCCGCCATTTATACCTCTTCCCGCAACCGAAACAAACGTTGATCGCGCCACTGTCGTTGCGCGAGCTCTTCCCTTCCGATTGGTGGTGCGGCTGGCCCCCGCCGCCGGAACCGGAACCGGAACCGGAACCGGAACCGGAAACGTATTGCTGCAAACTCGACGAAGCGGCGTACGGCAGCTGCAACATGGAGAACGTATCTGAAATCGAAAGAAAGAAAGGCGGCGTTTAGTCATTATTCCCTGAACTGTTCTCTCGTCTATGCAAATACGCGAGGTTCGTTAGAATCTTACTGATCGCGAGGGAAAATCGTGTCGTTTTTACCGACGGAAACGCGCGACGTGCGAAAGCAGAGTAACACGACAGTATCAAATTTCATTTCTCCCTCGAGGTTACAATTAGATCTGAGGAAACTTGTGCCGGTGAGAAGCGTTCCCTTGCATCCGGGGATCTAAATAAGGTTAATACCGAATGATAAACTATCAAATCAATTTTATTCGACGGAAACAAAAGCACGGGTCAAACCAAAAAGATTTATTTCGACATCTTTTCTTCTCTGTATTCTGAAATGTTCTTGAGTTTGCGAACAATTTGAACTGTAACGAACAAAAATTTACTATATCATTGTTAAACAATGACAAACGTATGAATGTTCAACGTGAGAAAGAAGACTACAATGGAGAGTCTATTGTAACAGATTAATCATCGTAGCGATCGTAAAGTACAATCATCGGAAATTCCGTGGGCCCCAACGTGATAACGATAAGTATGCCACATACGAGTTTAACGAAAAATTTGTTTAAAACTGTTTCAGAGTAGTCTGAACGAACCTAAGCTTACCTGAACATCCGCGGATGTTCTGGTACGCTTCGAATAAAAAAAAAAAAAAAAAAAAAAAAGAAAAAACAAACAAAAAAGAAGAAAAAAGAAAAGAAGAAACAAGAGACATTTGTTTCATTGTTGCTTGTGGATAAGGTCAACGTGGCGGTCTAACTCGTAACGCCGATTGTATCGTTTTCCACACTGGTTGCACGCGTGCCGTTTCTTGTTCTCGCCGCACTCGGTCGACCGATGTCTTCTCAGATTGCTACTGTATTTGTAAGACTTCCCGCATTCGCATTGATAGATGTCCGCCGGTTGAGGGATTAACAAGATTTCGCGGGTTGGCATCCGATCCGTATTGTACCATGCTCCTGAAAAATTGAGATTCTTAAATAACGTTGGAACGCCTCGCAAACCAAGCGATAAATTACACGCGCAACGAACTACACATTGAAATACTTTTGTTAGTCAGAATCGATTTATTTCCTATCTTGACCGGAGGGTAATAAAATACAAAACAAACGAGTCCTTCGAGTTTGTCGACATTGGTCAACAACATTTATCTTCGTAAGTATAATAGTTCGATAATTGCCACAGAACTGTGATTTCTATGTACATCTGCAACAACGGAACGGATTATTACCCAGTCGGCCAAATCTGCTTCGAGCAAATTTTGATCAATGTTTGTATTGATACTTGCCGAACAAAAGGCGGTCATTTTGGTGCCAAGACCATGCTCGGAGCAGAATTTGGTCCCTATTTGCTATGAATTTACCAGCAAAACTTGTCGACAAATTCCGAGCCTAATACGGAAACACATGGGAATTTCTCCACTAGTTTTGGTAGCAAATTGCTTGGTCAACCTTTTTGATGAACGTGAATTGTGAAAGAGCTGGATCACACGTTACCGAGTTATAACAATTAGATTACCTTCGCATTTGTTTACATATCATCTCAATTCGTACTGGTACATAAGTCAGCAACAACAGTCATTTCGTCAACAAAACATGTACTGGCCCTGCCATTCAAACATTCGATAATTCGCAATTCGCAGTCCGAGAATTAATTTGCAAGTACGTTCGATTCTAATCGTCTTCCTCCATTTTAGATACTAATGAAACTGAAAATTTGATTGAAAAAGTTGTCTCGCGCAGTCAATCGTTCCGAGTTTCTATGCAGTATTTACATTCTATGGTGCGCGACTATGTGATTTTTTAGTTCGTATCGGTACTTGAACTTCTTATCGCACACGTGACAGGAGAATCTCTTTTCTTTGTTCCCGCAGTCGACCCTCTTGTGCCTCTTTAAGCTGTCCAGCCATTTGTACTCTCTTCCACAGTCGGTGCATAGATAGTTAGTTTGTTGAACGTGCAGATAAGGATCTGTTGCGAAAGGATCATTCTCCGTTTGTTGCGGTTCCGTCAAGTCCCGTATACGCCTGCACAACCTACTGTAGGGCAAGCTCTCTTCGCCTCTGCGACGCTCCTTCTTCTCTAAGATCCTCGCAGCATCGTATATTCCCGTGTTATCAACACCTGCAGGAGAAGCAAAAAGGGTAACGATAATGCGTCACGAAATGATGCACGACTCAAAATTAGCTAATCAAACATTCTGATTAATTCTACAGGAATGGCTGGAATAATGTAAAACACGGTTCGCATAGTGCCAACTTCAAGCTTCGGATTTAATGAACGTACACGCACACACACACGCGCACACACACACACGCACACGCACACACACACACAGGGGGGAGGGGTTGCTGGTGGTGATATGCTAGTGGTGTTATCGATCCCTATAACCCATAACTGGAGCCTTTAACGAGCAAGGAATTACGCGGAGCGAAATGAAACTATTCTGGAAGATATACTTTTTTCCGTGTATTTTTTCATACAAACGAATAATTGGTACGAACGATACGGACGCGAACGTACGCGATGAAAAAAACGCGAGCCTTCGCGTGCCTTCGCGTGCCCTCGATTGGTACGCAACGAATAATAGGTACGCTACGATTAATTGGTAATATAAACGAGTTCAGTTTGATTTCGCACAAGATCACGATAGCCCCAGAATAATAAGACCAGAAAATACGAAAGTAGTTCACGAAATCGGTTTGCTACCAACATCCAAGTATGCAACATCATCAAGTTCGACATTATCCCTTTCGTGGCCAACACGACATATGTACGTCTCACTCGATTATTTAAACAAATGTCGTTTTCAATTTTCAACACTGCGCTAGAGGCGCTCATTTTATTATCATAATTGAGCACGAAACTGACGTTTTTACAGTTTAGAATTACGAATAATGCGATTGGACAACAAAATGAGTTTCTTTTTCGAATGAAAATGTATCGCTAAAAAGATAATAATTATGAGTATATTGGCAGTTAGCTGATACCGAAGACCGTCTTGAAATTTTCGAAATAAATACAATAATTGTTTCGTAAAATCTGGTTTTCACATTTCAAAGGTAAGGATAATTCCCAGTACTAACAAAAATTATGTTTTAATGTATCGAAGTGGTTTTAAGTAGCATTTACTGCGTAGGAGGAAGTTGCTTTTATGACATGAAAGTACAAAAATATATTAATGATAATACGGGTGGAAGTATACTAGAGAGACACCTGCAATCATACTGGTCTGTTATGTATTTAGTTTTACAAATACGAGGACCGCGGATCTTCATGCAAAATAAAAATGTTCTAGTTGAATTACAATGAAACTGGAGTGAAATAAACATTTATGTTCTTCCTTAACACGTTTAACCGATAGAAAATACTTAATATAACGGAATTTTTAAATTACTTAAATGTCTTTAACTGTTTACACCTACTCATTGTTGTCACGAATGCATAAACTCCGCAGTCTAATGATGTTACATAAGAACTGTGTACCAGAGGCGATTCACGCGCTTAACGCTGGGATAATTAATTTCTACAGAAATAACAAAGGGTATAGCCGAATAAAATGGTCAAAACTGCCCTTGGATCAAATTAACCCTTTCGCTACGGCAGTCCGCTCCGCCGAAGTGACGCCACTGAACGGGGCACCGCGCCGAAAAGTGTGCACGATGAACGTCGGTAGTCTTTTCGGTGTTTACAGGTTGCCGGATATAGACGGCACCCGTAGCGAAAGGGTTAAAAGGCTAATGGGCCATTCGATAGGGCATCAAGACAAACCATGCTGTGCAACATTTGAACAATTTGATTTGGGAGGGTAGTTATGGGGAAAAATGAAAAAGATTAGTTTTTGGCCTATTTTCCCTACTGCGGCATATGTGAAAATTCAGAAAAAAAATCTAACAGATGTCAAACACCCGGATACATATGGTATACTGTAATTCCATGTATTCCGTATGTATATCAGCGTCGTTAAACATTTATCGATTCACAACATTAATTCGGACCAAGGTCATTGTCGACCATCTTATCCGGCTATAACCTTTGAGAAAAGAATAATTCAGTCACGAAAGGGTTCAAACGCTTAATGATTGAGATTGAACGGAGATTGAACGGAGATGATCCGTATCGGGATTTAAGAGCCGGCGTGTTGCTTCGCTCAAAGGCTGGTTTCTTTGTCGCCACAGACGAGTCTCTGGTGTCTTCTGAGGGTGTCCAGTCTCTTGTAGCCCTTGCCGCACTGACTGCAATAGAATTTCTGCCGGTGCAGCCACTCGACCTCTTCTTGGAGCTTTTCTAACGAAGCGTCGCATTTGGTTTGATGCCGTTTCAAACTGTCCATCCTCGTGTAAGCCCTGCCGCAACCGTCGCACCGGAACTGCTGATGACTCTTGGCGATCTTCTGCGCCATATTGGTCTCGACGGTGTTCAAGATGGACGAGTCGCAGAGGAGATAGCTCATCGGCAGCTCCCCGTGGAACGAGACTTCGCAAATGTCGTCGTCTTGATCCTTCTCCGCGTTGCTCTCCGTGCTCTCGCCTGCAAAGACGCGTCATTCTGTTAAAACGGACGAGATCAGCGAAACAGGCGAGGAGCGAAGGCTCTGCGAATAGCGAGAAGCATGCACACTGCCAAAGTGACCTCGCGCTTGCGTTGCTTTCGGGCAAAGTCGAGGCTATCTAGCTGATTAAGTTTGTTCAAAAACAAAAAACAAAAGACCAAAAAAAAAAAAAAAAAAAAATAAAAAAGAAAAAGAAAAAGAAAGGAAAAAGAGAATCGTTGTTAGTCGTATTACAATTAATTTGTTTGCGGGAGGCTGGGTTTTCTAGCTCACAAGCAGAGACCGAAGAGACTCATTCAATTTACGAAACGTTCAAATATGCGTTTTTATTTGATTCCAGTTTACGATATTCGTTGAGATACATTCCGTATGGACGTACAGCAATTTCTTGTTCCACATTTGATCGATGTTCTTTTATTTTTGCGTTTCGTTGGAGTAAATTCTTACGATAGGATAACAATCGAATACTCTGTACCAGGTCTGGGCACGGTTGGGACCCCTCCACGGTGGCAACCCCCACCAACCTCTCTCTCATACAGCGCGCACCTTCGTCGCGTTCGCTGGTGTCTTCCTTGCTCCACCGTGTGTACGTATTTTCGTAGCAATACGCGACAGGCGAGGCGCGTCCTTTCTCCATGGTAACGTTGCTTACTGCAAGGGGACGCACAATCGTGGCAAACGCAGAGTCGTTAGATCATCCGGGGGAATTGACTCGAATCGAGGGGAAAAAGTTACCCCTCTCTCTCTCTCTCTCTCTCTCTGTCAGTATCGGAGAACGTTAGTCACGTGACCGGGCCGCAGCGCGGCGAAAGCGTAGAAGGGAAAATTAGAGTGGGGAAACAAGTCTTGATCTGGCGACTCTGGGCGAACATGCCTAGCCCTGCTCTGTACGCTACACCGGTGCTTGTTTAAACAGCACGCAACGCTGAGTTGCATTTTCGCCTCTGGGAGGATAACAAATGTCGACGTAATCTGTAAGCGTGTCGGTACATTAACAAGAACATTTTGATATTATCGAATTAGCAACTCCTGCAACATCTTATTTGCAAGAGAATACATTTGCAGTTTTTCTCGTGGAAGTTTCATCCCGTAGAAACTACGATGTTTGTTATAAACTTGTTTTGGATTACGTATATTATAGTTACAGTATATCTTCGCGTTTCGTTCAGACGTACAAACTCCACAGTTTACAATGTGAAAAGAGAATTGAGAACGCTGTCAACTACAGCTTCGAACGACTCGTACTTTTATACATTGATTTACAACAACTTATAAAATTATCTGTATTTTATAATATACTAACTTATCCAACAAACACGTAAACGTTCGAATTCCAGCACCCAAAAGGCAGGTTTTACAAATATAACTGAAGCCCGATGTACACTTGTCAACGCTACAACTATCCACTTACCGCTGTAAACGGTCAATGAACAACTCTAATAGATTTTCCATACAAAGCAAGAAAGAAAAAATGAACGAGACTGAACGAGAAAATCCTTGAAAACTGCTTACAATCTTTTTTTAACAGATATTTACCGTACATTAGGATTTAAGTGTGTATCAAGCTTGCGATAACGATCTTCAAAAGAAAGAAAGAAAAAAAAGAAGAAAAAAAAAAATAGAAGAAAAAAAAGAAAGATCAGAAAAATCTAGAAATCGTTCGATAGCGACGATTCATTGCATCGTCAGTCGCGGACTGGACGTCGCGAGGAGCGCCGAATGCATCGACTTCACGTGGGAGATAAAAGACAACGGTTTCACGAACTTTTTGCCGCAGAAACGACAGAACAGTCTCTCCCCTTTCACTTTGCAATAATTCTTCTCGTGACGTCGCAGGCTGTCGAGGCGGGAGAAGCTTTTGCCGCACTCTTCGCAGATCACCGTCTTCACAGACTTCTTCCGTTCCTCCACTTCCGGCGAGTCGTAGCTGCTGGCAACGAACTCGAACAGGGTCTGCGAGGCATCATGGTCCGTTTTCAGGTACCAATCGACCGCCTCCGCTTGATTCCCTGCGAAGAACGAACAGCTCGCGTTAACGTATACGAAAAATGGCGAGGTGAGACGAGTCGGGGGAAGAACATGCAGCGAGGACATGAATCGAGGGGAATACAGTTCCCCCCCCCCTCTCTCGCTCTCTCTGCCAGTACCGGATTAGTCACGTGACATTGTGACACATGCACGAGAGAGACGAGACGTCTCGTGTGACCGGGCCGTGGCGGAAGCGTGGGGGAATAGCGTCGTAGAAAGGGGAACGGTAGAGTGGGGAGACGAGCCTTAATCTGGCGACTCTGGCCACGATATGAAATTGCTCGCTATGGTTATTGAAATTCAATTTGTTTAACGTCTGGACGGAACATTGAACACCTACTGGAAAGAGGAATAGATAAAGTTTGTTCATAGGTTTCCGGGAATTTATTGAGAAAGTGTCAAACTTTTGTGTACGTTTATTTATTTCGACCGGTGTTATCAGCTAATCAGCGAGGAGCGCTCATGAATTTGTAAAGCAAGTTTCTTTAATACAGATCTTTTTGCACGATACACTACTGCTAAAATACATCGTAAGTGGTATAAATAAGTTATAAATATCACACGAATGATAAAGTGTAGTATAGCTGGACACAAAAAAGTGGGGAAAAAAAGGAATGAACGACTCAGGGGCAAAATATGTTACGCACACAATCATGGCCAAAACTGAAATTTCAGAAAAAGAAGTACATAATACCGTAGAATGTACCCTTTCCATGTCGACGTATTTCCAATGTAAACGAATATAAAAATTGTACTTATTTTTACAAAAATTGTACTGTCTCCAAAAAAATCGACAACATGAAAATTGTATGCTACTCTTGGAACCATACAACTTTCATTTCAACCATTTTTTCATACACGAAATAGTTTCAAAGTAATTTAGGTGACACGGTTAGCTGGATCACCCTGTATATTACTATAAAATGAATTCCTCAATCTGGACAAGAAATTCTGTCACCCGTATACAGTGCGTGTACTAAATATTCATAAACTGTTTAAAATCAAATAACGTTTTCAGAATTGGACCAAACAACTTGAGTTTTTTTTTTTTTTTGAGATGTTCGAAGGGTTAGTTTACTGGGTAAATGTGGGTAATGTGTATATAATTTTGTCTTATATTGCTATTGTTATCTTTACTTTTTTCTTTCCAATTCCGCCTAACAGAGATTTAAAAAACAAATTATTCACGCATTACCGGGTAAACTAATCGTAACGTCTGAAAAAAGTTCAGTTTGGTCCATTTTTAAAAAAAGTTATTCGTTTCTATAGGTGTAGGTGTAGTTCGTACACACGTACTAATTGTAAGACCGGCACGACAACGTGGCGATCGTCGGTTTACCATACATACATATTAGTCTAATGAGAGACTCGCGATCGATTAAAATTGGAGAATCCGTTGCGAGAAATGGAACGGAACGGAACGGAACGGAACGGAACGGAACGAATTAATTGATCCAGGTGGCCAACGGATCTTTCTGCGCTGGATTTTCGTATTCGCCGGTTGCAGCGTGCTTCGTGTTGCAATGATTGGTCAGCTCGTATCTTCGGTAAAATTTTCTGCGGCATATGCGACAGCAGTGCTTGGGCAGCTTCCCGCACTCGAGTCTCTGATGTCTGCGCAGATTCGCCATCCACTTGTAACCTTTACCGCACTCGCCGCACATGTAGTTTTGCAACGCTAGGGAACGAATTCGAGACACCCGAGCCTTGTAGAGCATCGGACTCGGCTGGAAATTCTTCGTATCCACGAACTCCATGGGGCCCATGCCCTCCATCGTGGCTGGGCCGACTGGAATGCGACAAAAATCGGTTACTGCGATACCACTGCCACAGAGTCTCGTTAACTTAACAGAAATTTCAAAGTCACTACGAAGGATGAGAAAATGTTCTATAGAAGGTACTGCTGATACTACGAAATACACGCACGCACACAGATATAGGTGGAGGAAAGAATGAAAACGCGAATACTCGTGGTCGCCAGATTAAGACTTGTCGCCCACTCCGCCCATCCCCTACTACGAAGCTATTCCCCCATTTTCCGGCGGGTAAGCATTCCCACGCTTCCGCCACGGATCGGTCACGTGACACGATGCGCGCACCCAATTCGCCTAATCCGGTAATGCTAGAGAACGGGCAATAAAGCATACAGTTCCCCTCGATTCGAGCGAATTCCCCTGATCTGGCGACACTGCGAATACTACTCTCGGAGAGGACGAAGAAGAGATTTTGTCTACCGTTCGATAGCTTAGTGCACGCCCGCATCGACATATGTAATGGGTCATTGCAAAAGTCCATACTAATTTCAGGAAAAATGTTGATTTTGCTTCAACGTAATCTGGTCTAGGATTTTTCCAGATGCCTGGAAGGAAATTATGAGCACCATAATGCTTCGGGGGTCGCGCTAATTCGACGATTACTACGATTTCGGACTACCGGACTAGATCCTTTTTGGTACTAAGGTAGCAAGGTCCCTCGATGCTAAGATGCGGTGACTCGTGTAATTTACAACGGCGTTCATGATCAATAATTTTATTAAATTGTTGAACATTGGGAAAAATACAATTTTTCGGGATCTGGCCACACAATTTGCACACACGGAAGTCATAAAATGAATATCAACGTTAATGTTAAAAAAAAACACACACACACGGAACTCCTGAACGACTAACCCCTTAATTCTGAAACGCTTTATTCGAAGTAACGTAAAACGAATATTCTTTTGTTTTTCATTGTGTCATAATTGGGATTACGAGCTCGCGTCAAGAGCAGTTAACTAATTATCGAAACGATTTCACTACATTTAGTTAGAAATTTTGCATGATTGCTAACTTTCATACAGAAAATACCTGAATGTCTCGGAGAAATAATTCTAATTCACGGTACAGTAGTATTTCCGTAACTGTCGCATCGTCGGGTCTGCCGAGCGACAGTTTTAGCAGATGTGCTACAGTCTTTGTTGTGTGCCGAACGTAGAGAAGGCTAGCGATTGAAGAAGAAAGAGGGATCGTAGGGTTCGACGCTTCGACTCTCTGCCTCTCTTTCTTTTCCGTTCGCCGATCTCTTTCGCGCTCGAAACTTTAATCACTTAACTTTACTTTAGTCATACGAGCAATTAGAATCGTATCTATATCGCGTTTGGTGTCATTCTAGCCAGAGAGGAGAGACGCGAGATGGTAAAAGTTTTTATAAAAAAAAAAAAAAGAAAGAAGAAAAAGAAAAAAAGAAAATAAAATAGAATAAAAAATTATGTTATTAGCAATCTTTTGCTTCGCTTGCATCAGCGTAAGTCTCACCGATACTCTCGACCCCTCGCTGGCTCGGTTGTCGAGCGTGTTCACCGCTTGACACGTTCCTAGGAGGATCCCCCGAATGGTGGGGGATACTATTTCGACGGTTACGGTAGAGAGGTTCGCGACAGTTACGGAGATAATCGACTCGACATATTCAATAAAATCCGTCCACGGTTAAGGGGTTAATTTCGAAGTGGTCTCTAATCGGTAAGTGGTCTCTAGAGCAGGTCCGAGTGGTGAGCCAGCAAGTGTTCCTTGAGCCTGTCGCGTCGGTAAAATTTCCTCTCGCAGAACTTGCACTCGTTCGTCGCCTCCTTATTGCCGCACTGCAGCAGATGTCGACGCAAGCTATACATCCACGCGTACGACTTGCCGCATAGACTGCAGGTGAAGAGCTGCTTCTTATTCGGATCGTTCGCTGCGCCCTGGTAATAGTACGGGTCGTTGTAATTCCCTTCCTTCGGCAGAAGATCATCCACCGGTAGATTATGGTAATTGTCTAACGTGCTCCACGTATTCTTCGATAGTAGACCTGTCGAATGAACATACTCGTGAACGAACAGAAACAGATGCAGAGAAAAATATCTGGGCGACAAATCGTCAATTTGAAAATGAACAGTGGGGGTAAACGGACTATGTATCGACGAATTCGACTTGAATGTTTGTTTAGATTCGAGATTACGGTGTAAGGGGAAAGTGTTGATCGAATGAGAATCCTTGATTCGATATATTATGGTTAGCTTAACGATATCGAGTTTAATGTGTTACATTGCTCGTTGAATGTCGTTTATTTCTAGGTACATAAAAAGCACAAGTACCAAGAGATTCCTGGTATGCGTTTTATTCGTTGGAAAAGGAACGCTTGTACTTTGTAAAAAAGTATATAAACAATTGATCGTAAATGCTTCTTAGAGTTTAACACAATCTGTGTACTACAATTACCTTCGATGGTAACCACGCGAACGCATACTTCTATAAACCCGATATAAATTAGTAAAGATCGATCGAGCCTGGGGGAGATGCGTGACGAGAACTTTTCAAACTGTACTGTCACACAAGTTTCGTCTTCGTTAGCTTCATCGTGTTATCCCTGTCGGATGCTGCGCCAAGACATAACAACTTCGTATCGTGGACAGTACAATTTTAAGGCGTTTACAACTAAAAATGGCGCAGGTCCTAAAGTATACACGATGTTCTTAAAACGGAAAGTACTACTAATGTTTTAGTGTACACAGGGTGTCTCGGTAAAGTCACCGAATTGGTTTTAACACTTTCATTTAGCTTTACAAGAATCTCGAAATAAAAGAAGTGAAAGTGGCAAAGTAAATTTCAGCACGGTGTGGTTTCGCATACATCTTGTCAACACGTTGAACGCGATATCGATACATGTATTTCTTTCAGGCCTTTCGCGTGAAAACAAAATGTCTTTCAAACAAAACAAAAGGAAAAACTGAACTGAAACATCCTGTACCGTTGTCAAGCTTTACACTCCGTTTCGTTTAACGTACGTGTTAATTTCGAAAGCACGGGTCCGTGTGTTGTTCGCGAATGTTGCTCTTAAACGAACACGTGGCCTAACAAAGTAGATATGCAGGGTGAGGCACCTAAGACAAGTCACGCAAATAATTCACATAATTTTGCAAACACGAAGGAATGTTTGAAACAAAATCCCGAACAAAGTCTCGACTAAAGTTCTTTGCATTTCGAACAAGTTTCGTTTTACTTCGTTAACACGTTGTCTGTGATCGTGGTCACGAAGGACTGCCGGCATCAAACAAATCAAAACAATGTGCAACGAGACTGATACTTGTCAATACCATCAAATACAAACTGTTAAACAGTCTACGTTCACGTCTACGTTCGATCAGTGGCATTGAACGATTATAGTCTTCGAGTTCACCTCGAAGAAGATACAGTTAGAAGTATTGAAATCTCGTTCGGGCGACTTGTCTCGGGTGAGCGCAGACTCGAGACCCGTTTCGATAGTTGGAGCCGCGTGGACGCAAAGCGTGAGTCGACGCGACGCGACGCGACGCGACGCGACACGGCGTAATTGCGAAGATAATCGCTACTCCGGCTTGTCGCCGAGAACGGGCGAGTCGCGGCACTTTTGCATTATGTGTCGCAGCTTCTTCTGGCATCCGACGATGTGCGAGTTTAAGACGAATCTGTGCTTGAACCTCCGGTCGCAGATCGGGCAAACCTCGCAAGGGGCAACGCCGCACTCGAGCCGCTTGTGTCGGCTTAACGAGGTGGTCGCCTTGTACGTTTTCCCGCACCTGTTGCACACGTACTTCGCCTCGCTGTCCTTCGAATCCTTCCCCCTTTGGATTCTGTTCGGCTTGTAAGCTGTCTCGGTGTAACAGAGCTGGTTCCACAGCGCGTCGCTGTTGTCGCGCGGCTGATGAATGTCTTGCGAAAGCAGCATAGTCGCCAGAAGCCCTGAAACGAGAGGATTTCGACGTTAGACGCCAGCCTTCTTCCTCTTTTCGCCTTTTCGCCTTTTCGCCTTTTCGCCGTTCCCCGCGACGGCGCGGCGGGGAAGAGGAAATTTACAAAATGTTCTCCATTATCGGAGAATTAGCACGTGTAGAATTGTCACGTTCCTGAAACTATTACTCCTCTCGTTTTTCGTTCGTTACCAATGCTACGTATCCACACGAGTGTTCTTCCTCGGAACTCTGTCTTTGTCGGAACCACTGCGGAACAATGGCTGTCGGAAAGTTCAACACAGGGGTGTACAAGAATTATATGTCACCACTACTATAGCGGGATTCCGTGTCTCTGGATCGGTGGAGGTCTGCTACGAAATTGTCCTTGACCCTTCTTCTCAAGGTCAACCTGGGTCTCAACCGAACCGTTCTCTTGAAAAACAAATTTGTTCAACGGCCAGTCTCGCAATAGTTGGCACACACTTTAAATCGGAATAACCTTTTCTATACGTTTTTTATTTTTATACGTGGTCAATTTCGCGGCCCATTTTTTTAATAGCGATCCAGATGTACAGAATCCCGTTATACGATAGTCGTGACATAATTTTGATACACCCCGTACAGCACGATAGCGGTGCAAGAGCAACACTCTACGGTGAACACGTAGCATTAAACGGAGGATCGCGAATAGATAAGGGGGTAGAGGTTAAATTAGCAGAAGAAGAGCAGCCGGGTAAGCAATAGACTATGTTATACAGAATATGCCAGTTCTAGCGAGAGTATGATTTCTTGCGTCGATGAGATATTGTCTTGCAGTTTCTCAGTCGAAAGAATCCGCTTCTTCGTTCCTTGTTCAATCGTGCGATCGGAGAAACGATCGTTTCATGGTAAGAAAACGTTTTTATTCAAAAGTGAAAATATTTGTACAATTGTGATTTTCTCGTGATCGGTCCGTATTTTCGAGCCAACAAACCTCTCGATACCTGTCGTTGTCTCGATAGCTCCGAATATTTTTCTATTGTCCTAACACACATTCACTGGAACTACCGTCGAAGGTACCGTCATAAAATTGCACTCGAGTCGCTTCCTCAGTCTTGATCGTCGTCGCATTGCCTCGGAACGCTAATACGTCCGTTTTCTTCTACAGGAAGCGAAGTGGTGGGTCAATTTGAACCTGTACGTGAATTTCTTCTTGCAAATCGGACAGCTCTGCCTCGGTTCCACTCCGCACACGAGCCTCTGATGCCTCTTCAACGATGTTTCCAACTGGTAACACTTGCCGCATCTGGTGCACTCGTGAAGCACAGGGTTTCTCCAGCAGGGCAGGCTCTGAATATTCGCCACCGTACGCCTCGGCACTGGAAAGACAATAGAGAAACATAAGAGAAGTCGACAATGGGAGAGACGCTTACATATATCGAGCGCGTGCATTAGCACGTACTCTCCTATTAGGAGAGAACTGGTATCAAAGGGGGGACATTTTCGTGAAGGACAACAGAGCTACGTAACTAAGGAGCCATTCTAGTGGTTCTGATTGGTGTTATTCGAAAAGTCAGTTATCTTCTCTTTTTAGAAAGTATATTTTGTCGAATAAGATAACATTCGCAATATTTCTTTAATTTAGCTCTATACAAAAAAGTTACAGTACTATTGAATTTTCTCTTAAGGGGGTATGCAACCCTGTAAGCCTAATAAAATGGAGTAAATCTAACAGTTGCTTTTCGTAAACGTTTACAAAAATTCAGCAAATTGCAATATCAAGAAAATCGTACGCTGCATTAAAGATAATCTATTTTTGTTTAACTTAATACTACAATTTTTTTTTGTATTACCGCTGGTTGCAGGCTATCAAGGTTTTGCTGGACATGGAGTTAGGTAATGTTATACGACTCCACCATTTTGTAATTTTATGGAATAAAAAAAAAAAGGAAAATAAAGTTAAAATATTGCTTAAAAAATGTTAGATGTTGCAGGATTGCATACCTCGTTAAGTTACATTATGGTCATTCTATAACCGGATGTTCAGCATGTTGCTAACAATAAGAAATAATTATCAAATACCCAAATAAAAAACTCGTTTTATTATAGAACCTAACATAATGCTTGAGATAACAGCTACGTTAAATGATCCAATGGACGTCCTATTCATAATGTTTTGTGTACGGCATTCATCAACTATATTACAAGGAAACTACACTATCTGGCTTTCGCGGAAACTATACGAACACTGTGTGTAAAATATTTCATTAATAAATAGTATGACCAGTTTGAGGAATATCATCGCATTTTAGTATTAAATACGCATTGTACTCGACGAAGCGATATCGGCGGACACGAATGAAATTTTTAGAGGAAGTAGTTCTTACAAAAATATTTGACACGTGGTTCTTTTTATTGCCCATCAGTCATATTTGGATTGGTCGCAAAGAACAGATTAACAAGAAGAGTTGCGTATGTTTGAATAATCAATTTTGTCACGGATGTCGTATTGGATATGTTTGTTAGTTGAAATATAAAATACGGATAAATCATAGTTTTGATTTTCCCATTATAAAAGAAAAAACCTTAGAGTTGAACTTTCTTGGCATTTTGTATGCATATCCAAGCCTATAGATGTAAAATAATAATGAAACAGGTAGGAAAGTATCACGATCTTTTGAATAATTATATCTGAATGACTTTCACGCTTAGGATCTCATCTTCGTGTTTCGTTACAGACTCGGATAAACAAGTTGAAAAAGATGACTTTTACTTTTTTCCTCGCAACTCCCAATGTAGCAACGCGGGTGTATGTATCTGGGAAGTATGTGTTCAAGATTTGCTTATTTCCGGGCGCAGTTCAATTATCACTTTAGGTGACAAGGGTTATTTGTAAACATGGTGTACGCATCTCCTATGCGACAGCCATCGATGTTTGTATTTGAACTTCCGGCCGCAAATCGAACATGTGAATGTCGGTTCTTTGCCGCATTCCACCCGGATATGATTCCTCAGCGCAGCGCGGCTCAGATACCGTTTGTTGCATCGACGGCAAATCCACACCTCCTGCAAGGTGCCTGCAAAAAAGAAGCGTTTCGCAATGGTTAGGGACACGGCTCCGCACTAGTAGCAATCGTTATCGTTCATTCTCGTTAGCTCTCGTCGCAAGCCACGCACACGCAGAAACACACGTGAATTTCTCAGGGGTCCACACGACATGACTAGACAGCGGATTTGACGCGGATTTATCGCAAAAATAGGGTGCAATTCGAAAGAGTACAAAGGTCCGAAAGAATATTTTTCAAGTTATTAAAGAATTAAGTGAAATTCTGTGCTTGGTACCAGTATCTCGCAATCGATGTAATTTAAAAACAATACGATCTTTCGTTTCAACCCGGTATAATAATCTGTCGGTGAGAAAAGTATGTCTGCGAAAGTGTATGTCGGTAAACATTGTCGAGGAAATCGGTCATGTCGTACGGACCCATTTGCCAGCACCTCGGGGAATGAGACGCTTTTGCTACTTGGATCGTTGTCATAAATTTTTTATTGCCTTTCTGATAGCCGTCGTGTACATTTCTGGAAGCCCTACATGTACAAAATGTGTAACAAAATATCTGCTTTCTACAATACGAATTGTTCGCTAGTTATCTATTGTTTCAGTCGCTTCTACTAAAATACCCCCCTTCTGTAAAAATATCTTGTGGCTTTTGTTCGATTACGATGCACGTAAAGAATTCTATCAGTCTTTCTTGTCTTCGGTGCGTTTCCACAGCCTTCAGTTTGTCGTTTAAGCTGTTCAGTTTTCACAATGACGGTTCTCCTAGTCGTTTTCTGATTAATCTACGGTTTACGCTCACAGCGGCGGATCCAGACGTGGGCTTTACGGGCTGCAACCTAGGGCCCCGTTCGGTCAAAGGGCCTCCTTTGCGTTAAACAAACAAAACAAAAAAAAACAAAAACAAAATAATAATAATACAACTAAAAACAATTTAAATTAAAAACTTAAGGACAAATAAATTATATACAAATTTTTTAAAAATTGGTTTGGCCACCAAACAATGTTAGCCCAGGGCCCCAAAATTAACGGTCCGCCGCTGTGCATTAATTCTCGGGACCACGTACACTTGGATAGCGCCAGCAAATGTTATCTTTCATCGAATCGGACTGTCCAACATGTTAAACTCTTCGTAAGCGATGAAATTATGGCATTTTGACGAGTTTGATTCACATTTCGGTAAATATGCTACTGTTGATCGTACTAGAAATGGCTGTAGACTTATGTATATTTTATGGCACTAAACTCGGCGATTCGACAGAAATTAAAACTCAACCATTGATAAACGTGTTTTCATCCAAGTGAATATAACCCCATAAATGTACAATGTTGGTCAATGAATACTGCTGTTACCAGTGGTGTGAAATCATAGGAGAACAACGTTAAATATTAAATTACAGTTTAAAGCTCCGTTACATAAATTTAATGAATCCTCCCAAAGGGAATGCTTGGTTTACCGACTTGTAACAAGTAGACAGCGGATCATTACGCAAAATAAAATCTTTGAAATTTGTTTCTTCCTTGATATGCATAATGGATTGAAAATAATGCAACAGTATTTCTAGATTTTTCCAATGTTTGTACAGTTTTAAATTACACCTACTCATTTTTGTCGTGAATGCACGAAATCCGCTGTCTACTCATAACTCACAGCTCTACTCGAAATCAAGGCCTTATACAAGGTGAGTATGTATAAAAGGAAGTGTGCGTACGAGGAACCTTCCCTCTTAGGTGACGAGTCGTGGCTCGGTATTCCTAGGATTAATATAGAACCTAACAAAATACAGTAAAAAATCTCTTACGTAAAATAATGATCAGTCGAATGGAAGAAAAAGGCGAACGCGATGGCGCGCGCGATTTGGTATCGTAACAACACGATTCATTGTCGAGTCATTGTTCGAGAAGCAACGGTTCGGTTTGCTTCCGATTATTGAAACTGTCTTGTGTGCAAGTTCGACGCAAGGTGCGACTGTAGTCTGTGTTTGTACTTGAATTGCCTGCCGCAAAGAACGCAGGCGAACGCGGGCGCTTTCCCGCAGAGCCGAAGGTGGGTGTACATGGAGGATTTCCTTGAGTAGACCTTGCCGCAGACTCTGCACGGAAAAACCGATTCCTCGCCGGGGTAACCTGCAACACAAATTATGGAGTCGTGCGTGCGTGCAAAAGACGACGGTCTACGATTACGATTACATTGCAGGCCTGGGTAACTTCTTCCCCGCCGTCGCTTCACCACCCCCACTACTGGCCACTTTGTATTACCCTATCGCAGTGTCGCCAGACGAGGGGAAAAAGTAACCCTCTCTCTCTCTCTCTCTCTCTCTCTCTCTCTCTCTCTCTCTCTCTCTCTCTCTGCCAGTACCGGAGTATGCACGATAGAGACGAAACGCGTCACGTGACCGAGCCGCCGCAGAAGCTTGGGGTATAGTGCGGCAGAAGGGGAAATTAGAGTGGGAGCACAAGCCTCGATCTGGGGACGATGTTTCCTAGCCAGCCCTTCTTCCACACTTGGTAAAAGCACGGTGCAGGAGTGGGAGGGGGACTCGCGCGTGGCTCGCGAGCCACCAGTTGTCCAGGCCTTGTTCAAATCGTCTCGAGTCATTTGTGTCGAGTGAAATCGTCGACAGATAAATGTTAAATATGGAGAAAGGTTTATCAGACAACATCGCATTTATTCAATCAAAGTGTTTCCGTTCTCTTTTATTTGTACTCGTATTGTTCGTATGCGTTGCTTAACTACGTAATGAAACGGCAGTCTCGTGGAACACCTTTCCCTTCCCGTTTATTGTTCGCCGAACAGTTCGTGTTCAGACCCTCGTCGATTCGTCCGGCAATGTTCGTTAAAATCGAGCTAAACTTTCGTCAACTTGCGTCCAAATGGATCGCGTGTCCCGTAACGTCGAACCTTCGATTCAATTAAGAAACTCGAGCTTTGGTTTCTAGCGAACGGTCGAACGAAATCATAACATGGTCGTGTCGTTGAACGACCGTGACCGTCCCTCAAATTCTTTCGCCGATTCGTCGAGCAATTGCCACTGGTCCACGTAATTGTGAATGGACGTGTGGTGTTTTCTCAGATGGTGTTTGTGCTTGAACCGTCTCCCGCAGAAATTGCAGGGAAATTGGGGCTCGATACCGCACTCCATCCTCTTGTGCAGTCTCAACGATTCCTTCCACTTGTAGGTCTTGCCGCACGTGTTGCACAAATAGCCCGGCCGGTATTGGAACGCCGGCAAGCCTGAAATCATAAGCAGGAACGTGCCCATTAGCCCCGCAAATTGAAATTGTCGTCGACTAGACAAGCACAGGAGGACCTCTCACTTTGAAATAAAACAATCTCTACGTGCCCCATCCATATATGTATGTATATCGTTATGGTTACAACTTGCAAAGGAACAGGGTCTATTCCTCTTGTTTCTTTTCTGCTTTTTCTTTTTTCTCGAACAAAGTATCTTTTTATTATTGCGTTTCTCAAACATCTTCGACAGAGTATCGTCCTATTGCATCTCAAAATACAACAAAGTTATTTAGCGATAGCGATCGAGTCGAGACGGTTACAGGAACACGAATACGCGAGTAAAAATGTTGGAAGGAGATTCTTGAACGTACCGGGATGTTGGCGCAATGGAAGATCCGAATTTTGTTAGTCTAACGACGTCAACGGCCAACGCTAACTAACGGTGTACCAACGAGTTCTGTGTCTGGCTCAACGCGAGTGGCCGTAAGTCTGCAATGTGAAATGAATTATTCTTTATCCCTTTCGCTACGGAGGTTAGCCCCGCCAAAGCGTCGCCGCTAAACGGGACCCATTTAGTTCCAGGGCATAGACGCCAGACGAGGAGGACGGGAAAAGCTACCCTCTCTCCAGGGGTCGCTTCGTGGCCGCCGCCGGCTATAGCTTATAGCCATATAGGTATTACGACAATTTGCGCATACATGTAACATGGTTTAGTCACGGTGAGTTACATTTCACTTTTCAATCTTGAACGCGACTTATTAAAAATACTATACTGTATATTACTCGTTGGTAAATCCGCTACGAATCGTCTAATGTCAGAAACTATTCTGGATTTCGCAAGTATCTAGTGATTCGACGTTATATCGACGGAAAGAGATCGACGAAGAGCCTCTCTAACGAGAGATCGATTGGCCGTTCATCGAGGTGAGCGTCGACAAATCGCACCGATGCCGTCTCTTCAGGTGCTGCTTCAAGTGGTGTTTGTGCTTGAACCTCCAGCCGCAGAACATGCAGCCAAACTGTGGCTCGATTCCACATTCCAATCGGCGGTGTTGCTGCAACGACTCCTTCCATTTGTACCTTTTGCCGCAATTCTCGCAGACGAATTTCCTAAGCAGGCCTAAAAATTAACGACACAACAAACTTGTACTATCGCCGAACGGCAAACATTGAATCGATGATAGGCATGCGTTATCGTTTTCGTGTTTCGCGAAATATTATTCGCTTCGGAGTGGTACGGTACGTTTATCTTGTAAAGCGTGTATCGGGCGGGGACTGAGAGAGCGGAAACAGTTTGGTGTCGCGCAGTCCTACCGAGCACAGCTGATAGCAAACAGCCGATTCGAACCTCTGAAACAGGTTCAAGAAACGGGGAATTCTTCTCGTCGCACGACAATTTCGACAGCCAATTGCGGAAACAGATGACCTTTTTGGTCTGCGAACGATCGTGGAATCGCAAGCACCTCGCACAGTGGGCCGGAATCGTGAAAACGGAAATCAAACAAATTTTAGAGCTACACATCCGCTATTTTGTTTTTGTAATTTTGACAGATCAGATTCATAATCAGCGACCTGTTTATTAGATCAGGTTTCGCGATAGCATCGATCATGTCAGAAAAGACTGCAAGCCCCCTCTCCCCCCCCCCCCACCGTTCGTAATAATTATAACCAGAAAGTGAAAACATAAAAGCGAAAATAAAAGAATGGTGTAAAAATTGATTAACGATTAAAAATTAGGAATGGACAAAAAGGATACTTTTCATCTAACGATGCTATTATTTATTGTTAGAACGACTTCGGCATCAAATTACAAAAGAAATCGCAAACGCGAGAGGTACAGTTAGCGGTGTAATACTGAAAGTTTCATCACGTGTTCGATCTGGACATGCGATCTAGTTTTATCAGGTGTGCTTGGTAGAGCAGTACACCGACATCGTTCGATACTCGTTGACGTTGTAGACGGTAGACTGCCAATTGTGAACGTGAAAGAGATGCAACTTCAACTGGCCGCTTCGACGGATCTTGTGATGGCAGACCGGACACGCGTATCCGGGTTCTTTGCCACACTCCTCGCGCTTGTGCCGCATCAAAGATGGCTTCCACGTGTACTCTTTCCCGCAGACGTCGCAGAAATATCTTCCGCGATAACGCGTGTGATACGGAGAGGTCGGATATCCTGTAAACAGAGAGGGATATTAGTCGATTAGTCTCGTTCGCGCGTCCAATCACCTATTTCCATTCAGCTCTACGACACAAGAACGTCTATCGTATCCGCGGTATCTCACACATCCTTCCATCTATTATCATCGTCTTTATTACGAAAAAGTTCGTATAATATACATAAATATGTTTCCTTCCGCACAGAGTGTTTTTATCTTCTAATGACCGATGACCGTGGAGAGCGTAAGTAAAATTTGCTCGGCTCGAGTACAATCGTCGATTATTACTTAACTTCTAACGGTGGCAAGTGGACACACTGCCGATGGAAAGGTCCGAGATTGCTTGGAACAAACGAAATCAAAGAAAGGAACTCGATTCGAAGATAATACGAGTACAATGAAGCGTAGAATCGAAATGATATCGCACACCTTCTATTTGAAACAGTTGAAATGCGAGTTCTGTCCGACAAGCGATCGCGAACGTTCAACCGACAGCGCATATTACAGAGCAAACCAATCATTGAGTTACGACAATTGTCTTCATTCGTTTGTAGGAATTATCGGAACGATCAGAAACAAATGACCTATTTATTTGCTTGCAGCCACGCTTCTTATATTTTACACGATTCAACTAAAACTCGATATCACTCGCGATTCACTCTGACTTACGCTAGGCGAGAGTCTCGTCGTGCCACATACCCTCGGTATCCCCGGTCTGACGACGATACTGGGCCCAAGCGCACGGCGCGAAGCGGTCCGTTTCGACAAGTATTGCTGTATCGTGTAGGTCAGACTCGGGGTAACGGCGGAATGGATCAAGGAAACCTGAACGAGAACGCGCGTCTGAAAAGGTCATTTATCTCTCATCGCCCAACGTCGTATGAAACAGTTATCGTGTAGCTACGAAAGTTTCTTCTTCGACTACCACGCTGTTCGACGCTACAAGCTAGAATGTCTTCTCTGTATCGAACCAGTTATTCTTGCTAATTGTTCTTTCCATTGGCGATGACCCAATTGTGAACGGTGACCAAATGCTTCTTCAGCATCCATTTATGCCGAATCTTTGTCCCGCAAACGGGGCAACTGTGCTGCGGATCTTTCCCGCACTCTTCCCTCGCGTGCCTGACCAGCGATTGCATCCACCTATACTCCTTCCCGCAATTCGTGCAGAAATGCCTTCCCAACCTCTTGTAATAGTCTGGGCTGAAGTAAACTGAAAGAACAACAAGCTTCTGTAATTACGACCGAACATACGCCGGCTTGCGTGGTTTGTTGTTAGGATGCAAAATGAACTAAATGCGCGGTGAAAGGTATTAGATAGCCCGGCGAGTTGGTGACAGTGACTTAAACACGTTTCGTTTCAAGGAATAATAATTTATTGAAGGTTCGAGGCAAGTAAACTGTCGATACCACTTCTCGAGCTAAAAATTCAAAGTACCGCTACGAACAGTTGACCCATAAACTTATCGATAGTTGTCGATAGAGAAAATCAATTTCTGTTCGATCCGTCGATTCAATGTATCTAGAGATTTTCGCGAAGACCCGTGGACCAAGGACAGGGACTAAGGCAGGGGTCAAACAATAGTATTTCCTAGCCGATAAATGTCGCTCGCCCCGGACCCGCGTTTTCGACATTTATCGAGTAAACACTGTACCGCGACTTTACCGTTACTTTCTGGACCGTGACCAATTTGTCTCTCGTACGTGAAATCAATTTTTGATTCTTGCCGAGTTCGAGTTTACCAAGAATCCGCATTAGATGCCAGAAGAATCTTCAATGGTGGATAAATCGAGAAAAGAAAGTAAGATTTCAGAAATCAAAATGGGGCACGTTTATGATCTTCGAACAAGTTTGGATTATTCGCCGTTCGTAGAAGTCGCCTATCGTCGTCGCAGAAACGATTCAGTGATTTTTACAACGCACTTACGTACAGAACGAAAGTCGCTGAAGAAGCAGTTTATTTACAATATTTTCGTCTTATAAATGCTAGTTAAGTAAGAAACGGTACGACGTTTCGCGAATACTAACGTATGTACAGTGATCGATATCGCACGTTAAACATGTACAACACATCGAAAGTCGATTTACAGTATACAGTTGCAAAAACGTCCAGCGACGTTGTCAATACGAAAGTTTCGGTCGTTCATCGACAAAGTATTATTATTATACAACGGTACATGACCAACACTTAACTCAAATTTGGCAAAAATCAACCTACTCGTCGAATTTATTACATCCTTTATGATCATACAAAAATAATCGAAGGGCTGAGTTAAATGTTGTCAAGCAGTTTCTCGCAACATCTATGCTTGGTAGAACATCGATGGTTTTCGAGTAGATATCAGTCTTATAGAGACGAACAACAAGTCTTTGATTCTCGTATCGGTGCTGTTAATAAAGCCGTTACGCTAACGATCGATGTTTATCTCACTATCGCGATTCGTTCGTGGTCGGCTAAGATTTAACAACTATCCTCGGAACTGAAAATCGCTTAAACAGGATGACTCGTGTGATACACGTATATCAAAAATAAGTCAAGTTTTAGGAACTTTTTTACAGCTATGCTACACATATATCTTTTTATTCAACTGTTTTAGTCAACTGTTTTAAAGCATTAATAGGAAGAAAGAAATGCAAGAGTGAAACTTCGTTCGGGACATAAACGACCCAGCCAGCCGACGGGCTGTTAAATTTGTGAAAACGTTAATCAATGAACTGTCGCCGAACACGAACGAATAATAAATTAGATTCTTCCGTTACGTGATCGGACACCAACGGAAATACAAAAATGTAGTAACATGGTCGTCGTTAGTAGACGCAACAGCTTGCGTCGAGCTAAGTTTGACACAAGGAACTCGCGTATAAATTGCAAATACACGCACCGGTCTCGGAATGTAGTAGGAAAAGAAAACACCTTGAGAAGGTCGCTACGGTAACTGCCATCTCCGTAACTGTCGCAGAGCTCTCTACCGTAACCGTTAAAATCACATCCCCACCACTGGGGGGATTCCCTTCGGAACTTTTCTTTTCCATACGATGGGAAAAGATTGATTTCTAAATGAAAAATCCTTCTGTACGCTCGGCACGCTACAAAGAGTGTAGTAGCTCTGCTAGAACTGTCGCTCGGCAGACCCAAGGACGCGAGACAGCGAACGCGCAATGTCACCGTTCGACGGAAGCAAGAGTTCCCGAGACGCTTCACAGCAGCTTGTGTACGTTGGTCTCGTGGCGCAACAAATAGTCCCTACGTTTGAACTTTCTGCCGCACAGGGTGCACTTGTGTCTGGGCAGCTTGCCGCATCCCTCGCGCAAGTGTCTGGTCAACGAGTCCGTCCACGTGTAACGTTTCCCGCACTTGTAACAGATGAACGGGGCGTCGTAATTGACGCGATTGTGGTCCCTTTTCAATTCTGAAACAGATTGCAAACAGAAGAATAATCAGTTCGATGAGAAGTTTCGTTCAGTCGTATCCTTTCTCTCGTCGATGCAACGAGAGGACGTTACCATTCGCGCCGTCTTCGCGCGACCAAGCAGACACTCTTAGTAGGTACTGTCCATCTTCGGAACTCTCGTCAACGCAAAATAAATGTCCATGGGAAAACGGGCGATGGGGGACAACAGTAATAGGAGAAATGTTCACTGGACGGTTAACATTCTTTATTGTTCACAGCACGCCAACTATACAATAAATGTATCTTCCGACCGACGATTCATAGGTATCTTCGTTATAATCGTCATTTGTTGTTCGTAAACTGCGGATTTTTACTGCAAAATCAAAAATTGCCTGTATCCGTTGCAAGACGCAACAGACGCTTGGCAACTTCTTTCCTCGTTGAATAATTTTAGTCGAAAGTAATGTAACGATACTCTTCGATACTTTCAATCTTTTTATTCTCTTAAATTACTGCCACCTATTTTTCTCACAAATGCATAAAATTCGCGCGGTCGATGTTTTGTTATCCATCGAGAATGGCGTCGATGAAATCTTTAGACGCGGAGGGAATCGTTTTAAACTATTCTGGTGTTAGCGAATCAATCGAAAAAATTGTTTTTTGATACCGTGGCTCCGAGAGATCTCGAAGATGATTTTACTATGTTTCTTTTCATCGCCATTTATACCAACTTTTCAAGCTTGTTTGCAACTTTTCATAGATGAACAGTTTTATCATTTAACTGTAATTCAGACAAATTCTAAAGAAGGATCCATGAATTCTAAAGAAGAATGTAGCGTAACCATCTTGAAGATCTTTCAGAGCCACGTTATGTGAGAAAACAAATTTCGATTAATCCACTGTCTACCCCTCTAACAATCTTTCTCACGCTTTTATAGCTTTGAAATATGACGCACATTCACAAGCTTCCAAGACTACTTATGCTCGTTTCAAAAATTTATTTATACTAGTTAAGTATCTAGTGTCCATGTCGCTTAAAATTTCTTAGGCCCCCACACATTCCTGTCATTCTCTGTCTCTCTCTCTCTCTCTCTCTCTCTCTCTCTCTCTCTCTCTCTCTCTCTGTCCATTTTGTTCTTATAAAATACATGTACACAGAAGTTTCTATCTCAATCATTCCACTTCCGTTCATTCACTTCTACAGGGCATCTTGAAAGATTAACTGCGTAAATGTATCAATAGTATGTGTCTTTGGAAACACAGTGAGGAAAGTGACGGGGAGAGTAGAAGTGTGTTACTCGACAACATTAGTATCAACAATCAAAATTGTAGTAAAGGTATTCCCTATTTAATATTGAAGGTTTTGGTCAAAGATCACCAGGTACATCAGGGCTGGACACGTTTGGCTAGATTGTGGCGAAACCGTCCCCTTCCGGTAAGCATCGTTACTATGGAGGAAGGACGCTGAGAGGTTGGTAGGGGTAGCAAGCACTTGAGGGGCCTCAACCTTTCGCCCGGGCCGGATGTACTTGAAAAATGGCCGAACCACCTTCGCTTCAATTCGAGTGATTGTAAATTAAAGCAGTAGTAACTCTGCGTAATTTGATTCTCGCGTGGTCAATTCTGGCGACGGCTACGCTAACTTTCTTCCCTCTCTCGTTCGAACGGTACAACTATTTGTGAATTCTCTTGAAGTGAGACGTCAGCACCTGCTTGTGTCGGAACTTTCTGCCACACATGGAACACGTGTACCTCGGCTCCACTCCGCACTCGTATTTCAAGTGCTTCACCAGAGAATCCCGCCACCGGTACTGTCTTCCGCAATTCTTGCAGGTAGCCGGCCCCCGGTTGCCACCGCACTCTTCTCGCACGTGTCGATTATACGAAGACTTCCAGATGTAGCTCTTTCCGCATATCTTGCACTGATACACATTGTAGCTGGTTACCGTGCCTCGTCCCGCGGCGAGTTGCCACCCTGAAACCAATGTTTTAATGTCAGTCGCACTCTGAACGGCAATGTTGTTTACTTGCCATTACAGAACAATTTGTTCGCGGCCTCTGAAGGTACTCTCCTCTCAGAAGATACTTTTTTCGTTGTACCAATCAATTTTGAGCAACTATAGCAGAGCCGTTCAGCGTTTATCCTTACGGGCACGAATCATCGAAAGGAGACGTGGTTCGTTGCCCGCCGAGTCGCTTATGTCCGGGGAACCAAAATCTCTGCACGCACGGGTGATAGATGAACGGGACCGATTTAGGGCAGCGATTTTCTTGCACCGGGCATATGCAGAACGACGGGCACGAAGCCACGTCCCTCTGGACGAGGCTGCACGTATTTGTCACACGCGTTGTCACAGCTACGGCTGTGCTACGACCTACCCCCGATTCCGCTAAGCCACTTGCCCGTAGCTGTGCCCACGGGCATCGGCGGCCGCCCTTGCCCGCTGGTAGGCATGTTGAACAGCTCTGAACTACAGTAACACAGCCAATCCACGTTAACTTTTAACGTTGAAAAATAAATCTTTACCAATGACCAAAAGATCAAAGTCCATCGTGGACTCTGATTGCGAAAAGATGTTGTTCGATTTTGGAGAAATGTTAGTCTTCGTAGCACACTGCGTAAGTCCCTTCCTCTCACGAGAGTTCCCCTTAGCTCGGTTAGGCTTCGTTTAGCAAAAGAAAGTATTTCTACCTGGAGAAGAGTGACAGCAATTAAATGTTAGTAAAGGAACGGTGTTTCGAAAAGAGGTACTCGCGGACCGTGGAAAATCTGGCTTTATTCTGCACCGCGTACATATGAAAACAGTCGTCAACTAAGACGATCGCGTTAATTAAAAAGAAAAAGAAGACAAATGCTGTGTGTGTGTGTGTGTGTGTGTTTGTTCGAACGTTGGGTTTCTTCCCTATTCGAAGATGACGATCGATCAGTTCGAGTAAATGACGAGAGTATCGCGGGGTAAACAATAAATCATTCCGCGGCGGACTGCACCGTGAAAATTACGAGGCCTCGCGTCACATGATGCATCCGTGAACCGTCCACACGTGCCGCTGATAATTCGAACGCTGCTTGAACGCCTTGTGGCAGTAACGGCAAAAGTGCCGTGGCATTTTCCCGCACTCCTCCCGAAGGTGTCGGTTCAACGTGCTTTTGTTCGTGTAAGAGCGGTCACATTTGAAGCAGGGGTACGGCTTCTGGAAATCTGGTGCGTCGCGTGCCGGATTTCTCAGGTACCTGGTCTGACCTGGAATCAAAATCGGAACACGGTTAATTGTGCGAACGGGGGGAACCAATTCTTCGTGAATCAACGATGCCTTAGATCTTCGATAGAGAAATAATACCATTGGAGTATCTCTTCACGGTATCATTGGCAAAAGTATGGAGAGAGCATGGTATTCTATTTCAAATAATCGCTACTGAAGTGTATCGCGAGATTTAGTCGATGACTTGGTGATCGAAATACGTAGAAAATGTAATACGTATAAATGTTGTATTCATACATGTATACAGGGTGGGGCATTTGAAACAGGTAAGTGACACAGTGCTTGAAGACAGAAGAAAATGCATCGGACCAAACTTACTTGATGTCGAGGAGCTCATAATTTGACTAATATTTTTATAGGTCGAGGCGTCAAGGAGGTACGAAGGTCAACTCTGTTTTCTGTTTTTTTTTTTTTTTTTTAATGGAACGGTATGGTTTTGTATTTACACTCTGATAGCGTGTTTCAAGACTAGTACAATGGCCTATTAAAACGGTCGTTCAAGGTAACCGAAGATCAACTGCAATAGAAAATAAATTGTCGCACTATCAGAATGTAAATAAAAAACCATACCGTTTCATTTAAAAAAACCGAATTGACCTTCGTATCTCCTTAACGTCACCACCTATAAAGAAATTAACGACAACAAATTGTGAGCCCCTCGATACCAAGTAAGTTTGGTCCGATTCATTTTCTTCAATCTTCGAAAGCAAGCCAGTTATTCGGGTAACCTGTTTTAAATGCTTCACCATGTATATATATGATAAAAATCTGTATTGTTAATATTAGATCGTTCGATTTTCGGTAGCCAAGATGCAAGAGACGGCGGAGAACTTAGAAGTGCAGAGGTGTTTCGACGTGAGTCGAATAGTCATTAGCAGAACAGAACATAGAGATTTTCCGAAGAAGTGAAGAGAACTGAAAAATTGCGGATGAATCTTCCGTGTGTCTTCCGGTTGACGAACTCTTCATCGTGGTCGGAGACGCTTGGAACGGCTGTCTTGAACAAGAGCGTGGAAAAGTTGACGCCAGAAAATTCGAGGAATGTCAGACACACGTTGAGTTTACCCTTGCAGTTACAATTTTATTACGCGTACTTCGATAGTTATAATAAAATTATAATAAACTACAGTTACGCGTTGCGAAACTAGATTACGTATAACCAAGGCCTCGGCGAACATTTCATTTACTTCTTCCAGAATAACAATTAGTCAACGTATCACAGAACATCGCTTACAGAATGAAATTTCTTAAACCAATTATACATCGTAATTTTTCTTTTTTTTCCCCTCCCCACCCCACCCCACCCCACCCCACCCTCTGTCTGTCTCTCTTTCTCTCTCTCTCTCTCTTTTCGAACACGTTTATTCTTTCTTATATTTTTAAATCGCCACGCAATATCACAATGAAAATGGTTCGTCGCGCTCGCGATTCCTCGTAAAAACCGTCCCGGCACTTCCTTTGTTGTTTCGGAACGAATCCCGCTGGTCGCACAACAAGAACCAAAACTTTTTGTAAATTTAAGACTTGCTGGGGGAGACGCATTTTCTAAAGAGCTGTTCCGTAAGAAACTTTCGCGAGATTGCCAAGCCTTACCGCTTAATCGCTTAACTATGTATTTACCTAGGTGAGGAACGTCGATTAAAGTAGTATACTGGACTGTACGTAAATGAAAAGATAGCTAAATACGGCGTGAAGCTGTACGTGTACGTAAACGAAGCGAAAAGTGCAGTAGGAGTTGATTCACGCTGCCCGTCAGGCAAAACACATTCATTCTTACGCCAAAATGAATTTTTCTGAGAAAACACAACCTCGACCATCGAGGACGACCCACGTTTCTCACGTATGCATCGTCGGCACAACATTCTTCCTCCAAATTTTCTTGTCGACCCTTTAAAAGTGTCTGTGTCCCAAAAATGTCGGAAAACCTTGAAAGGTTCCTCAGGTCGTTTCAGGTAACTCTTTCCTTAGCGAAAATTTCCGCCTCGGCTTTTTCAAGGAGATCACCTCCAGAACCCTTTCAAGGTTTTCCAAGATTTTTGGGACACCCTATATAGTCGGACATACGAAAGAACTTTTGAATAAACCTTCCCTCTCTCCGTAGTAGAGTTTTTGTTCCGAGTCTTTTCAAGTTACTCGTTTCTTCTCTTTGGAGAAGAAGGCCTGGGCAACTAGCGCTCCAGAGCAACAAACACGTATTCTTCTACCAATTTTTCTCGCATATTTTTGGTATCATCGACAAAAATTAGTCAATTTTTTATTTTACGATTGCCACATTGAAGCCTCGATAGGGGAATTAACCTACTTGACATTGGTCAATTGAAAACATTCGTATCTTCGGTATCGATCGATCAATACCGAAAAACGTCAACGACATCGTGAAAGTTAAGAACGATTGTTCGAATGTTAACTCTCGTGTACCGAGAATACACCTAGATCCGTTATACACGTTAGAAAAATGTATAAGTTAATTATACATGCGCTATCTATGGATACACGTAACTATACACTTACAAAATAATATCCTATTTCCTTGTGGACGTGTTAAAGTGAACCCAACGTAAGTCAATGAATACCAAAGTAGCAGTTACTTGATTAGATCGTACACGAGGGTTAACGATCGCTCGCTTCGTCCCTTCAAGCGCTTCGTAAAACCACGAAAACCGATCGACGAACACGCCTACTCTTTCGCGACGCGAGCGATCTTGAATCTTGATTTTGTCGAATCGCGAGAAAATAATCCTCTCTGAAAACCGTTATCGGCAATTTTGTCTTGTCCGTGCGTAGTAAGCGCTTGAAGGGTCAACGATCGCCTAACGGATAACGTGAATCAGTCTTAAGTCGCGTAAGATTCACGGTCTATTCTCGAGAAGGTGGTTCAAGGACTCGAATCGAAACGGTATCTTTCGACGATGAAGGCGCGTCTGTGGATGGTCGAATTGTGGCGTTGAAAGTTTGCCTTCTGCTTGAATCCCTTGTCGCAGATGCTGCAGATGTATTGCGGTGGTTTGCCGCACTCGTCGTGGAGGTGTCGCTTCAGGCTGCCCTTGTTCCTGTAGGATCTGCCGCATTTGTGACACGGGAACGGCTTCGGCAAGAAATCTTGGCCCCGCAAAGACGAATACCTGCTCCTCGAGCAACTACCTGCAATTTAGAGGACGAAACAGCTCGGTTACTCGATCGAATCACGGCTAAGCTTGTGCGCGAAGACGATTATCCATAGAACGGATATCTTCAATGATGCCGATGTTCAAGCTGACGATCCAAGTCGTCGCTAGGGCAACGTCCCTAGAGCGGCCTCGCTCCACCGTAACAACAGCTAGGGACGTGGCTATAGCAACGACGAGTATCACAGGAAGAGGGGATGGGGGGGGGGGGCGTGCGCGCTCGTCGTATGCGTTTATCAATCCCATCCAATGCCCTGTGTACAGTAGGATTCCCTTTATCCTTCGGATCTTCGATTCCAATTTGCGTGGTACGATTTGAAAGCGATGCTGATAAAAAATGACGACAAATGCTACGAGAAGCGTCGAAAAGGATAAATGGAGCTCTCTACGGTACATCGTGTAGCGCGCAAACGTTTTTCTACTCGGAAAAGTCTGGGAGTGTGTGACTAACGGTCCCCCGCGGCAGAGAATGATCGATTGGAGGGAGCACGGTTATACCCCAGCGAGAGAAGAGGTGGTTTCGGTTGATCTTCAGTGATGGCGCTGAGTCGGATCTTCGGGTGACGAAACGGGTGGAAAAGAAATAATGAAACGTCGCGGACAGCGATCTGCGTGTTACTTCCGTTAGTTTATTTTCAAGAATAGCGGAACCGCGGTGTCGCTCGATTCGAGAGACTCGCGAAGCTTCGACGACGTCGAGCTACCGTCGCGTCGTTCAACCAGCGACGAACAAACGGAAAGAAGTTCCGCGAGTCTTTCTCGCGACGCGCACAATTCGCGGGTATCTTCGAGTTCGTTGTTCAGATCTTGAAGCCGTGGACGTTCGCGCTGTGTCGCTGGAAGTTCGACTTCTGCTTGAAGCCTTTCTTGCACACGTAGCAGATGTACTGGGGATTCTTGCCGCATTCGTCCCGCATGTGTCGCCGCAGAGTGTCCTTTCGCGTGTAGGACCGTCCGCAGGAGTAGCAAGGATACGGTTTTCGGTGGTGGTCCTCGTATTTTCTGTCCCTTTTGTACTCTGCAATCAAAAAGGATGCCCGAAGGCGGACAGTCGAGTGTCATTCAATGGAGCTCGATCTTGTTTGCAAAGGACATCACTCGTGTAAATACAAGGATCGCGAAGCGGGGCTAGCAGCTAACGACCACCGGTTGACGAATCACAGATTTCAGGGTTCCTTGCACCGATCGAACACGAGATCCTTTAACCCTACGATTCCTACGAGACGAAAACTCATGCAGTCCCACAACCAGACCATTTCGGCTGCTTTTCTCGCTTCGAAAAGATTTCCAGGAATCAACCATTTTTTCGGGAATTTTCGATGCAAGCGAAATAGTCGAAATTCTTTAACGGGTTTGCCAAGTTTTTTCCTTGCAGAAAATTGAAAATTAGACCAACGCGATAAAACACTTGACGTCTTACCTGCTTCTCTCCGAGCCACGCTTCCCATAGAGAACTTTTTCGAGTTGACTCTGAAACCAACACAAAAGAAAAAGAAGAAGAAACGACATATGCACATTAAAATATAACAATAACGGATTCGAAGAAAATTTATTGTTAAGGTTTCAGGTTAAGAAGTTACTGTACAGGTTCATCCAGCTCGTTGTAATTAAAGTCTGTTATCGGTCCGCGTTAACCACAGAATTTTCTACTCCGAACGTATGTCATCTTCCAATCTGGTGTTCTATTAATCGCCGATCTCCAGGAGTGTATACTTTTTCGACAAAAAAGAAATTTTCCGTTGTACGGAGTCGGTTGGGTCAGCGGCATCAAAATGACCGCTGTTTGCTGCCCGGGAAAATACGATCGCGAACATCGATCAAAATTTACTCGAACCGGACTCGAAGAGCATCGTCGAGCGACATTACGTTGAACGCGCTTCGGTGGTCGTCGAATTGTTGAACGACGCGCTCGTTCTCCTTTTCCAATCGTACTAAACATCGCCGAGCCACTCCTTTTTACAGAACGTTCAGTGTCACAATCTAGATACCGATCTGTGAACTCTACCTACGGTCCATGCTTGTGGTATTCGCAAGTGTGTTTCTTAACTTTGTTGCGTACCTCGCTAGACACTGAATCTACTTCGGAGCGTTTTTCCATCTTGTCGTAAAACGTGCGTAGTGTTTTGTCACTTGTTTGGAGAATGCGTGCAAAAACGTCAAAGAAAAGAAGGAGAAGAAGAAGTCGCAGTCACGCGGAAACGATAAAATTTTTCCGATCCGATTTTGGATTCTTTAAAAAATATATTGGCGAAACATCTTCGTTAGAAATACGGCTGGTCCGGTGAACGTCCACAGGACCTGCACCACAGAAGACCGGAATCGCTTCAAAGTATTTTGTGCATGTTCGTCATGTGATAGGTCAGATGATGTTTCCGTTTGAATCTCCGGCCGCAGACGGTACAACCGAACCTCGGCTCTGTTCCGCATTCGTACCGCATGTGCTTGTACAAAGAGTCGCGTCTGGTGTACTGTTTGCTGCAATTGCCGCAGTAGAAGGTCTTCGTCATCGGTTGTAGCCTCGCGTAACCTGAAAACGAAACGGACATCGATTAGAAACAGAGTACTCGCTTCGGTCCCGGCACGATTCTGAAACCGGAGAACGAACAACGAAGGGGGGAGAACGTGCCAAGAGGACGGATCTACGAACCGAAGATCGGTCGATAGATGCTCAAAACGCGTTCACCGTTGGTCGTACAATTTTATTCGACAGAAGTACAGCTTTCTCTAACGGTGTCGTCGAAGTGAACGCACGCTGGTTTTCACTGGTACGTTAACATGAGAGCTACGTTCGGCCGGTCCAACTGATGGATAGAGGACATGTGTTTCATTAAGTGATGCTTGTGCATGAATCGATAACCGCAAACTTTGCAACAGAACTGTGGCAGTTTTCCGCACTCGACGCGTCTATGTTTGAAAAGCGACTCCTTCCACTTGTACGATTTCCCGCAGCCGCTGCAACCGAACCTCCGTTTCTCCGCGAGCTCCTTCTCGTGGCCCGACGCCGGCTGTTGTCGAGAACAAAACGACGACCGTCTCCCTCCATCTGGAAAATGTCGCAAACAGAAAACACTTTGTAATCTCGATCGAACTTGACCGTTCCGCGCTGCTTTAACGATCGGGGACGAGACATTTTTCTGTTTGATTCGGATTTATTGAACGGTGATACTCTGTTGTGACCCTTCGGCATCGTTCGCTTCCCTGAAACGATCTTTGAAAGATTCAAACGGTTTTCTCTTTTTGCACAGATTCTTCAGTTTATTTCGTTTCCGAGCGAAAGAGATGCGGGCACGCTGGGTCGATCGATTACAAAAATAATACACGTCGCTTTTCATTATGAAAAATCACTCGAAGGAGAGAGAACGTTCCGTAACTGGTAAGCGCTTTTGAGCACAACGGTGTGCTGCAGTCTCTATACGGAAACAAATCGTTTTTGTTTCGTCCACAACGCGATTCTACGAAACTAATTCGTAAGCCTAACACAAGACTATGTTCTGTTACAGTTTCAGGGGAAAAAACAAAAGAAAAAAATAAAACAATGCGAACCCAGAACAAAATCGCGTCGACCGTGAAACGGTCACGCCGAAACAGTTGGACCAACGCAAAGTAAATTCTTCTCGGACGAAGTTGTATCGAACAGTTCGAATCGGGCAGCCTGTATAAAAGTCTCCAGAAACTTTCGATTTTGAACGTGTACCGGAAGAACAAGTGTACGTGGAACCCGTGGTGAATTAAGTATCCAACTTTTGGTGGGAAATTCATAGCATATACTTGAATTCTTCCAATTTGCCCACTGCTTTCAACCGCGCTTATTCATTTTTCCCATAAATGCATAAAATCCGCAGTCTATCGATTGCTTGAGCAGTTTTTTGGTAATAGGGAAACATGCGTATCGTACAATAAATAGTCAGAAGAATTGAACAGGAAAGAGCACACTTGTACTTGAAGGCTATCTGTTTACGTCCCGAAAAGGCCTAGTCAATGGTTGTTCTGAAAAAAATTCTGAAAAATCACTTGTTTTCACTGCCGTCGGACGCGAGAAACCCCCCTTAAGATCCGGATTCGTTCGTTACACGCGAAACAGGGACCCCTACTAGAAACACTGCCGAAATCGAAACACTCGACGATACCGAATAGTCCGTGGCAACGAAAGTCCGTCAGGAGGAACAATGTAAAAACCACAGATTTTCGACGATCACGAAGTTCAACAGTTCGTGTAGTCCGGATTTCTCGGATCTTTCAGACGACAGCTTTTCAGGTGCTGCGTCACGTGGTGTTTGTGCTTGAACATTTTTCCGCATTGCGGGCACGGGACGTTCGGCATTTTCCCGCACTCGTATCGCAGGTGTCGATCGAGGGAGCTTTTCTGGCTGTAGATTTTCCCGCAATTGCATACGTGCTTCTTTATGTTGATCGAGACTGCCGGGGACAGCTCGTAGCCCTCCAGGTGGAATCTCTCGTCCTTCAGGCTGAACAGGCCCAGCTCGTCTGAAATCAGAAATCATTTAATCTCGTTAAACGCTGCCGGATCGTGTTAGCGTACAGTGTCACGAGGTTGCTTAACACGCATTGTCTTCTTTCTTCTTCGACAGGATTTACATTTACAGGGTAGTAGTCGTGTGCCTGGTTTCGTTCGCGTTAGGTAGTCGATGTTTTCTGGAACCTTCGGAGATAAACTCAAAGTCGCTGTTACGTACATACAGGTGGACTAGAACCAAATTTCTTACTGTAATTCATTGGAAAACAGAGGCTTGTAATCGGATGTGCCAATTATACTCGAAGGATCAACACGGTAGCAGGCATATTTTATTCTTTGACGGCGTTTAACGTAGTGCAGAGCCGGGCGCAACTGGCGGCCCATGCGCGCTCTTTCTTCCTCTGTTATCGGTACCTACCAGCGTTTCCCACCATTCGACTGCTATACTGTTTTCAAAGAAATAGCGTGCGGACCGCGGGACCCAGTTCCCCGGCTCCAGAGATAAAGTCAAGCTAGGAGTGGTGCTGAAGAGTGGAAGAACCGGCAAACTAATGGTGGGGGTTGCGCAGCGACGGCGGGGAAGAAATTGCCCGACTCCGATGTATGTAGTGCGAGAGAGAAGGAATAGGAGAAGGAGCGTTCCGTCTTCCGGGCTCGCTCGCCAGCTAGAGGACTCTTCGTCTTCGTAAGGTCGTCTAGCGGACCCTGCCTGCGGACGCTGGGATGTTGGAAGGCAGTCGAGGACGGTAATATATAGAGATCGGTGACGGATCAGAGAGAGGCATGTCTAGCGGGAAAAATGATGTTCGCTGTTTGTCCATCTGCTAGCGAGCGTAGGAGGCAACCGCCACAATTCTAACACATTGATGATCAAAGAAGCGTTTGTTACTTTATAATGTACAGTTTCTATTACAAACTTGGTAATTACTATGTAAAACTTGATATTGCGCTGTATCCCCTTTCTATGTATACCTAGGACACATCTTTCCGCGAATAAAATGGTATGGAGATACTTTTGTTGTTCCAATGAAAGAAAAATCATAAACTGCGTTGGAAGAAAGCGAATACAAGAATACATGTTGACATTCGTTTCGTTTCGAGGCCCTCTCACGGGTTACAATGCAGTTCGGTGACATGGCGTAACCACATGACTAGCTTGTTCGTTGCGAACGAGCATTTCTGGCAGCGATAGTCGGTGCCGCACTCGTTGTTCTGGTGACACACGATCGAGAACTTGTGCTTGAAGCGGCGCCCACAGTGGCAGACAAAGCGACCTGAAAAAGAAATAAAGTAGGCGTCAGTGCGGAGGAAAAGAGTCGCACTCGTCAACGCAGAGTTGCGAGTTTTCAGCGAGATTCACCGTTTGGTCGAAACAATACGCCCCGAAAGAATCTTTGTTTGTAAAACATAGACGACGAGACGATCATGCAATCTATTTTGAGATCGACAAGACGATTCTGGGCCGAGAAAATGTCGAAATTATAAAATAAATCTCTTTGTTACGAAGTTTCGTTTTCAAGAAAATTCAGTTTGGAAATTAACTGAGCGCACTTGCGAAGGTCCAAGAGGATTCATGACAGTAGGCGAACGCTCCTGATACTGTTTACTAAGGGACCGACATCAAACTTTTCGTTCAGGCGACGCGTCGGTCGACTCGGAAAGGTGACTTTTGTTTAGACACAAACTCGAAGTGTGAACGGAAAGTCCATGGATACAAGCTCCGCGCTTAACGTGTTAATAAATCTGCAAGCCGAATTTCCTTTGAAACCGCGAACTTCTCACCAAAGCATTTCATTTTGTATTTTCTGCGTACTGTGTATTTGAAGAGAGCCTCGGAAGTAGCAAATGACGAAGAACCAGGAGAAGAGATTGTCGCTGAAGAATTAAATTCAATTATTTATTATTCGTCGAGTATCCTCGCTAACACAATGGTTATCAGTGATACACTCACAATGGTAATCGTAATTTGAAATTCGCAGAAAATCATAAACCATAAAGAATATGTCGAATATGTAACACCCGTGACTCTCGTTGAAATCACTCCTCCGATCTTTCCATTAAATGTACATTTTCTCACACGCGTTTACTTAGATGAATAATAAATATTATGCAATTATAGTTTGTTTTTTGTTGGTTTCTTTCTTTCTTTTTTTTTTTGTTTTTTCGTTCTCTCCCTCACTCGCGTACAATACTAGTCCGTCTACCCAACACTTATAATCGTTGCCCGTACCTCTGAAATCCCTCCTCGAAGGAGGGAGACAAAAGAAAAGAAAAATGTCAAACGCTTACGTGCTAATTATTATCATCGATCCCTTTGAAAGCAAGAGGTATCTCCATTTTCGGAATTCGTAATCGAGCTTCCGGTTTCGTCCGTCCGTCATTTCTCTCGCGACGATCCGAAGATCGTCGGTTTCTACATCACGCAACGCACATTGTAAACGATACTTTTATTTATATACACAGCACTACGTGGGTGTTGTTACGCTGCGCTCGTGTGCGCGTGTTTCTAGACACAATGCTTTTGATTTTGTCACCCGCAATAATGTTCGGACACTCTTAAGAAGACGATAATTTTTTTAATGATGGACCATACCATTTGGATGTTTTTGAGAAGGTGGAACAATTAGTTTATTACATGGTGTGTTAAAGAAATGTTGAAAACATTTCAATTAGTCGGAGTTGCAGAGGAAATACAATAGATTGCAAGAACTTGGAAACAAGTAAATATTTCTTTCCCTCTTTAATAACTTAATAAATTCTCTTAATGATTGAATTCTTTCAAATTGCATCTATCCGTTTTTACCATAAAAGCACAAAAAAATTGTAAGAAACAACTTTTAGTATTCTCTCCGCAATTTCCAACTTCTAAAAAGAAAGAAGAAAAAAAAAGAAAAAAAAAAACAACAAAAATTCGAGTCGTACGGTCCGATAATAAAAACAAGTTATCGTCTTCTTAAAAGTGTCCGAATATCATTGCGAGTGACGATCCTGAGTGCTTACAGGGTGGCAAACAGAAAGTTCAATATGATTTCTTAGTCAGATTTGAAAGTTAGTCACTTTGACTCTATCGGGAGAAATTAATATCCTTTGTTTCTATTTTCTTCTAATTTTAACATCATACTGAATTTTTTTTAAACTGTCTTTCATCAATATATATTATTCCATGAAAAGAATATTCGTAAGCGCATAAATGTTTCGGTGAAATAATACGACAACCACCCTGTATAGTTTCAACTGTACAAACGTACACAACGAGCCGTGTGACACAACATACGTGTCTTACATTATAAAGTGGCTTCAAAATAATTCTATAGGCATTTGGTGTGCAACCATTCGCTGGCGCGAACGATAACTCGAGTATTGCATAGCTAGCCTCGCTAATATTGGCACAAGGTTGCAAAATCAACGGAAGCGCGCCAAAAAGAAGTTCAATCGGACTCGTTCGATGGATCTTCGCGCAACACAGTGTAGACAATAAAATTCTAGGAAGGAAATAGTTTCTTCTCCAATACTTCAATATCAAATGAAAAGCTAAGACCATCTTTCTTCTTCGGTAACCTCGTCAAAACCACGAAGAAACATTAAAAGTAAAGAAGATATTCCGTGTACAGCATTCTCTACGTAACTGTCGAGAAGATCTCTACCGTAACTGTTAAAATTGTATCCCCACCGCTAGAGTGGTCCCCCTTGGAACCAGTCAAGCGGTAAACACGCTCGACTTGGTTTTCGAATTGAAAATCCTTCCTCGCGTACGACACGCTGCAAAGAATGTAGTACCTAGTTTTAGAATTGTCGAAGATACAACGGTTACGGAAAGAATACCGAATTAAATGAAACAGCCAGCCTACGCTCGATCATAATAGCTTTAGCGAGGATTCACGCGCTAGTACCATCGAATGAGTTCGACGAAACGATTTTCCAGCACCGTCTCGATCACTTTGAACCCATTTTCCTCTAATAGAACATCCTACATCGCGAACGGAAGTTGAAAAACGACTTCCACTCGCTCTAATTGCCGCGGCTACTTCGCTTCGCGGCATTAAACGCCTCGTAATAAATGTATACCTCTCACTTCGTACAAGTTTTGTGTTCAGTCTTTACGCATCTGTCTACTCTTCATCCGCGTGCTAAAATCCGGACCATCGTCGTTCAACTGTTAAACGGAAGAAGGTTGGCGAACGCAGGCTTTCATGTTTATTCGCTTAATAACCCTCTCGCGAACGTTCGTCGTTTTACATAGCTTTCCGTTCGTTTTGTTTCGTTAAATTTTTTTAATTTGTATTTCCCCTCGTTGGAAGACACGTTCTGTTCCCCTTCGCGGTTCTCACGTAGTCGATCTGCAAAAACAGTTCTCGACCTGTATTCCGGCACCGGACTGATCGAACAATGGTTTTCGAGTTTGTCCGTATTATTGTTGTTTTTGTTTTTGTTCTTGTTTTTTCTTTTGTTGTTGTGTGTGTCTCGTCTCGACAACGCTAAAGATCTGAACTCTAAAAATAATTTTGCGGTTCGAGAAAACGTATATGAAAAACGCGACGTCGATATAACAATAACATTCAGTTGACACTGATAACAGTAGCGACTCGGATCACATTTTAGGCACATGGAGGCGACCCGGGAGAGTCGCCTTTACAAAAATGGCATCGAATTCTTTGGCACAAAGAAGCTCGCGAAGAAACGGAAGAGGTTGGCGTTCGTATCCGATACCGCCATTCGGTCCTAAGTTCGTCACGGAATTTACGTCTTAACACATTGACCGCCATCGCACGCCGGTCTAATCGCACCGCAGAACCCTACACATACCGACGAAACTCAACACAAAACAGATTTCCCAAATCTTTCCGATCTCGCGAAAACTTCAATTTTCGCGAGCTGTGCGCAACTAATTTTCTACACAAGTAACGACAGAAAATGATTTGGTTACCGCCGTTTGATCGTTTTGTTTCTCAACCTGTACCGTACTTCTGACTCATCATGCTGTGTTGCTCCATTGTTCCGTAAATAATAACAGAATTTGTTACGTTTGTCGCTGCGGAAGCATCGTTTCGTTTTTCAATCGAAACTATGAGAATTTTCAAACGATTTGTTAAGATTCCTGTTGGGACACAATTAGTTGATTGTTCACATTTCTTGTGTAGCTTTGATTGGCACAGCAACAGCAAAATCAGAACAAAGAATAAGAACGTAAACGCTTCTCCAAGAAGAAGAAGAAGAAGAAGAAGAAGAAGAAGAAGAAGAAGAAGAAGAAGAAGAAGAACACTTTCTTATCTCGGCAAGAATAGAATAGAATTTTCTGTGTTCGAATTAAGGCGTTGTTTATAGCCACGATACGAAAAACTTTACTTTACTTTGGTTAGTTTAATTCAACTAGAAATTTCATTGCGGCTCTACTCTGCTACCTTCGAAGAAAGAAATGTTCTGGCATTGTGCGAGTTTGTTTAGTTACCGATCTGGCTGTCAACGTGTTAAAGTGATTCGAGATCAACGAGGACGAGCACGTAGAAGTTGAGAGGTTCAAAGTGTAGCACGCCCGGGCAATTGCTGCTCCGAGAGTCGATCGCGTAGAATCGGCTACCTACCCCCACTATCGTGTTTTGCGACCTTACTTGCCTCGATCATCAGACCCCCACCATACTCTTATGGAGTGTGGGAGAATTCCCCTCTCGCGATTCTACGTCACCGATTCTCGAAGCACGAATCGCCGAGGCGTGCGCGAGTATAGCTCCGAAAGCCTCGTCGATCTATTTCGCATTCGAATAGCGTGTCAAGGTCTCCTCCCCTCTGCCCCGAAAATCGCGGATACTGCGTGTCAATCAAAAAATGTGATTGCTCCGATCGGTATTGTCCGAGTGAAACAGATCGACGAAGACGATCATGATTTCTGACACGAAAGACGGGTAAGTCGAGTGAGAGAATAGTCGAGAGATACCATATCGACGACCACCGAAGGAAAGAAGCGGTAGATCGTCGTTTCCAACAATCTATGTCTAGCTTAGGTTCGATCGAACAATTCTCAAGATTAAAGATTCAAGATTTTTTAAAGGTAAAGGTTAGGCGAGAAACTCGCTAGAATAGTTCGGCACGAGAAATGCCCAAGGAGACAGAGCGAGACGGAGAAAAAGAGAAGAAAGATAGAGAAACTGGAAAAATTTTCTTCCCCCTTGGTAAAATACGCCTAAGTCTACGGGTTAAATACCAGATTCAACGCCTCTATGGTATTATCGATACGCTTCTTTTTTTTTCTTTTTTTGTCGCTGACTTACGCTTGCCCGGTACGAGAATCATCGTCGGAGTTCGGGTTTTGACTAGAATTCTGTTACGGAGTAATTCTTTGTCGAGTCTTTGGTCCTTGATCGAGGATTTTCTCGAATTCGTTGGGTCTCGAAGGAAGCTCGTGTAGCGAAATTTACCGCGAGGATCGCAATGTGCCCCGCATTTGTCCTCGATAATTAAAGGAATTATCGCGAGGTCGAGGTCACTTTCGAAGATACTGGTTATATTGCACGTGGAGTGACGGGAAATCGAATTGTACAAGGTGTCCGAAAAATATACTTCCTTGAAAGGGGCGATTCCAGAAGTGATTCGAAGTAACGTTTTACTTTGCAAAAATGTTAGTCGTTAACGAAAAACGAGGACCAATCGGAGCGTCGCTACAGCGGACCGATTACAGGGATCCGTCCCCGTAAAGGGAAAAGTAACTGCAAAAGGTCTCAGGAATCGTACCTTTCAAGGAAGTTCAACATTTTTGGGACACCCTGTAAAGTCCGCCTTTATACGTAACTCGATGCTATAGTAGAACCTCGCGCGATCTGTTTTTACACTATCCCACTTCGTATTTTGCCACTCGGCTGCTCAGGATATCGGGTAGCCGTCATAGTCTCCACCGGAGTCGCCAGATCAGGGGAATTGTCCTCTCTCTGCCAGTACCGGATTAGTCACGTGTCGTTGCGACTGATTCTCGACAGAAACGCAACGCGTCACGTGACCGAAAGCGCTTCCGTGGCGGAAGCGTGAGGGAACAGCGTCTCAGAAGGGAAAGGTAGAGTGGGGAGAAAAGTTATCACCTGGCGATTCTGATCCCCACCACGAGTTTCAAAACTTGTAACAACTCACGCTGGAAGTCGCTATAGTATGGAGAGTTCCGAGAAATAAACGAGATTGCAACGAGCGAGGTTCTATTATATTGTCAAATTCAGAAAGAACGGTTCTTTATGCCCAATTATTCAAATCGTTCGCATCTAATCAATAAATAAGTTGAGAAGTCATATTCCACGTGCGTCTATCCAATGACATTTTTACCGCGTTTTCAGCCAACATTTTGCCATCGTACCAACTAAAAATGGTTCTGTGAAGTATCGGCCACACAAATTCGTATAAATAGTTAACATTATCACAGTGATCCCCGCGCGATAAAAATTCGAACTCGACGGATCCATCGGGCCGGCCAAACCGCGCGGAAAGACATGTTTCTGTTTGAATCGCGCTGTATACGATTCACAATTTCATACATCGCTGTAAAGTTACTATGCAATATGTATATGTGTCTATGTATACATATATGTATAATCTATTTTTTATATATATATATACAATATATATTTTTTTGATTCAAATATACTCTCTATTTCGGGTACTATAATGTTAGGTTAGCGGCCCTGTTAGGCCTTTCTCTAAACTAGACGATTCTACTTCAGACGAAAGGAACCAAACCGAAGTTGGTCGAACGAACGCGACGAGAACGAAATCTTTCGAATTCGTTCGACCATTTCGTCGATCTTGAAACTACTCAGAATCTCCGACAAAGGTAACGCAACTTCCGCTCGCGCGCGACTGACCGTCAACCACGTATTCAAATACTCGAGCGCTCTCGCGTTTCACTCGCCGAACAATTAAAAAAGCAAGGATGCTCGAACGATCCGTTCGAACGATCGTAATTAGACGACAAGGGTATCGATGTGAAAAATTTAAAGAGAACCGGGCCTGAACAATCTCAACGATGCCTGAGACTAATGTTTCGAGTCCGCTCTGCCTTGTCTCTATCGACACGACACTTCCGGTCATCGCGCGGGAGAAACGGCCACGAACAAGGGACACTTATCTGACTAGATTCTCCGAACGTCACTTAAACTACAACTAGAGAGCTAGAACCGGGATGCTACTACTGTCGGAGATTTTTCGTTGCACCGAGAACATCGACTCGTCTCACTGTGAGAATCGAGGCGTCCTCCTATCGTGACAGGACGCCCGGCACGAGTCCGTTTCGATCGTCGCGGACCTTTATCGTCGGTCGACGATCTTTACCGTACTTGACCACGATCGCCGCCGCGTTGGTCATCGATCGGTTCGATCAACGGAAGGGATGGAATTCCTGTTGCGAAACGTCCATCCTCCACTTATAATTAGTACAAAAATAATTGGGCGATTTAGTTACCCGCCAAGGCCTCGAAGAGATCCCGGAAAAGCATTTTCCTACTGCTTAAACACCGTCATGGTCGATAATGCGTTAATAAATAGCATTATTCTACCTGCGTCATTGTCCACAGTTCAAAACTGAATTACCGTAAACTGTTCCACACCGAATCTTCAGGGTATTAACAACTTTCGAGTTTCATTCTGAAAATGAAGAAACTAGGATGGCACGATCAGACTTTTATGGAAAATACGGGCACAGACGTTCGTTCCTTTTCCCAATAATTGTAACGAGTTGAAAGTAACAAGATTTTTAGGTTCTTCAAATGTTTTCACGGTTCTCTATTCGATCTAGTCATTTTTCCGCATAAAATCTGCAGTCTAATCATTAGCAACCGGAAAAGTGTGAAAGCAATTGGCCAATCAAAGTAATTTGCGATGCTAACATCGACAACATGAAATTTCACTTTTTCTTTTCAGCCTGCTGCGTTCCGGCGGTCTCCTCGAGCCTCTTACAATATTCAACAATACGTTTTACATCATATTCCCCTTTTATACATGGTTAAATGGGATCCAACAACGGCATTGCGCCACGGCAACGCAACCGTTTGAACAATTTATACGTTCTCGCCCACCGGAGAGCACATCCTCTAATCCTCGTCGCTGCGTTTACAACGCAATGCTACAGAGCAAAATGGATTTTCACTGTTTTGCATGACGGAAATGTATTGTCGCATGTATACGGCTGTGTCGAATCGCGTCAATCAGGAACACACGGTTGTTACCGTTTCGATAAATAACTAAAATCTCAATATCAGACGAGTAGGACTAAAGTAAACGCGAAAAAACGAAATGACGATTAAAACCCTTTTGCTCCTAACGCCGGTTATAGCCGGCGACGTCTCTTGTAAGCAGAGTCGCTCGATCGGGGGAATTGACTCGAATGGGAGGGGAAGAGTTACCCTCTCTCCGTCGGTACGGGATTCGTCGCGCGATATCGTGACATAGGCACGACAGAGACGGAACGCGTCGCTTGTCCGAGCCGTACCAGAAACATGGGAGAGCAGTAGAAGCGGAAGGTAGAGTGGGGAGACGAGTCTTAATCCGGCGACTCTGAGTTCTCGTTCAGTGGCGACGGCACAGTCGCAAGACTTGCGTCCCCAAACTACCTTACCCTTCCACGATTACCTTCCCTTAATCGATTCGTGCCTACTCGAGCCTTCGTCTAGCCTCCCTGTACGGTGCTATGGCGCAGCGAACCGCCGTAGCAAAAGGGTTAAACAGCCGTCAACAGAGTGGTGATAATTAATCTTTTGAGGATAGTTGTTCGTACACACCGCGTACGGATTCGGAGACTGTCGTTTACCGATTGGAAATGATAGGAAGTCGTTCTACGGATCGGTGCACGCCCTGTTTACCGATGTTATCCTCGCTATCGGGGAATATTAGTTGCTCCCTACCTGCGTCACTTCGTTCGCCGTTCACAAAGATTAAGAGCGTGTACCGATGCATAGAATACTAAAGCAACCATAGAACTAACTTTAGCTTGGATTATCTAACCCGGTTATCTAGTTTCAACCTCTCGCCTGGTATAGAAATTCGCCTCCCTGTCCGAGAAAACACTGACGAGCCCTTTGTGGGAAAGCTTCCGAGGCAAGAGGTGAGAAGGCTACACCAGGCGAGGAATGAAACAAACCCGAGAAAAAAAAACAAAAAAAAAAAAGACCGCGATCTAACGTTTCCCCGATTCTCTGTTGATTCTGAAGATCGCTCGCCTGTTCCTCCGTTCGGAGGCAGGAAGACTCTTCTTCCTTCAGGCCCTCTGGTTCACGGGGGTGGTCGACTGGGGCGGCTGGGGGACCACGTGGCGGTGGTTGATGTGCGCCTTCAGGTTCCTCTCGTACTTGGAGCTGAACGCGCAGTGAGGGCAGTTGAAAGATGGCGCTTTGCCGCACTCGTACAGCAAGTGTCTCTTCAGTATGTACGCGTTCTTGTAGCTTTTCCCGCAGCGAGAGCAATTGTGCCGTCGGTCGTGACCGGACCCGGAGATGCTACCGATCGATCGGTTGTTGTTATTGTTGTTGGCGTTGGCGTTGCGAGCACCGTGCCGTGACGGACAATGGAGTCGGGCGCGTCGTTGCGGCGTCAACGGCGCCGGTACCTGACTGGCGCTCGCACCCGCGCCCGCGCCCGCACTCGCATTGGAGCTGGTGCTCGCGCGAGGAACGCGTCTCGTCCCGTCCGAGTTCCAGCCGAGGCTCGCGAAGAAACCTGCGAACAATCGAAACAGAGGTTCCGACCAGGTCGATTAGTAGCTCCCGAATCTCTGCCGCCACTCTACGCGGTCGTTCGTGTTTACACGACTGCTCTTTACAACGGCGCGGGCCATGCGATAAAAAAGAAAAAACATTCAAGTTCTCAAGCTTAGCAACAACGAGCATGTCATCGGGATTAGGATCAACGGGGGACGATTACTATCTTAACAAGGGGCCGGGATGTTTGTTATTCTTGGTGATTCTACTTGCGGAGGATCTCCCCGACGGCTGTCCTTCGCCGGAGGAGATTCTCGGGATCCTGACGCGGATTTTGCGGGCATGATCGCTAACGATGTAATCTTGCAAGACGCGGATGGATCGTCGGTGGAATTTCGGTTCGTTTACGTTTCGCGTACCTCCCGATCGGTGTCCTAGATTCCTGTCTGGGGAGGCCGGTCTTCTGGATGCCGGCACCTGGAACTCAAGATATTCTACGGTTAATGATCGAGTTGGATTCTGTGTTCGGACCACAGGTGTTTGATGCTGAAATTCCTCTACGATTACGTACGCTTTAGATTTACATTCGCGGTACAACGGAAGAATTAAAGTAGAACGCGATAATGCGCACCGGTGGTAGCGGATCGGCTAACGCGCACACCCACGGAACCCTCCGACTTTTCCTAACCTTCGTACGTATTCGGTCGACGGGGGGTCCTGATCCCATACGCGTGTTCTCACCGTCGTTAAAAGGCTAAACGATACTCTTTCTTATGAAGAACTTCTTCGATCGCAGAGCAGCCTCTTCATGGCAGGACACGATCTTCACGGATGATTCACCCCGGAACACCTGCGAAAAACGAAGCTGGTCAGTATACGGAAACGTTGCGTCTCGTACCATGTGCAGCCTCTTCCAGCAGTATTTTCTTTTGATCGTCTTCTTCGTTTACGCAGACGCTTCCTCCAGCCACGCGTTCCACGCTGGAAAGCCTCGAGAAAGTGGGGACGCCGAAGTACACAGGGAACACAACACAGCGCGCTTGCCTTTCTAGACTTTATTTTGCTCTAAATCGAATACAAGGCTCTCTACAAATTGACAAAAAAAAAAAAAAGGAGGGAAACAAGCATTTTGGAATGTTCGAAAAGTCGAAACGATACGTGTACAAAGAAATGAAAAGGAAGCACAGTGGTAGAAAATAGGAGGCGAACGACCGGCCCGTCGGTACGGACGCGAACAAACTTCCGTTTCGGATTACTTACCCGTGAGAAACAATTTGTATAGAAAGGCCCGCGTCAGCCGAAATGCCGGACGTTGGTCGCGTTCAAAGGACCGACCGGTCGTTCCACAAAGAAATTTTTACAAGCAAGCGACTTTTTTTTCTTCGCGCGATTCATCGAAGCCAATGAACGGCGGCGACACGTTCCGTTGTGCTTTTCTCGCCATTTTCTTTTCAATAGGGCCGCGCGAAATGGCGGCCGTATGTGACGCGCGACGTCCGTTCTTGCGACCGATGTTGTTCGAATTCTCGGCGAACGACAACGCGTACATTTCGGTTGCGTTCTCGGTGCTGTGTATATTCTCTCTTTTTTCTCTCTCTCTCTCTCTCTCTCTCTCTCACTCTCTTTTGCCCTTTTTTCCCCTTCTCGTGTACTTATGTGTACACTCTCTGTGTGTGTGTGTGTGTGTGTGTGTGTGTGTGTGTGTGTGTGTGTGTACGTGTATGTGTGTGTCATATGTCGTGTCCAGCATGCATGCGTATTGTCGTCGCGAGGAAAACAAGAATAAAAGCAAAAACAAATGATCTAGAAAGAATATCATTATCATCGTAGCGTATCATCGTTAATAATTATTGCTCTCTAAATAATAATAATATAAAATGGTGAGAAAAATGTAATAATTAATAAATCATCGTTCGTTGGCAAATACATGGCGACAAAGAAGTTACGATTACAATGTATGTTTTGCGTTGAGGCGCTGAGCGGAAGTTGCGTTAGTTTTTAGCTCTTTTATTTTTTCATCTTGTTTTTATACGTGCTCTCTGTTCACTCTCGTTCAATCGAACCCACTCATTCTCCCTCGTTTATACAATCTTTTTCTGTTTTTAAATACTCCCATCATTCTTTCCGCCTCTTGTGCTCTCTCGCATCCTTTCGATGTAACATTATTCAAAACGTTCGCGCACTCTCGCACTCTGTTCAACACTCATTCGTGTTCACTGACTCGCACTCTTTCTCTCGCACTCTCTCTCTCTCTCTCTCTCTCTCTCTCTCTCTCTCTCTCTCTCTCTCTGTCTCTCTCTCTCTACAGTCGAGTACTGTGCTTGTACTAATTGTAAGAATATCGTACTTAAGCTCGAACGCGGGATTCTCTTCTTCGAGCGCACGCGGTGAATTTCGTTGGCGCCACTAATACTTTTGTCGCTGGTGAACGGTTCAGCATGATGGACGTTTGCGCCTGTGGATCCATGGGACGCTGACTCGAAAAGAGAATCCCACGGTCGATTATTTACAGGACGCGCCGGAACACGCGATCCAATCCCGAGGATTTCCCGGGTTCGCGTGGAAAGACGCGAGAAAAATCACAGAACCTCTTCTTCTCGGATGAAAAGGAGCGGCGCGTTGCTGTGTCCGTTGTGTTGCGGGAGAGTGGACCGCCTGTTTCGAGACGGCCTGTATCACGCAGCCTCGCGGCTCGGTAAATTCACTATTATTTATTACAGATAATTGTACTGCTTCTATTTAATAAAAAAAAAAAAAAAGAAAGAAAAAAACGAACGGACAAAAAGAAACGTAGAGGAACCCGAGTACCGGTGTACTCGTCGTTTAACGGGGAAAAAAAAAGAGAAGATACATATAGGAAAAAAAAACTAATAATAAAAAGATATTACAGAAGGGGAAAAGAAGAACGAAAGTTGCAAGAAGGAAAGCGCCGCTACGCGCTGAAATAAATATTGAAGTAAGAGTAAAAACGCGCGGGAATCACATTACGGTTGTATCAGGAGTCGAGGATCAAAAGAAAGGAACAAATGTGTAACGCGTTAAAGGATGGTGGTGGTGGTGTCACTATGTTATTGTATAATATGGATCGACAACGAAGATGAGTACGTCTTAGCGGATATATGTATTGGCAGTATAAAGGCGAGTGTGATCGAGATTTAATTCTGCTTCCTTCGGCGTAAATAAATAATTTCTAAAAAAATATCACTGGTCTCAAGATGTCCGCCGGGTGTCGGCAGCCACTGTCTCGCGCGCGCGCGCGAGTCTCGGTATCGCTTCCGGTGAATTTCTCCCGACCCCTCTGTTCTATTAAAATATCTCTTTGACAGGTTCTTCGAGCCGTCGGATCGAACGCCGATTACGTTAGTTTTTGCTTCCACACCAAATTTTGCCTCCGAGAATTTCGTTTCGATACGCGCGAAACGACCCACGGCAGAAATTCCCGAGGGCCCGGCTCTGGCTATTCATCGGAGCTGCGCGACCGTTTGTCCTTCGATCCGCGACACCCGGCTAATAATACCGTAAAAATTCGTTCATAGCTGGATATGCGCCCAGCGCCTCTTCATTTCTTTTTTCTTTTCTTCTTTTCGTTTCATCTATCCTAAATTCTAAGTCGTACTTGAAGGCACTTAACACAAGGCTCTCTCGGTTCAAAAAGCTACTTCTAACTTCTTCCCTCGGTTAATCACCCCCGGATCGTTTTGTTTTCTTTTTGTTCTTTCTTCTTGTCAAGACATCCCTCCCGAATGTTCGCTGCTCGCTGCGCGTAAAAGCTACGAAACGACTCCCTAACGGGTATAATTGTCCTTAGTTGGGCCTAGTGATCGAACATCGTGTTAATCTGCGACTTTTTATTTTCCCGCCGTTCCCATTACCTTTCACCCCTCCTCCTCGCTCTCCCCCGTCTCGGTGTTCCTTTGAAAAACCGTTTTCTCGCTTTAGCGTTTTCATTGATCGATCGTTGAGACCGTGGTCCAAGAAAGCAATCGCGTTGAACGTGTAACGTGTCGGACGTTACAAAACTTTAAAATTCGACTCGTTTTTACAATTATCAACAACGCCAACGAATTTCGATAAAAATGTGTCGCAGTTCCTGACTGCGCACTTCTCGCTCAAAAATTTCTTTTATAGTACGATTATATTTAGTACGATATATAAATATATATAGTACGTTTCTTGTTTCTTTTTTTTTTGTCATGCGAAAAGGAAATCCACGTTCCTTAGTCGCCTGCGCGATTTTTTACCCCCCCCCCTTATATGTATCTTTTGTGTTTCATCGTAGATTCTTTTTTTTTTTAAATCTCGAGCCAACCTATATTTAACTAGACTGGGAAAACACCGGGCGGTTAACGATAAAAGTACGGATCGTTGTAATACGAAAACAAGAAAATCCTAAAGATAAAGATAATTTATTCTCTTTCGTAGCGGATGGCTCGCAAGACTTTCAGCAAGGATTCGTTTCCTGTTAGACAGAAGTTCCGATTGCGATTCGTCCGACTCGCCTGTTCTCAACTCGTGCTCGTGTCCCGAGCTGGTGCAAGTTTTCGACGCTGCCTGTCTATAAGTATCTTTTATATAAATTTTTCTTTTTATTTTCACTTCTCCTTATCACCTAAATGTCCGCCCTGTTTTCCTGACGCGATTCGTCGAAGGACTTCGATCGTTTTTCGTTGGACCACGATCCTGTTTCACCGTTACCTTCGAATTCTTCAGTTTGCTTTTGGAAAATCTTTCTCTTCGGAAAATCGAGAAGAAATGGTTCTTCTTGACCTAAACGATTTTTTCATACTTTATCCGCGGGCGTTTCAAATTTAAGATTCATTCGAACGCTAATTGGGAGTAATAATGTTATCCTCTATCTATAGAATAATGACATCTTGGAAACTTCATTGGTATCGAGAGGCTCGTAATCTTACTAACGTTTTTTATATGTGGAGGCGTCAAGAAGATACGAAGGTCAACTCGAGAGTGCTTCGAACAATTTATTTTCTATTGCAGTTGAACTTGAGTGACCTTCGTAATAGGTCATTGTGTTCGTCTTGAAACACCCTATCGGAATGTAAATGCAAAAATCATACAGTTCCATTTACAGCAACACAGTTGACCTTCGTGTCTCCTTGACGCCTCGACCTATAAAAAAATTAGAAAGATTACGAGCCCTCCGATATCATGTAAGTTTGGTCCGACGATGCATTTGTTTCTATGTACTTTAATCGTGTACTCTTTCTTGTTTCATAATATGCCGAAACCTTCGACCTTCCTCTGTTAAATTCCCTCGATATTTTTTAGAAGAAAATACGTTGTTCTCGGTAACGTGTTCTTAAACGTATATGTCGATACTTCTAAATTCGTTGAATGCATAAATAGTTCAGATAGCTCGAAATGAAAATAATCAATCAAACAATCGCCCCCAGATAAAGTACCAAGACTCGTTTCCAAGTTTTATTCTCCCGGCCCTCTAACCTCTCCCTTTACATTCGATCTCATTCGTTCTCGTTCAAAACACATTTTTTCGCACACACGATTCGCACTCGCACACGCAACACGAGCAACAGACTCACCGAAAGCTCGTACACGGCCAAAGGATTATCCACGAACTTAGACTTGGCCAAATGGAAAATTTGGAATCGTATCTGGACCGATAGGGCAAATCCGATTCGAGTACTATTTCCAACTTTTTCCCATTCCGAAGATTCGTCACTTCGCGGTAGAAAAAGAGATACGACGTAGAAAAAATAAAGCACTTTCTAAAATTCCCAGGTGGCATGTCTGTCGCGCTGTCTGTCACTCACTTTTTCTCTCTCTCTCTCTCTCTCTCTCTCTCTCTCTCTCTCTCTCTCTCCCTCTCTCTCTCTCTCTCTCTCTCTCTCTCTCTCTCTCTTTCACTCTTGTGCTTTCTGCGAATTGCTATGGTTTTCATTCCCGCCAAGCTATCGCCTCTCAATCGTCCGCATTGTCCGCAAAGACCAAATCTCTCTCGTCGAACAGGTGCCACGAAACAAAGAATAAATCGGCCATCGGAGAAGCCACGCGAGCCTGATTAATTCTAAACGCCTCGAACGAATAATATACATATATAGATATATATATATATATATAAAAAAAAAGGAAACGACCAATCGTATATAATAAATTTCGAATTCTAAACTGTGCGAAGCAAACGTAATAGATATATGTTTTTTTTTTGGTTTTGCACTTTCTCGCCCCTTTTTCCGCATTCTTTTTTCTTAATAGCATAAATTTCGAATAATTTTCTCTAATAATAGGTACGCGTTCAATTTTTCGAGAAATAAAAAAATAATAATGATACCGCCGAATAAATATAGATTTCTCGTTTGGAAGTTCGTTAACAACGCCGATCGTAAAATCAATTGTTTTTGATTCGAAAAGAAGAATGAAATATTGTTAACGATAGAACGATCAACGCGAGCACGTGGTGTCTCTCGTGGGACACCTTATTACACCTTAAAAATTTAGCGTCTAAATATCACACTATATACGCGCGTTCCCCTAAACTACCGCGAGCAGTGAAGTTACGGTCGGGGTTCCCTGCGCGAGCAGTGTCGCCGGATCAACACTCTAACTTCCCTTTTCACCGCTTCACCGGTACTGGCAGAGAGAGGGTATCTTGTTCCCCTCGATTCGTGCTCGCTCCCCTAATCTGGCGACACTGTGCACGAGTCGAACGACGCAAACCCTCCGATTCGAGCCCAGAATAAAAAGAGAAAAAAAAACTAAACACGCGATAATATCGATTGCTCGTCTCACCGGATTACACCGAATTGCGAACAGAGAGGTAAAGGGTAAAAAAAGTACATCACGATACTGTCTTCGGTAAAACGTCTGAAAATGCCGAGTCCGTTACGTCACAAAATACGCGTCCAATTCAAGTGCGTGCACTATTATTGTTCCTCGAAACGTTAACAACACACACAGCAGTTACTTCGAGTCTGTTAGGCAATCATTTTCAACCAGTATTCAAAATAGTTCGGATCTTTATGCACTTGGCGCGTATGCAAATTTCTAAACTACAAAACTCTAACAATGCTTTTATTCTCACCGAATCTTTTAGTCGATGAAAGAAATTTTTTTGCTATTTAAAATTCGATAAAATTCGACGCAAAAATGGGAATTTCTAGATCCCCGGTCTAATAATCTAGCAAAATAGCATGTTCTATGAATTGTTTCTGATTTTATTATTGAAGTTGTCTCACGGAAAGTCCCATTCGTCGCACCGTGACGTTCAATTGTTAATCGTATCAACGAACGAAGAAATAATTCCGCGGAGACTCTTAAATCGGCCGCCGAGTATAAAAATATGTTCAGATTCCAACAACCGCGACAAAAATCGAGCCGGTGGAACGATCTTCTCATCCCGATTATCCGTACAAAATTAAAAAAAAAAGAAACAAAAGCGTGAACGCTATAGTCACGCGTCCGCAGAAATTGTCTCGCTATAAGAAGGTAAGAAAGCAAATCAAACATTTCCGTTGGTTCTTACCAATTGTCGTAGTCGCAATTCGCGTTGTTTTTTCTTTTTTTTTTTTTGTTTTTTGTTGTTTTTTAACGCCTCGCCGCCCATGAAAGCTGTCGTCCCGTTACGTTTTCGAATTGCATCGATCTCAGCGATGACTTTTATTTTTAATAATCATATATATATATATATGTATTTATTTATTTTTCATATGTTTTCGGTTAGAGTGTTCCCAATCCCAAACCGGCACCCAAAGATAAAGCAAATTCAAAGAATTCCATCGATTGAGGACGCGCGGTTCAAAATCACCGCGGCTCGTCGTTAAAACGTTCCCTGCCAAAACTCATTTTCAAAAGACAGTTTCGTCATCGACAGATAAATTTCGTGAAAACAATTGTTGGTAATTTGAAAGTGTGCCCTGAAAATACCTCCTCGAAACCGACCTTAGCAGGAAACGTGATAAATAGTAAACGCAATGAAAACCTAATTACAAAAAAAAAAAAGGAAGAAAGAAACAATATAGTAATAAAGAAAAAAGATTAATAAGCCCAATTAATAATGCGCAAGACTCGAGTTAGACCTGATTAAAAATGCCGTAATAATTAGTACAAAGACGAACCCGTAACAGAGTACACCACTCTCGTACTCGTACGCGTATATATATCTGTATATCTATATATATACATATATGTGTATACATATATAATATATTTGCTTACCTATCTTCAAAAAAGATTCTATACTTCTTTTCTCCCTCCCCCGATCGCGATCTTATATACTTATATCTTTGTTTTTTATAATATATATATATACTTTTTTTTTTTTTAGAAAAAAAGGATTTTGAAACTGACGGCGGGCACAAATTTCGCAGTTCACGCGATACATTCCTGTAGCTTCTTTTCTTTTCTTTTTGTTAATTTCTTTTTTTTTTTCGTTTTCACATTTTATTTTGCTTCGTCGCTTTTCCGTTATCCTTCGCGTTGATTTCCTTTCGTTTTGAATCACGGTCGCCGCGAGTCCCATCCGCGGGATCAAATCGCCCGACGAACTTCTGAAATCGTCGAGATCGTGTTCCTTTTTATTCTTTCTCTCGTACGTTCCGAAGGCACATTTGTTTCTAGAAACGAATTTCCGTGAGCGATCGTCGCCGCGACGTGACACTTCTCCACCCGTGTCTCGAACTCCACCGTCGTCGTCGTTCTCGTCGTGGTCGTCGATAGAACCGATCGATCATTCCCGACAAAAGAAGAGTCAAGCGAGAGCGTGCAAGCCGCCGTACGCAGTGTCGCCAGATCAAGACTCGCGTCCCCACTCCAACTGCCCCTTCCACCGCGCTATCCACCTCTCCGACTGTAGTACTGGCAGAGGGGGGAGTTACCTTTTCCTCTCGATTCGTGCTCCCTCCCCTTATCTGGCGACACTGCCGACACCGTGCGCGAAACTGTCGAACCAAGAGGAAACGAGTAGCCGACTCGTTTATCGAAGAACAGTGACGAAGAATCACTGGGGAAAAAGGAGCATTGGACACGTATCGCATATAGGTACTAACTCTTCGTCCGATTGAACTCGATGGAAATGTTTACCGACGATCCTACACCCCGCGCTGTTCGCGGTCCTTTCCTCGGGATCGGCGAACGTTCCGCTCCGCTATCTAGCTATATATATTGAAAAATAATTTTCGAGCCTTCCAAGCGAAAATATTGCTCTCTATGTTAAGGACACTGTGCACCACTCTTTCCTACAAAATATTACGCTATAGTAACCGAGCAAACATTTAGATATTACCTTCAGCTTCGCTATTAATAGTCCTTCCGTTGTTTATATAATTATCTAAAACGTGGAGCAACTCGGTTGCTATTGACGATCGAATAACCTAATGTCAGACGAAACTTGCTTGGTCTGCGTTAGGTCCGAGTTAGGTGGCATAATCTCTTTTTAATAGTTTTTTTTTTTTTTTTTTGAAAATTTCGCGTAAAGATCTAGTTCGGATAACCGAGGTTCGGCTGTATTACGTTTTGAAGGATTTAGTACGCGCATCCTTTCGACGATTCCGTTTAAGAGAACTGTTGTACCTTCGACTCGTTTGTGGACATTTGTGAAATCGGAGAAGATTGCTGGGGCGCGTAAAAAAATAGTCGATTTGTCTGGCGCGAGGCACCTAAACGTTTGCTCTAGCTTCGTAACAGCGGAATTTTTGTGAATATGCACGTCACGGGCCTGGATCGACGAGGAAAAGACAAAGTTCCGCTCGCAAGAGGAACCTTCGAAGAACTTGGCACAGCGATACGAGCAACGGTTCGTGTACCGATCGAACAAAAATCAGAGAAAGAAACACGAGAACCAGAAGTCTCCTTAGATAAATAGGATCGTCGAAACTCTTGGAATGGCACACATGGACCATTCAGCCGCCTCGCTGGAATCTTTAGAAATCCTTTTTTCCACTCACCCACCCCCCTCCCCCCGCAAGAAAAAAAAAACCATTAAACGCTAAAACTCGTATTTTTGTTTCCAAGACTACGAACAACTTTCCGATAGTCCGACACCGGTAAAAATTTTCGCTCCAAACAATATCGAGAAAGTATTTTCGATTCGTCGTTCGTTCTAGCACCTCTCCTTAAACATTAATTAGAATAAAAAAGATATTTATATATAACTTTTCGACTTATCAAAGACTTCGAAACAGAACCTCGTAGTACGGTGCTCGAATTTTCCTGGAATATATCTGAGTATTTCAAACGTATCGAAATAAAGTTCAAAGTGATCCACGCGTGCCATTTAACGGCCCCGGAAAGAAATACATTCTTTCTCCGCCGTTGTTGTCCGACCCCGTGGCAAACGGGGTTTTATCACGATTGTTATTATATCACTATCGTCCTGGATGGCGATCGATCCAAATCTTCCCGTATTCGATCCCAATATATCTCATTCACGCGATCACTCACACGCTTTCTATCCTTTCGCTCTTTCTCTCTTTCTCTCTTTCTCGGCACAGTCGCTCTATCTCTCTCACTCGCTCTCTCTCTTTCTCTCTCTCCACGCCTGTTTCAAAATTCCCCGTTTATAGACAGCTCTCCGAAAATCCCTTCAATGTCTGTTTAACATCCGTCCGGCTCGGCCGACCACAGATTCTCGTACAGGGAACGCCGAGGCGTTCTCGGTTCTCGTTATTGTGTTCATTTTCATCTTCTTGATTACTTACATACAAAAAATGAAGGAGTCATTAAAACCTACGATCTATCTAATAGTACTTACATACCTAATAATCTAATAATCTCCGTCAATGGCGGCGGTCGGTTGGCTCGTCGGCATCGAAATCACCCGTGTCGCCCCTCGATTCCCCACCCAACGTCGCCCGTTCTTTCCTATTCTATCTTCTCAGCAGATCGTTTTCCCCCCATCTCCCACCTCCGGCTAGCTGACCGTTCCCGTTTGTCGCAACCGCCGCCACGCATCAAGGCCTCGTGAGGCAGTATTATTATCAATTAACGTTATTCAGTAACTATGTATCAAGTCGATCCATAAACGTATCTTTTTTTTTTTTATCGTAAACGTTATACTTCCTCATATTCTTCCTCTTTCTGTCGACGTCGCTCTAACCGTCTATTCCCAAAAGCCATATTAACCCTTTCGCTGCGAATGCCGGTTACCACGAAGCCGACGGCCACGAAGCTGAGGCTAATTTATGCATAGCAGCGCCGCTTGCAGTGTCGCCAGATCAAGACTCGTGTTCCCTAAATTTCCCTATCCCACGCGCTATTCCCCCACGCTTCCGCCGCGGCCCTGACACGTGACTAATCCGATACCGACAGTGAGAGAGAGAGGGCAACTATTTCCCCTCATCTGGCGACACTTGTCTCGTTCAGTGGCGGAGCTTTGGCCGAGCGAACCGCCATAGCGAAAGGGTTAATCCCGCGTCTGTTTTTCATCGTAATTAGTCTCATAATATCCAAACTACGAATTATATTGCGCGTTATCTATATCATTTAAGAAAAAAAAATATAGAAGACACCGTCGATCACCATGCTCTCTCCCTTTCTCGCTTTCTCTCTCTCTTTCTCTCTCTCTCTCTCTCTCTCTCTCTCTCTCTCTCTCTCTCTCAATCTTACTCTCGTTTTCGTTCGCTGTTCTCCTACTCGAAACAGTAGCCATTTTGTTCGCTTACTATACGATAATGATTAAATCGTCGGCGAGCGAATTCTCGATCGAACCATCGCTTCTACCACCGGGAAAAAAGAGACGTTCTGTGTGTATCGGCAAACAGATCGAAAGTAGTGTGGTGGATAATAGTTATTGCACTCGTGCGGAGGTGAGGTCGATCCTGGCCTGCTTTCGATCGCGGCGTAATACTTTATTTCGTTCGGCGATCTAATCGCCGACGATTATATATTTCTTTGCTGTTGTAACCCAGCTGTGAAAATCGAGACCTCTCCGCTTAAAGCGTGTCGTCGCGGCTATCAAGATTATTTCTTTTGTTTTACGGATTTTCTATTTTTTCTTTTTCATTTTTTTTTTTCTTTTTTTAACGAAGAACCCCGATCCTTAGGAGATCCACGGAGATCTTTCGAGAGAGAACGGATTTGAGCGATGTCGATCGTGAACTCGGCCGCGAACGCGCGCGTGCGTGGCACGCTTCTAACGAGAAAGAAAGAAATTATAATCTACCGCTTCGTTTGCGTCAGACGTTGCGCATACTTACAATGTATAATATGAATTACGAGTAGTTTAGTTTAGTTTAGCTTGTCTCATAAATATTGTCTACAGTATGGAAAGTCGGGCGGCCGTGGCGCGCGTATTTGGCGTAGGAATACGGGACCTGGTGCCAGGTACTCGCCGAACACGGGCGATTCATCGATCATCGATCCACTTAATATCGTTTGTTTCGTTTCGTTTCGTTTCGTTTCGTTTCGTTTCGTTTCGTTTCGTTTCGTTCCGTTTACGTTTTCGTTTTCGTTTTCGTTTTCGTTTTCGTTGTCACCTATTAGAGAGTCTCTGTTTGTTTCATAGGAAACGGTCGCCACAGTGCATCCTCTACCACCGTGCGTAACTAAACCGAGAACTTCCGGTGTGTTTTGTGAAATTAAAACTTTCATCAGGATTTTCCTCAAATCTTAACAAAGCTTTCGTTTCGTATTCGAGCTCGATAGAAATTTTTAATGCGTTCCGATCTGTTCGAACGCGTAGAAATTTTGATGTAAAATTTAAAATTTTCTTTCTCGTTTTAAAACATGTACAAATAAAATTCTGGAAACATTCGGTTTTAGAATAATTTCACCGTTGTGGCCACGCATTTGTATCTTTTGTTCTTTTTTTTTGTATTTAAAAGCTTACGCGATGCGAGGAAAGTAAATCGAATTCATTAAAAAATTTTCAGTGTTGTATGCGTTGCCGATGGAAATTAAAAAAAAATTGGCTTGATATTATCATTTTTTATGATTTCATGATCCTGGGTTTAGCTACTCGACTTGATTTCTTACGATTTCTTCTATTTCTCTCACTGTATCTACATGTTTGATTCGACGCCAGTTGGAGGTATCTCAGCCAATAGATAAATGGTAGAAATATGGCCCAAAGAAATTGTAATAAAATCAGGCTCGACCGGGAATAGCGAACGCAGAGGCGATGATACAGTGCAGTTACCCAAACTGGAAGAACATTGCGTGGATGTCGTTTCTATGATAAAGGAGCAAGCCAATGTATTCTATTCGCTGTTCCTAGGAAAATATATTATGTATATAAATACGATTCTAAACCATTTGAAAATAACGATATAATACTAACAAGAGTGTTAGTTCACGACTAGTAAGTGTAATGCTAACGGAGTTTGTATAAGTTCACCAACTTGTACTTATGGAAGCCACTTTGAAAATTTCCTTTGGCTCGAAACTTTGAATTCTTGTGAATCTGAGATAAAGAATTCTTTGATGCATATATATTATACGATTTTTCTATCGGAACAACAGCGGATAGAATACACACTCGCAATTCCGTCCTTTATGTTAGAACCACTCAACGAGTTTTTGTCTCGGGGTGAAGAAATGTGCGTAAAGTGTAGCGCCCGTGTTCGGCACACAAATATGTCGCTGTGAACGTTCCATCGACCTGGCTGTGTACGTGTTTCTAGGATATAATGTCGACAGTGAAGGGTTTCAGGGGGCGGCGGGGGGCAGAGTTGGGAGTGAGGGGATACCGGGGCGGGGCGGGCTGGGAGGGGGGGGGGGGTAGAATATATCATCGTATGAAGAAAAACGCGTGGGATCTTAACTCGAGGACGCTTAATTAAAAAGCATTAATTATACGTATTATATAATATAAATATATATACTTAAATGCATCGATATAGGAATCTACTAGGTTCGTGTATCTGGCAGTCTGACGATCACAATGCTATAGGAATACCCCGCGGTATTTAAAAATAGTGTGTAGTCGTGTACGTATGATTATGTATTTTCTGTATACATACATGTACGTATATCTGACTCTGTGACGCGCTTACATAGTGTTAGTCCCTTAGTGGTTCTGCGGAAATGGAAGGAAGCATTTGTAGCGAGAAGCAAAGACGCGGGGCTCTTGTGAACCCGGTGCTTTAATACTGTACCCTCTCTCTGGTTCGTCGCACGAGGTCAGCGACAAGGAATATAATAAAATGGCTGCCTTTTACGAAAAGGCCCGGAACAAAAAAAAAAAACAGTACAGGTGAAATCATTGAGAGAAACTATCGAACCAGCGTCCATAAAAATTTTGTTATCGACTGACACGTTGGAACGAACTGTTTTTCTCGATATTGAAACGAGTTTGGCGGTATTAGTATGAACGTGTGTTCCGTGTTTGTATACGTCTGCTGTACCTGTGTACGCGTGTATGTGTGCGTGTGTGTATGCGAGAGTATATACAGCGACGAGCAAAAACGTACACGCACTGCTTGTCTCATAAAAATGAAGATAAGGCTGCAAATTCTTTAATTGGTCGATCGGGATTTGGTGATTGTTAATCGTAGTAATTAATAGTATACGGAATACAAAAAATAGGAGCATTAACCCAACGTTTACAGTTTTATAGGCTTCATACAGAACGGTGGGACATAAAACAGTAAAAAAAGATCTGACGATTTTGTGGTTTGAAAGTTCAGAGAACGGCGGGCTCGAAGGCACGCCCCTGCGGGTAAGACTGCATGTATTTAACGGGCATCGATGGGCGCCCTTGCCCGCTAACAGGCATGTCGAGCAGCTCTGGATTAAAGAATTGGCAGTGTTATGTTCACTTTCATGAGACGATGAGCGCGTGAAACTTTCCCGCTCGTGTACACTGTACATACGTGTCTCTTAGCAACTGGAAGCACGTGGGCCGTGTCGAGGAACGTTCCAGCTCTATGATAGAGCAGTGGTTCTCTGAAAATTGAATTCGTGTCTCTCTCTTGCGTTTTCATAATCTTTTTGATGTCCCCAGTGAGCCACACGCGCACGGCTTGGCCCGTTTAAAAATATGGAACCAGTGTGACCAGAATGGTTGCTATGGAAGAGCTCCGGTTTACCGGACGGTCTTAATCCGACTCGGGGCGGGCCGCGATATAAAACGACTCTATCCAGGGATACGTATTCGGTTTCAGGCCTCTTCCGCGTTTCGCGTTTGGAATCGCTCGCCTAGCTTCTCTAAGGATCCGTCGAACACATTGAAGAAACAGGAAAAAGAAAGATAAAAATAAAAACTGTTTGTTTGCGCGATCATCTGTCCCGCGGACACCGTTCCCTTGCGATCGTTAACGGAACGTCCGCGGTCTGACCGCTCGTTCCGTCGTCACGTCGAGTCTACAACGTGCATGTCGAACAGAGTCCGCGCGGCGAGGATGATCGGTGATCAGAAGGAACGAAATCTGCGCGAGAATGACCCGCCCGCTGGGCGGGTCTCGAGTGAACGCGCTCTTCGGTTGCCAAAAACATCGCCCCGAGCGGGAGATCGACGCGTTCCCTCGTTCATACGCGGTACATCTCGTTACGCAAAAAAAAAAAAAAATAAAAATAGTTAATTAATAATTAATAATAATAAACCTTAAAAAACGTTAAAAAAATAGAATCCAAAATCGAGTAAGGAGGATTGATTGGCAGTTTTGCCCCCGCTCTCTATCTAGCCCCGTCCCGTCGTCTTCGCGTCTCACTGTTTCCCCGATCGGTAACCGATCGTCATCGTTGCTGTTTTACCTTCGATCCTCTTCGTTCACCTCTCCAACCCCTATTTCTCTCTCTCTCTCGCTCTCTCGCCCTCTCTCTCTCTCTCTCTCTTTCTCTCTCTCTCTCTCTCACTCTCTCTCTCTCTCTCTCTCTCATGTTCACCACGCATATCAACATCCCCGTTTCTCGGTCTGGCCGTTTCAATGATCGTTGAGGAACGTCAGCCGAGCGCGAAAGAGGTCGATTGCTTCGATCCAGTTGCTTCTTTCGATCCAGTGGCCTCTCGCGCCCGGACGACGACGTCGACGGTCCCCTCGAGTCTCACACCATGCACCTCATATCCCCCCCTCTCACCCCAACCATCTTAGACGAGCTCCTGCTTGTAGATCTTCTCTTTGTGCATCCGTTCCATGTGCCGCGCGATGTGCATCTTCTGCTTCGCCCTGTAGACGCAATGGGGACACTGGAATTGAGGCTCCTTGCCGCATTCCCACTTCTGATGGTTTCTCAGGCTGCTCTTCAGCTTGTACACTCTACCGCAGGCGGGACAGTTGAACCCCTCCGGGTTCGAGGAGCCGGACCCGATCCCCTTGCCCAATCCACCGCCGGACCGCCACATGATCGACGGCACGCTCCATCTCTGCCAGGCTGCTGCCCACTTTAGGCCGGTGATGCTCAGGTCCTCGGCTGGAACACAGGATTCACGGCTTTATTAGTAAGTGTTCTACGCTACCAACAGAGGATCGGACGGTCTTTTTAGATCCTGGGGCGTGATTTGTGTTTCGTTCGTTTCGAGCTTTTGTGTTTTTTCTGTTTCTTTTTTTATTTGTTTGTTCGTTTGTTTGTTCTGTTCGTTTTGTTTTGTTTTGGTCGTAGACACGGGTCGACAGTACCGATCCCCGGATCTCTCTGTTTCATACTACAAGAGGCGAGCTTATGCTTTACGAAGGCTTAGATGCTAAGGATTCGTTGTTCAGTTTCGTTAGGCGACTTTGCTGGTTTGGTACCGTGCGCGCTTGTCGTAGTCGCCTGAATGGCACGACCAAGGTATCTTCAAACTTCTAAGAGAAGCTTGCAGAGATGTGCGCGGGTCGGGTCGGGAGTTTTGGTCGGGTTCGGATCGGGATCCCGAAAGTTTGTCGACACATTAATATTTTCGGGTAACCGATTTTCGAGGGACTCGACGCTTAATTCAGCATAGAACATTTTAGTCTGGTTTTGTGCATTTAAGTTGTAATTTTACAATGCGATTGGATAGAGGAATTTTCAAGTTTTAATTTTCCTTGGTTACACATTAGAAATCGGGTCTCGAATCGCAAATTGGGACCCGAAACAACGGGTACCCGAATATGCTTATGTGTAAGCAAACTTTCGGAAACCGAACCCGTCCCGACCCGACCCGACCCGACCCCAGGCTCGGATACCCGCATAACCCTGGAAGCTTGTTTTCATAGATTGCGTTAAGATTGTCTTGAGACCAGAAGATACCTATCACGATGGTCCTGAAAAAGGCGTCTTGCAAGGATGTCGAGAATGAATCGACTGTTGAACCGTTTCGGGCACGGAGATATCGATTCATCCTCGGAACATCGACGCGATTAAAATGGATTACTTTCAAAGGAGGAGAGAGCAATGCACGTTCTTTGTAATCCCTACTGTTTTGAACCCCAAGCAGCTAGCTATGAATTTCGCATACGAAGAAGGAGCGGTATCTGTGCGTGGCGAAGAAAACAGAACGCCTAATCGATATTATATTCTAGCTATATTTTCAGTCTATTCTCTCGCGATCAATTTTTCATATTGATTCGGACGATCTGTTCTCTTCGACGCACAAGCGATAAAAGTTGTGTTTCTATGTACAAGTTTCGAGTAGAGTTAGTGCGCATGCTACTTCCCCTATTGTCGACGGGAGGACGGAAAAATCAGAAAATGAGAAATTTTCGATAGAGAGAATGCAATCGGAAAGAAACGCAACCGAATAGATCGTCGCGATCGATGCCGAGCGTCGTTCGTCGAGCGACGCCAGACGCAGCGGAAACTGTCGACGAAATCCTTTTATCAACAATCTCTGCTCTCTTTCTCGTTTTATAGTGTCCGACCGCATCTGTCGGGACTCGACGAGACGAAGCGTCACCGAGGCGACCGTCACTTCCCGCAACAATGTACAAAGTGTTCTAGTTTTTCAAAGTCATGAGACGGATAGAGAGATAGAGTAAGAGTGTGTGTGCGTGTGTGTGTGTGTGTGTGAGAGAGAGAGAGAGAGAGAGAGAGAAAGAGATAGAGATAGAAAGAAAAAGTGACAGAGTGGTAGAGGGCAAAATGCTCAAGGCGAAGAACGCTCTCGCGAAATCGTCGAGAAGGATTCTTGTCGCTAAGGGAAACTTCAAAGAAAACAAACAAAAAATTATTATAAATCGTCGTGACGTGTCGCTGAGCGATTGATCTTGGCGTTTTCAACGTGGCTGAAATTGGAATTGATTAATTGATGACCAGGTGGTATAGAGTTTCGTATCAACGAACCGGAGAACCAAAATAAAAAAACAAAAATAAAAAAAAAATATGTATATGTATACATATACATATGTATGTATATATGTATGCATATAATGTACGGTGGTAATTAGCGCGACAGTGAGATGAACGTTCAATTGTTTTTTGTTCATTTTTTTTCTTTTCTTTTTATGAATGTCATTCTGGTACAATTCGTCTTCTGACAAATTTATTCAATTAGAAAACGTACGAAACACGATATTAGTCGCAGATATAACGTTAATATTAGACGCAGGATTATGTTCGGACATGATCAGTCTTAACGAGAGCTCGCATTTAGTGAACTATGCTTCTAACGTCCACAGAAAATAAACGTCGCCGACAATGTTCCCACTATTCTAACTTTTTTGTTTTTTTTTTTTTTCGTTTTGTCGTCGCAGGTAAGGCTAGCTCGATCAGCTTTTAGAAAAATCGCACTTATTGTCTGGGCAATCGAATTACATCTACGTTTAAGGCACTTCGTTAGAAACCTATTATCGAAAAAAGAAAGATAGAAGAAAAAAGGTAGTCGGATTCGAGTTTTACACAAAAAAAAAAAAGGAAAAAGAGAAGAATGTAGAAGCTTATCTAATTAGAGAGAGAAAGAGAGAGAGAGAGAGAGAGAGAGAGAGAGAGAGAAAGAGAGAGAGAAAAAAACGTAAATGTAGTACATGAAACTAAAATGGTAATATCGTTGTACACGGTAATAAATATATCAGTCGATGCTCTCGAATCGAAGGGAAACAAGACTTACGATTAATTGCGACGCGCCTCTAACAAACGGAATTATGACACTCGTTGTTTCACTTATTCTCATTTGTACGTTCGGCTAACAACTCGGAATGAGTATTTCGCGGTTGTTTTTCCATAAATACTTCTATCTACATAACCGAGAAAAAAAAAAAGAAAAATGAAAAAAACGCACGCACAGTGATCAAAACGCATTGAAAGAAAAATATCGATACAGTGGATAACTCGAGCTCTGGTTTAACACCATATAGTCTGTAGATACTTCGATCGAATGAGTTCCCTTCGTCGTACGCGTGTTGTATGATTGTTACTTATTTCGTCAAGACGCGCGCAATGTTTTTAGTATAATTTCTAGTAGTTAAAAAAATAGATTGTATCATGGTGATTTCGAACGACACGTTTTCGGAACTCGTTGTGTCGACCCATCCCCCAACCCCACCCCCTTCAAATCTGAGACCAGAAGCGTTACAATTTCATAGAGTTGAAAACATGTCAGTGTCAACTATCGGCTATTGGACCATTTTGTAGTTTAAATTTCAATCGGAAAATCGTCGATTATATTTCATTGCGCGAATGGAATTCCTTTCGAACACAAAATGTATCATTTTAATCCTTCGCGTAGTCTTCGGTGGTTGGCGAATCAAACATTTCGGATCTAAACGAATTTCAAAGAGAATTTGAGAAGTTTCTGAATCTGACAGGTTTTACTTGTATTTTCCTGGAATCGTACATTTTTATTTTTTTCCAATTGCAATTACTATATGGACCCGAAGATGTTGCAAGCGGATTGCTAGGATTGTTTAAACAGTGACTTTTGGTTCCATCCGGGGGATAAGAGTGGCCATTCGAATCCCAAAAAATAACGTTTTCATCAATGACAAAATTAACCCATTCTACTGAAACGCCGAGTTGGACGGATCGAATATTTCGAACAGAAATGTGTTATTCGCTTCTTACGAGCTTCTTAAATTACGAGCGACAAAGAAATTCTACTCCCTACAACTGTAAAGGAAATAGCAGTACAAAAATACTAATATAGATCCGATATGTTTTTTTTTTTTTTTTTGTGAGCAACTGCCGGTACAATTGCGCGAAAAGATTAAAATGAAACATCCTGCAGAACTGGAGGACGAGAGTGGTATTCGAACGAATGTTCTGTTCAGTCGATCTCGAGTTTCGGAGTGTAGGCCAACAAGTAGGACTCCATGTCCCCTATTTTGTCGATGTGCTGCCGGCGAATATGTCTCAGCCAATGAGCTTTCCGCTTGCAGCGCTGCGGGCAAAATGGACATTGAAACTGTGGCTCCTTGCCGCACTCCCAGTGAACATGCCGTTGGAGCGAGTCCTTCCTCATGTACGATCTTCCGCATCTGCTGCATCCAAACTGTCCCAGCGGCTTCTTTCCGACGTAATTGTACGCTTTCGGTATCTTCAGCTCGGCGAACGGCAGCCCCTGCTCCTGTATCTTCCACGCCTGCACCGGCAGATCCGCGTTCTCCTCGGCCGCCATCTTGTTCTCCGTCGCGGCATCTGGAATCCCGAAAAAAGAACAGCTTTTAGGCTTGCCCCTGGACAAGGTCGACGCCTCTGTTGCACTTTCACTGAGCACACACTTGATTTCTTTTTATTTCTGTGTACCGTACACCGACGAACATAATAACTTCGCCAGCCTGCCGCGGATTCACCGAATCCATTTACCTGTCGGATGGCCATTGCATCCCAGTAAGAAATTTGCTAGGAATTTGCCGCTATAACTTGTCGACCAATTCCCCTCCATCTGTTTACAGGCGCGATTCCATGCCAAATTCATGCGAAACCTTGCTCTCGCGAAGAGGGCAGGTCGCACCAAGAACGAAATTTCTTCTAAATATCGGGCAGAAACGGGGTAAACCTTGCTGTAGGAGGCAACAACGGAATTGAACGATTGAAAACACACGAACCTTAAAATTATATAATTAGAAGTTTATGTAAAATTCTGTTTTTTCTCCTACAGTAAGGTTTACTCCGACTTTCCCCGACATTTATTCTTGGAGCAAGGTCTCGGTGCGACCAGACCTACCCTCTCCAAGAGGACAAACACCGATCAAAATTTGCTCGAAGCAGGTTTGGCTAACTGGGATCCTACCAGCCGGATGTTAGAGCAGGATTCGTGTATCGTCGATAGGATGGACAAGTCTTATGGTTGTCGGTGCACCTGCGATCTTGGCATTACTCGCGATTGCCAATCGATGATGTGATATTAGAAGAGATCGATTTTAGAGGTTTCAGATCGTCGTGGGTTGGGAAGGATTTTGGTAATATCGACTACATGCGAACTTTAGATTTTAGGAATTGAACAACACTCGAGCACGCCGATGAGAAACTCACTTTAGGTTTCTGTGATTTCATTGGTTCTCTTTTTCTTTTTTAATGCGAAAGCTGTACAATGATAATTTTATTCGGTAGAAGTGGTAATGTGTGCCCTCTGTTAACGACTTTTTGGGAAAGGGGAACGTACCTGCTTGGCGACCACCTGCGATTTACGTTCACGCTCGACAACCATTAAAATTAATTCGAGAAAATGATATACAGGGTATCCCAGAAATATTGGAAAACCTTGAAACGGGTGGTTGCCGAGCTCGTTCGAAGTAGCTTTTTTTCTCAGCGAAAAATTCCGCCGCGGTTTTGTTAACGAGTTATCAACGGAACAACGCTGATCAGATTCCGGCTCGGCCAATGTCAACGCCATTGTCCGCTGGTAGCAACGCTCTGTCCGTGTTTTTCCTTGATAACTCTCTAACAAAGTCGCGGAGAACATCTTCGCAAAGGAAAAAGTTACTCGAAATGACCTCAGGATTCACCCATTTCGAGGAAGTACAACATTTTTGGGAAACCCTGTAGAAAAGGATCGTAGGGTAAGTAAATGAAACACCGAATGGGACCGCTGGCTTTTCGTCGGCTTTTGAATTTACTTTTCGCCAGTGCGATTCTGTCGCTTCGCGTTGGTACAAATATTGTCTCTCGAACCTCCAACGTTGTCCCCAAACTTTTCTGCCCAGGTTTGCTCCGCGACGAATGGCTAATGCTTCGAACGATCCTCTTTGCCGATAAAGTTTGCGATTTTCTGAGCTTTGAATATACACGATGTACCCAAGATTTCCGGAGAACAACCTGAAAAAAATCAGATATCGATGAACTACTGTTCGAGCTTGATAAACCTGGAGTAACCTGTCTCGTGTTGAAAGTCGACCGAATAAACAGTTGTCAATTGTCTGCATATTCTTCCTAGAACGATTCGGAATAGCCAGGGAAGCTGAAAAAGCACATACACGTACATATTCGACTGATATCGTGAAAGACTTTTTCTTACGAAAACTTCGCAACTACTTTTGCAACACGATAGCTTTTAATATCTTAAAACTGTTACACAGAAAAAAGATACAGTATTGTCGTCGTGGAAGCATTATAAAAAATTGTGTACCAAATTCGAAAAATACGAAGCTAACGATCCGATGTCAAAGAGTATACGAAAGGAACGTATACGGGGTGATTAAAAAAAAACGGTCCGATCCTTACAGTATCTACCGAGAGGAGTAAGAAGCAATCCTTTCCCTGTAAAATCAACTTTTATTATTTATTATTTATATTATTTCGCTTCTGACACAGAGAATCGTGTTTGACAAAGAATTGACAAAGAGTATTGTTCAATGTGTCGCGAAGAGAGGCGATGTGGAACAGTAATGAATAACAAAAGTTGAAGTTACAGAGAAAGGAGTGCGCTTAGGACCTACGTTGATTCGAAATTTTTTACTCCTCGCGGTGAGTGCTATGAGACCTGTAAGTGTCTCTGTACAATAACTCCTGAAATACGAGGGATGGTAACCGTCTGGCCCACGAAAAATGTTTAAAGTTTTTTTCTCGTGATCGCACCGAACACAATCGGTCACTGGCAACGAAAGGCCAGTTCGTAACAGAATGCTAAACGCTGTCGTTCGACGGGATCTCGCGCTTATCGTCCGATCACATAAGAGGAAAGATCTTATGTATCTTCTTCTGATGCTTCAGCAGTTTGTCTCGCCGGTAGAATTTCTTCGAGCAGAGGTCGCAATGGTGTGTCGGGTCCTCCAGGTGAAGCTTCATGTGCGCCACCAAGTTGTGCTTGTACTTGAACCAGCCCAGACATATGTTGCACCGATATTTCGGTGCTTTGCCGCACTCGACGCGCAGGTGACGCGTCAGACACGAATGCCGCATGTAATGGCGGCCGCAATTCGGGCACTTGTGGGTTAGCTGGCCTTGCGTCGTTCGAACTGGATCGAAAAAATATTGATTCTCCGACATTTCTGGTCGTCGAATGCTCGCCATGTCCCACGCGGACGGCTGCGCTTGTACCCAGTAACCTGAAAAGAAAAGAAACGATGAAGATGGTGTCCCGGTCGTGGATGCTCGGACGGATCATACATTAGCGTTACAATCTTCCGTGATATTATAAAATAGAGGACTGTACAATCACTCGATATTGAACTTTCCTGCATTACCTGGCCGTTTCTAGACATTTCCCTCTATCTCCGTTGCTGATAACTGTTGAACGAAAGTATTTCATATATGTGTATATACATATATATCATGTACAATAATAAAGTTTCGAGTCGTATCTTCGTCCGACGTAACGACACGAAGGGAGAATGTGTTAGACCTTGAACGCGCACATCCGTAGCAATAAATGGGAAACATCTTCGGAAATATATTTTTTATTCTTCGTAACAATAGGTATTAACTGTTCGAACGAATAACTCGAACGAGAAAGTCGTCAGAAGACACAGTTACACTGCAATTCGTAATGGAAATGAATATATACATGTACAAAACACACTGTACTGTAGAATATTAACGAAGATAACACAGGCGAACAAATTTTTAAGCGTCTTCGTACTCGTAGCTTCTCTCGGATCAAATTTCGCCGACGATATTCAATTTATTTTCAACACCGGAAGATAAATTTCTATAATGGACAACATTACGACCGACCTTATAAAATCCAAAATCTGGTCACTCCTCTATCAAATAAAACCGGACGTTCTGCTCGTTTCGAGTAATACAACGATAATATGAATATTTCCAATATTCTCCATTCGATTCAAATTGATTAAAAATAGGACAAAATGAGCAAGAAAACGTCGTCGTGAGATTACACACAACCTTCGGAAATATCGATTAACGTCCAATGAGTTGAATAAGGAATAGGCACGCGGATGATACAGAAAAATATTAATAATAATCGTACACTTAACAACATTTTTTGTACAAGCATAAGTGTACGTAGCACGCGTTTTCCTCTCCCAATATTAAAGTTCCCAGCATCGTCATATTTACACGAAGCGTCTTTATCACTCCAGCGTTGAAATTTCCAGTGTTTGTTGTCCGACAGTGCACTGGAGTTTTTGTAGCGGGAGCGAGTAGCGTTGCACAGGTCGCTTAATTTCTTGTTCCAAGCATCGGAATCTTCGGCGCAGCTGATCAGGCGCAACAGCTTCCCTGCCCTAGCGTCGAAGTCTCCAAGGTCGCCTGTCAGGCGGACCTCTCCTCCCTAACGAACTTCGAGGACTTGGCGTCCGCCGCGTGAACATTATAATGCCTCAACAGGCTGTGCTTGTGCTTGAATTTCGCGTGGCAGAGCACGCACTCGAATTGCGCCTCTTTGCCGCACTCGAGCCTCTTGTGACGTTGCAACGAAATGATCCTCCGGTATTGCCTGCCGCAGGTGTCGCACGGAAACGTCTCGAAACTGACAGGTAGCCGGTACCAACATGCTGAAAACAGAAATCTTCGGTTAGCAGAATATTCCTCGCACCGAGAAATCTTTTCTCGTACCAGTGTGTAACCATACACGTTTCCTTGTATTGTCCGGACGGCTGTTTTTTTTTTCTGTTAAATCGTTTCGTTTCTTTTTTCCCTGCTTTTTATAACTTGTATCGTCGTTAATGCGGTAAAGCTCGTATCGAAAGGAGACGTGGGATAAATAGAATGACTCGCACGATCTTTAGAAAATAACCCGCAACAAAGATTGTCTTTTTATTAATAATAATAATAATAATAATAATAATAATAATAATAATAATGTTAATAATAATATTAATTGCTAATAATAATGATGATAGATAATCCATAGTTCGCTTGGTAAACCTTTCCAAAAAGAGAGTTTAAAGTGCTAAATACCGAAACGAGTATTCGAGGGGGGTGGGGGACGGGGACGGGGACGGTGGGAGGGAGTGTGGAGAAAATAACGATTTCCGATCTCTCCGCGGGATCCGAAACGTGAGAGACGACGCGACGGTCGGAGAGAAACTTATGTTCACTTAAAAAATATCAAACGACAAAGGTTTCGGTAACACGAGATTGACAACCAGTGAGGTACCAGGGATACGATGTAACGAGTATATCCTACGTTCGCAGGCAGGTCGACGCGAGTATCCGCAAATACTGATATCAAAAATACCGGACACGCCGGATCGAGGGATCGAAATCACCCGACGAGGTCCCAATTCTCTTCTCTTTCTATGCATATACAATTCCTCTTTCTCTCTCTTTCTCTCTCACTCTCTCCCTCTCTCTCTCTCTCTCTCTCTCTCTCTCTCGCTCTCTCACTTTGTTTGCGCGCGTGTAAATGTTCATATAAAAATGGAAAAACGTTCGTTTCTTATCATACTAAGAAAATGATTCTACGCGGAACGACAAACAAGTCGATCTCGGCAAAATTCTGGAATGTTTTCGATTCTTCGGCCGATAATCTCGGAAACGGATATCGGTTTCCATCGATTTCGCGAAATCGTTGAAACTGCACGATCATCGGAGATCGGCTCTTTTGTTCGTTCGAGCGAGTCAAGTTCCACCGTGTTTGTGCATTTCCTTAGCACCGGAAGTACCGTACAGTTCGCGACACGTACGCGCGATTTCTCATTTAGATGCATTTTTTGAGATTGTCCGCGCGATTGTCGTCGATATATAAGCTGAAGCATTTCAAACAGGCCACCCAAAGAACTCTATTGGTGTCGAGAAGCTCGTAATACGAACGTCAACTCTGTTTTTTTTTTTAATGGTAAGTACGGTGTGGTTTCGTGTTTACACTCTGACAGTATGTTTCACGACGAATACAACGACCTACTATGAAGGTCACTCAAGGTCAACTGTAATCGTATCTCCTGAAAAAAAATTGGTGACGTCAGATTATGAGCTCCTCGATACCAAAAGCAAGCGAGTTATTCGGGTGACCCGTTTTAAATGACCCACCCTGTACACATAGAAATAGATTAATTCGTCTAGTAATTGGAAGAATTGTCAGACGAGAAATACGATGCGAGTCGCTTCGACCCGTTTCTGATAGTTCCAGTGTTAAGGGCACGATCGATCCTTGACAATTCTAACGTCCAGTGATCGATTGTCAAAGATTGTTCGTTCACCGCGACGAATTCTTTTATCTAAATCGGCAACTCGTTACCTAGCGCGATAACGTCACAAAATTATTACAGAATCGGTGCTATATTTCTTAAGTGTTCCCGATGACACGATCCATAACCGTATGATATTGCATATTGTTCAGTGTCGCGAGAATTACAGAAGGATAATCGATTGTCTTCGGTGAATGCAAACATCGAAATACAAATAGTGTAAGGATCAGCCGTGTGAACGTACGAGGAATAGATGGCCAATCCGATCTTTGTCGATTATAACGGTTGGAAGATCGTATAATTATTATTGTCTATTCGGTAAGTCTATAAGGTGCTCTCAGGTAACCGATACTCTGGAGATTATTCCATAAAAATCACCAGCGATATACATCTTAGATTTATTTACGCGTTCTCTTCCCAGAACAAGGCACTGTTAATTACCCTTATCATTGTTATTAAACTGCGAACAATTTATGCAAATTCGCACGCTCATCCATATACGGAACAACGATAATTGGACAGAATTTTGGCATTAGTTTAGGAATTAAATCGCATTCGTAGCAACGCAAATAGCAAATATTCATTGGACTGCCGATCTTCGTGCAAAATAAAGAATTTGGGCGTCAACGTTCTTTCTTTAACGATTTTAATAAGCTACCAACATTCTGTTAGGTAATGTTATACAACTTCACCATTTTGTCATTTTATGTAATAAAAAAATCTTTCATTCTACAGTGTCCGTTTATATGCGAAAAAAAAACGAAAAAAATGTTAAACATACTCAAATTTAATTAAATGCAGAAAATCCGCAGTCTATTTATTAGGCGTATTTGATTGTGATCGATATTTTGTGATGCGTTTCGATTAGGCGATGCGACAAATGCATAAACGTCCGCAATTCAATTAATTGGCTCAGAATGATCAGTAATTTCGTAACTACCCTCTCAGTTCTCTGTGTCGCGTGCAACTTGTGACGTGTCAAGATAGAAAAATGGCGTAACATCTAACGGATAAAAAAATATCTAGAATATAAAAGTACTAGAAAATATAGGTAAACTCTAGGGTAATAAAAAAAATTTGCAGAGATGGTAACACGATCGTCAATTTTGTTACGACGTTAAATACGACAAGGGAAGAGCGAGAATGCTTCCATCTGCAATGTACGTTTAAATTTGTTCCTTTGCACTTGCGGTTAAGTCGATAATAAATCCTGAGACTCGAATAAATAGTGCGATCCATTCGTGCTTCGTTGGAATGTTTGTGTATTTTTCTTCTTGGTACGATCGTCGTAGAAATTGAGCTGTTCGAGCTGGCCTCGAATCGGAAGAACGCGAATCGGATGCGATAAAGTCCATTCGAAGCATAAAAAATGCAATATTAATCGCGCTTACCTAACAAACAACTCCCCTACGGAATACGAAAGCAAAGAAAAAGAATATGCACTTTTAAGTAAAAGTAGTCAGATTGAGAATATGTACACGTAGAACCGAAATACCACGATATGAATTCTTATATTGAGGTAATAAACTCGAGAAAACGGAAATTATTCTAACCATAGTTATCCTTACAAAAGTTCGTAATTACGTTGGATACGAACACACTTACGCTTCTAAATCGCTAAAAGGCGTCCGAACAAGAGAACCTTTTCAACAGTTTTTAACTCTTAGACCTATTTGTTATGTACAACGATTGATCCCGATTTATAGTACGTTTCCATGATTCAGAAATGCATTTACCATCCGTGCTGCGTGGGAAGCCAAATATTTTCTTCGGCGATACTGCATTTCAATTCAACTTTTAGTTAATAATTGCGGTGCGTCAGACTATCCGAAGTTAGAAATGTCCAAAGTAAGAATGGAGAATAAATCTTATAAAACCCCACCCTCTGGACACATAAAATTTCTTTGTAAAATACCCTTTTGTGTGCCGAGCTGAAACTTTGGGGGAAAAAAAAAATAATAAATAAAATAAAGGAAAAGCCAACTTTACCATTTAGTTTTAGTTGCATATACGAACTATGCAAATCCAACAGCTTCGTATCTTTTTCATTAAAAGACATTGGCCATCGTTCAATGAACATTTCATAAAAATATTTAACAAATTTTTTTGCGAGACCTGTACTTGCAAGACAAAAGACGTGTTTCTTTTTTTTTTTTTGTATCTTTGTAATATTGTAATATAGAGTTCGTTAATTCGGAAATCAGAATACCCCCTCAACCCGTTGAATTGAAATTTCACTCTGAGGCTTCGGATTAAAACATACTAAAATTTGGACACTTTCAAGACGTACCGGTGGAAAATCAAATAATTTCTATCGCGTTACATTCAGAATCAATGTAAAATCAGTGTACAACGGAAAGATGAAAATAATCAAGTTTGACGGGCGAAACCGGTCACTTTGAAAGGCAAGGGATTCGTTCTCGATACCAGGTTACCGATTAGAAAGCATATATTTGTTTCCTAACAAATAATCCCGATCCCTCGGATTGAATGTTGCACCGATGCTGGCTGGCCGAGGTAAAGAGACTCTGCGGTTCCGAGCAGCACGGAATCGATTCGAAAGAATGAGAAAGAATTCGTGAAAACTTATCGCGTGGATTTCCAGGACGATCGTGCCAACCGTGGAAGACGTGTGACGGAAGGACGCTTGCGTTAGGCGCCCTCGTCGTAGTCGATCTTCTGATGGTGTCGCTTGTAATGGACGGTCAGGTTGCCTCTTTGCCTGGCCTTGTAGGGGCACTCGGGGCATTGGAAAGCGGGAGGTTTGCCGCCGCACTCGACCATTTCGTGGCGGCGCATCGTGCTTTTCCACCGGTAGCCTTTCCCGCAGAAACGACACCTGAACTTCCGTTGTTGCTCGTGCGGTACTCCCATATAGACGACGCTGAGGTCGCGAGGCTGCGGCAACACCTCGAACGAATCGGGGAACACGACCTCGCGGGTCGAGCCGGTGCGGGGATTGTTGTTGTCGGTGCCGCTGTCGTAGCTGTTGCTGTCGCCCGCGTTGCTGCTCACCCGTCGACCGGCCACGACCACGTTGCCCCTCGTTCCGGCCGCCGTCGTCGACCGGCCGCCCTTCTTCGCCGTCTGGTGTTGCTTGTAATCGGACCGCAACAACGAGAGTAACGCGACCATCCCTGTAACAGGTCCCGGCGCCAAGCGAGACGCGAGAGCGAGGCAACAGGTTATTTAATTAAAACGAAACTAAAAAAAGAACGGTGTGGGCGGGGGCGATGGGGGAGAGAACGTAAACATTGTGGTAACGGGACGCGCCGTATCCGGTGCGAGTACGTATTGGGAGGGCGGATGGGGATGGGGATGGTGTAGGAAAGGTCAGGGAAATATAGGGTGTAACTCCGATCGATGCACGGTTGCATGATTGTTACGCGACTGGCGAGAGAGATATCAGTGCGATTAAACCCGTAACCAACCCAACACATAACGTATCAGCCAATAGCTCCGAGAGATAGGTGCGCCCAGGGTAAAATTTTGCCGTGGTTTTACGTGAAGAGGCGTGAGGTTCTCCGGGTTACGAGAAAAGATGGAAAGACGATCGCTAAACGTTCTCGACGGAACGTCGTTGTGTTCTTCTTCTAATTTCCTCGATCGGAAGCTATGATTCGGTCTTTTCATCTTCCCTGGCACCTGGTCGTAGATGAAAAAAAAAAGGATGCCAATTTCCAACCCTCGAAACAAAGTAACCAAATAGGATGCTTCGGTGATGATCGTAGGATGAGCTTGCTTCGTAGACATTCGCAGAGAGATGAATGAATGTACAAGTACCAGAAAATCGTAGTAGTTCGACTGTATATTATACACAAGTGTTTTTATATTTATGTCAATTTCGTTTTTGTACAGCTCGCAGGCAAACCCGATTAACAGCGGCGGATTCAAAAATGTTCCTTCTCGTTCTCAAGCCGAGTTATTATCAATTCTATAAATGTAGAAATGGTAAAAATGCTCGCGGAGACGATTTCATTACAGACTATGTTCTTTCGGTGAATTCTCTTTGGCAAAACGAGACCGATAGTACTTTCTCTTCGCAGACACACGTGACATTCTAGAGGGACTTCTCGTAACTATCGCTCAATACACGCGTAACCCTTCGAAATGGCCACGACGTATGAAATCCTGAAACAAAAACGTCCGATTTAAATCTGTGACTTGGAAAACAAATTTTCCGAACTACCGATCCCCGTTCACGGGACCGTTCGCCTGCAGAATAAACGAACCATTAGCGTACGACGACGATACGAATCACACGTAATTTATTTGTATCTATCGTTCCGGAACCGTGCGGATCGATTATGGCGAGAGAAAGATTACGAATAATTCTTTATTCGCATCGATTACATCATCGTTGTATACCGGCGATTAAAATGCTTACCGGTGTTCCGCCATAGTTTCTTCAGAACTGTTATCTTGATTTCCTATTGGCAGTTGTGGCGATAGGTCCTCGACCGGTAGAAAATCAGGAGAATCCGTTTCAATTCAAAAATAATGAAACGAATATAATCATTTGGATCGCCGGTTTACATACTATATTCGTTGCTCGCTGGCAATTAAAATACACGTTCGCTCTAGCAGAAATAGGTAACAGTATTCTCTCCGTCAACTGTCCAAATTTTGTCCCCATCGCTAAAGGGATTCACCTTGGAACCGGTCGACCAGTTGTACCGTCGTATTCGTCTCGGCTTTCTAATTAAAATGACACCGAACACGGTACAATTACGGTTCTAATTACTTGCGTAACAAGCAAAGCGAAGAGTTCGTGTACCTCCACCGCAAATGTTAAGTCCGAAACTTGAATCGCTTGCCACGCAAGTAATCGTAATCGAAATGGTATCGTGTTTGACGTCGTTTCAATCAGAAAACGAGACAAATACGATGGTAAAAGTTTCAGCGACGAAAATCCGAAAATAAGGAATTTTTTTAGTACCTCTTCTAGAACCGTCGCAGACCCGAAGACACGACAGCTACGGAGAGAATACTGTACGCGCAAACCATACGAATTGATAAAATACAGCGATACAGTAGTATCGTCGGCAGGCTTGCCAGACGGGCTTGTATTCCCCTCAAAATGTTTCCCCCTCTAGCACCAAACGTGGCTCGATTCTCCTCTAGCGACTCGGGCGTCACATTATTTCCACTACCGCTGCTAGATTAAAGGAAAAGGGGAATCCGACGGTGGAGGGGAAGCGTACGTACTCTGACATGCCTGATCACCAGTGTCGCCAGACCGGGGAAACCGAGGCAAATACGGTTAGCCACTCTGACGAAACGCGTCACGTGACCCGGCCATGGCGGAATGTGGAAATGTCGTCGTAGAAGGGGTAAGAGTGGGAGACAAGTTTTACGAGGGGATTTCCTAAAGGCGTAACGCCGCTGCGTTACTTGTCTCCTCGCTCTGGCCACGTGTCTCCCCGCTTCCGCCAGGGCCCGGTCACGCGACTAATCCGGTACCGGGAGAGAGAGGGTAACGTTTTCCCCTCGATTCGAATCGGTTCCCCTGATCTGGCGACTCTGATTCAGCGATCTTCGTGGCAGTTGTACTCCATTCGTCAAACTTGATCAAAAGCGATCGCGTCCGTCTGCATCTACGAGTCACGACGAACGGAGTATAAATCGCAAAATCCCAGCTTCGATCTGGCGACACCGATTATCCAACCGATCGCGATTCAGAAAATGGCCAGTGTGCCCTTCTTAACGATCTAGAGAATTACGACGAGAGAATTTCATCGACGTGTCTCCGTGCGTGGCAATACTGTCTCGTTACACGTCACGCATCTCGGGTCCTCGCTAAGTTTTTTGAGATCATTGTTCACCGTTTTTCGATCGTAACGAGTCCACGGCAACGAAGCGAGACCGCATACACTTGGGACGCGATATCATCGGTCTCTATCGTCCTTCATCCCAGCTTCTCGGAGGCTATCTCGCGACGATGAGTATTCACGCGAGTATTTCGTTTCGGGCGGCGACAGGATGTCGCGGCGCGGTTCTATTTGTTTATGTAACATTGCAGGAGCTTGCGGTGCTTGTGGGCGACGTGCGAGTCCAGATTGAACTTCCTTTTCGAGCTGAAGCGACAGTAGGGACAATGGAACTGCGGCAGCATGCCGCACTCGAGCTTCAGGTGACGGTAGAGGGAGGACGCGTTCGAGTAGATCTTCTGGCACTTGACGCACGGATACATTCTCCGAGGCTTGCTCGACGTCCTGGCCGGATGATGCAGCCGGAGATCTGCGAAAAATCGTACGGTCAGCGACGGTGTCCTCGGGATCAACGGAACGAGACGGCGCGGCTTAACGTTAGACGGGAGAAGACGACCGGGAAGAGAAAGAAAACGAGAAAGATGCTCGAGGCACAGCGGCGCGACATAACAAGTCCAAGTTCTATGTTTTTGCGTAGCGAGAGAAAGAAAGTGTGATTAGAAACGGTTGATCCTCGATCGATCGAGTCTCGAACACCATACTCACTCGACGGAACGCAACGAGCGAACCAACCTGACCGGTTCGGATCAAAGTGAAACCGGGCAATTACATTGACCAGAACAGCCTGAAAAAAAAGGGATTCGATGTCGGTTATAGATGTTGCTCTCTTTTGCCCCCCTCCCTCTCCCTCTCTCTCTCTCTCTCTCTCTCTCTCTCTCTCTCTCTCTCTCTCTCTCTCTCTCTCTCTCTCATACACACACACACACACACACACTCTCTCTCTCTCTCGTCGAATACATTAGTCTCTTGTATCAGAATAGAATAACATTTTATTTCGATAAAAAGATATCCTAGATAACAAGACACGTCGCGCGGATCAATTGTTCGCGTTGTAGAGCATTTTGTAGTGAATCTGTCGGATGAACTCGTCGTTGCCGGACGTTAGCAGGATCGGCCAACATTCCGGGCTCTCTCTGACATGCCGGTGCAAGGATTTCCGCCATTTGTACGACTTCGAGCAGGCCAAACAGGTGTTCCATTCTGAAAAAGAAATACGTTCGTTTTGTCAGTGACGGGATAGGGGACCGTGCAGGCAGGTGTTACTCTCTTGTCCGGTGCACTGTGTGTTTCAACCTTTACCTTATCGCTAAACCAAGACTCCGCGTTTTACGTGTATGTTTCGAGTGCAAGATGGCTGCTCGAGAAGATAGAACTTTGCGGAACATTGGGGATTATTGAGAACGTGTGAAATACGTTTTATTCGTCGGGCGAGGAATTCTACGCGCGTCGCCCTGAACTTCAAAAACGAACGTCAAAACGAAAAAGTGAACGTCAAAAATAAGAAAGACAAGCCTGACTCGTGGTAATTCGATCGCACCATACGTAAACAACAATTCGCACAAGTTCGAGAACACGGCTGAAGGGCACGACGCTTGACCGACCTTGTTAGTCACTTGTTTTTTTTTACGCTCCGATAATTAGTTTCCGTCCCATTACTTTTCCGAGTAATTTCATTGCGAAGACAAGCTCTAATTTTCAACTTTTTCTGCTCAATTACAATACAATTTAGTTGTTATAGAAACGTACATTTACGACAATCGCGTCTTTTTACTACTTTTAACACCCGATCGATTCAGGCCATTATTCGGGCAGTAGTATAGGACCAATCGCCAAGCTAAAAACTGTAGAGGAGTTTACAACAACTGTGAGCTATGCTTAAGTAATGCTGGAATGCTTTCCCCAACTTTGTAAAAAAAATATAGCGTTGAACCTAGGAGAATCTATAGATCCATCTATATCTGTATTGTTGGTTTGTACTGCCCGATATCTTACACTTGGCACCGATAACGTTAAAACACTCGTTCTCAGTTGAAAAGTAGATCCCGGTTAGCCAAACCTGCTTCGAGCAAATTTTGATGAATCTTTGTGATCGTACTTTGCGAGCAAAAGTCGGTGATTTTGGTGGCAAGTCAGCAAATTGCTTACCGGGGAGATACTCGCGAGAGAGCCACTTGTATTCGAGAAATAGCTATCTCGCGGAATATGATATACGGTTGCCGCAATGTTCCGCGTCGATTCCCAGCTCGAACGCGATCGATTTGTACCGTAATGCTCGCTACAGGAAGTGTTGCCCGGCCTCCGTTATTTCCTCGAAAAGAGCCGCGAAGAACTGTTTCGGCGTAGCGACCAACTCCACGTATTAGACCGACCACTCAGGACAGATCAGTAGCTTCTTAGTGGTTTATTTACAAAGACAGTATATGGGCATGCTTGCGGAAAAAAAAGAAATGTACACTATTTTACACAGAGAAGTCTCTTTGGAAGGGAGGACAGAAACAGGGTTTAGATCTCTGCTCGAGAGAACCCTTCCGGAAGTCGTGATCGATATTCTCCAAGTTGCCGATGGTTATCGACGATAATTAGTTTAATGAGTCGCGATCTCGTCGGCAAAGACTTCCGTGCGAATTTTCCGTGCGACGACAACAGAGGATTCTGTCGGTCACCGGCTTCCTTTCGTCTATCGTCGGCTGTCGGCTGTCGGCGTGCAGCTCGTCTCAACCGTGCTTTTTTCGCATGTGTTTCAACAAGTTGCACCGTAACTTGGACTTCTTCGGACAGTACGGACACTGATATTTCGGTGGCTGGCCGCATTCTTCCCGTATGTGTCTGGTCAACGAGCTGTAATACATGTACACGTTCCCGCAGGCCTTGCACGTGTGCAACTGACTTCCGGTCAGACAACCTGAAAAAAGAAATCACAGAGATCGATTAATAAAGATCAGACGGTCGTGTTTGTTCGTTGTCACTGATACCTGGGGGCTCGGTACGATACACGGAACTTGTACGATTACGTCTGTGCGATTAGCGGCAGCTCGACAAAACAAGTTCCACAGGACCGTTAAAAACCATTAGAAAGATCATTCTGGCTAAACGTGACCGAACGAGAGTATGGCTCGACTTCGACATTGCACCTCGCCGACAGAAACCATCGGATTAAACACAACGTGTAAACACAAAACCATCGACCTGCGTTATCGCATCCGCGCGTCCCACACACGAATGACATAGTCTGTGGGGAAGGAGAAATAATGGGGGGGGGGGGAGGGGGATCCATCGATAATAATTCTCGTTGTGATTCAGGATCTCCTAATTCAAAACTGAACGTTTAATAATATTCTAACTTGGAACAATGTAAGATAAACTTTTCATCTTCAAATGGAATTATGGGCAATTATTCGGAAAAGGGTCCTCCACACCGATTTTGATGACCTTGACAACACATTTCAAGGTCATCAAAATCGGCGAGGAGGATCCTTTTCCGAATAATTACCAAATTATGAAACGAAAACAAATCTAACGTCCAATGACTATTGTCTCCCCCAAGAATCAAATGCAATAACGATGAATTACTCTGCAACCGAGTTTGCTCGAACCAATTTACTTTCTCAAATCATTGTTAATGTTCGTACGTGCACGGCCAAAAATGTAACAGTTCGACGTCACTCGCTATAAGAAAATAGAGAAGAAATTTCAATTGTGATTAGTTGAACTCCCGGCTCTCATGCACCGATTAGTACTGCGCGGTAATTCCATTCACCGTCTCCGGAACGCTTAATTAGAGAACAGACGAAGACACACTATTGGTTAGCACTGGTAACGCACATCGATCTCACTTTATTGACGCTGATACCTCGAAAACACGTGCCTGTGATACATACGGTATGAACACATACAACGATCACCGTGCCCGAGAGAGAGAGAGAGAGAGAGAGAGAGAGAGAGAGACACCGCACTGGTCAGGCTTCATGGACGAGTATTGAAAAAATAAAGTCTGTGATCTCTCATCTGTCCCATCTCTTTATGTAGACACTGATCGTCCGCGGAACGGAAATGTTCACAAACATCAATGATCGCGAAATTCGTTCCGTCCAGCGAAAACGAAATCCAACGAAAAGAAACGCGAACGAGCGTCTCGTTTTCTTCGGGGGTAACGAAGCTGCGAACCATCTTCGGCGACCAACGAGCAAAGGGTTCTTCTCGTCGAAAAATCCGTCGTAAATGTCGACTGAAACTTCTTCGCGCGTGATTCCGTTCTCGAGAAAATCGAATCTGAATGTTCGGAGGCAACGGCGGATCTAGGCACGGTTCCCGTTCAGTCAAAGGGCTCCCTTCGCGGTCAAAAAAATCAAAATCAAAACAATTTTAATAAAAAACTTGAGAAAGAATGAATTATACAGAAATTGTTGGTACCTCGGTTAATTTGGGTTAACTGGGTAGGCTCCCAAACGGTGTTAGCCCGGGTCCCCAAAATGAACGATCCGCCGCTGTTTGGGAAAACGAAGCCCTGTTCGCGGAAATTTCATTCTTCCGATGTACTTTTCGTGATATTTCACCTTGGACTATGGTCGGCCATGTCACCGATAATAGACCGCTCTACAGGACGATTCAGCCAAGTGTGCCACCTAAATTACTTGCAAACTAATTGGTACATGAAAAAGTGGTTGAAACGAAGAATCTACGGTTTCAAGATTAGCATACAATATCATAATTGGGTTTCTTCTGTTTTACTTTTTTATGGAGATACGAAAGTCACCTCGAGCGTCTTTATCGTAAAGGGTAAATTTCCTTTTAGCGGTTGGTCTTGGAAAATGTTCTCTGTTCAACCACAGGATTAGTGTTTGCCCTTTGCAAAGAAGAAACTCGATGTGGATGAAAAAGCAAAATGGAAGAAAAGTAATTCTCGAAGCCGTACAAGTTTCGTTTCCACCGATTTTTTGTTCGCATAGCGCGCGTTTAGGTGTCACGCTTGATCCTGTATATTGTTTAGAATATAAAAAAAGGAAAGAGGTTGCTGACGGAGGAACGATAGCGAGATTGGCGAGCGACGATATCCCCCGGTCGAGTTAGATCTTGGCGACGCAGCCGTGCTCCTTCTTCAGATGGTTCAGCAGGTTGAACTTCATGGGCATGACACTGTGGCAGAAGGGGCACGTGTACAAGACCCGACCGCACTCCTCGCGCACGTGCCGGTTTAGCGCCATTCTCGACCTGTACGTTTTCTTGCACTCGCAGCACACGTGGAAACCTGTAATTTGAGGAAGAAAGGCGGCTTTAAGTACGATGCTCCGGTCCGTAATCGCGCTAATCACGAACAAGAAGCTCTCTCGCCCCCACAAAAGCATCGGCAGAAGCATACTATTTGCTCTTTCTGTCGCATCACCGATATCTTCCGAGTCAAATTCACAGGGAATCACGGTATCCCCGTGAATCGTCAAAGGATCCTCTGAAACAGTATATAAGAAAACGAATCCATCCTGGCAAATTATAATTCCTCTTCCACGCGATCGAACGCTGGCATATACGCAACACAGACACAGAACAGCAACGATTTTCCATCTTTTTCCTCCGTTTCGTTTTGAAATCGATCACGTCGATGTACGACGCTCGCGCCCAGAAATAACAGGCACTGCGATTTCGTTTGCAAATACTTTTGCACTGTTTCCTTTATTTTTGGCATTACGAAAATACATGCATTTTACCAGAATACTAGGGATTACGTGATACGTTTCGACGACGCCCCCCTTCCTCCGTTCGTCTCTCCTTAAGTCTAAGCGGTGAAATCAGTCGTACGTTCCTATCAACTGATCTTCCGATTGGACACAATTCGTCCGGTCATAATTCAACTGGTCGCTTTCGCTTTCCTCGATGTAATTGTTAGTAGGCTGCGGTTATCGATCTGATCGTTTAAACTCTCAACGAGCGATATATGTATGTCAACCAGTGCCCGGTGCGTGCGTACTATTCAATGATAACCAGGTGGATGGTTTTTCAATTAGAAAACAGAAATACCATTTCAAGTAACAAGTAATATCCGGTACAAATAAAATACTATTTGAAGGGAGATGGATTCGCCAATTGCGCGCAACAAAACATTGTGACACCATCCTAGACAAAGAATCAATCAATTTCATTCAACCGTGTTTCATGTATTCGTAGTATCTTTTAAATGAAACTTAGCATAACCGCAGCCTGCATGCAAACCGGCATTCGAATTGTACGAGAAACCACGTCGATTCTCGAATACGAATACGATGCGAAGAAAAGCATTAAAGAACGTAATCGAGACCTATGGCGTCACAAGTGTCTAATTATAGGTGATGATTATCGCTAATTAATCAGTCGAGAGACAGTTGGGTTCGACAGAATCTACATTATGTTCGAAGTTCGCCAAACGAAAGAGTAAAATTAGGTAATCGAACATAGGAATTCTTGGCTGTGCGTGAAGTCGGGTAAGATGCTGAAACCAATCGTGCGTTTCGATGTTCGGGAACAGTGACTCCTCTCTATCTGATAAATGACTTGCCGACAACAATTTCGAAACTAAATTCGATTAGAAATAAAAATTTAGAAATTTTTACTCTATCGTTTATTCCGGTGCTAAACACCGACGTCGGCGTCGCGTCGCGTCGGCTGGATCGAGGCGAACGAATTAAGCAGCCGCGGAAATCGTTCGCCGTTCGTTCCGAATCTCGAACCACTATGGTAGTATCACTCTAACTCAATAGTCGAAACGTTCGCTAACACACGAATCGTGTCGCCGATCGTGTCCGCAATTCATTTCTCACCTTTTCTATCTAACATTCATAAGGCGTTAATCGTACCAAACAAACATTTATACGAGATGCGGATTGCAGTCGTGACTGATAATAACACCAGGAGCAAGCACGTATGTTTCGAACGTCTCGACAACGTTCTAGTTGGCATAACCCTCCGTACGCTATGCCGGAGTCGTTCGTGACCTGTAGCGGTGGGGATAAGCTCGAGCGACCGTCAACATGTACAATTTTATTCCGATATAAGACGACGCTTTTTATTTCGAAATAAGAAAATCGATATCCCTATCTTCTTACATCGGAATAAAACTGTATCAGTGAAATATCGACGCGAGTCAGAAATGACTCCGGCATAGGCCTAGAGCTCGAAGGAGTCCGAACTTTTCACCGGGAGAACACAGCTTGCACCTGAAAGCATTAACAGCAATAACTTTATAGGTTATACCGAGCACTAGAGACGACGAGAAAGAGGACTCCCTAAAGAGAAACCTTAGTCCCCTGAGCCAGATCAAATAAATAAGGCGCTAACGAATATGCTGCAGATATTGCTACCTATCGCTACCATCGTGTTCATGGAAGTCTTTGAAGCGCACGAGTACCCTAAGTACCGTTGACGAAATGTACTGAATTTTTGGGGTCTCTGTCTAATGGTCCCTTTGCCTGTGAAAACATTGCTTGCACAGTCACAGGTAGAATAGAGACGGTGTCTTCTACCTCGGATTATGTTTCTGTTGCACGCGATTACAGAGGCCCCTAATGCTCGGTATCGTCTGACAAATTCGAGCAGATGGTTTTAGAAAGGAGTCGGTAGGCGGGACCGAGGAAAAGCGAAGGTAGCCGATAACAAAAAAGAAAAAAAAAAAAAGAAAAAAGAAAAAAGAAGAAAGCAAAATGGAACAAATGAATCGAATTAGGAAGTAAACGGGTTACGTAAAGATGGTAGCAAGGCTTCCCAACCTTCAGCACTTCGCGTACAGGTCGCTCGTATAGTTTTTGTCGGGCACCATTGTCCTATGCTGGATTAATGCAATAAAACAAGCTGCTCACCCACCTCGTTTTCCTATTTTTCCTGATTGCACTTTCAGAGAATTGAAATTTTGTGAATCGCAGATAGGAAACGTCCTTGTTAATTTCTCTGCGAGAAGCATCATTAATACCGAGGAATATCGGCAGCTGAAAAGAAGTCGCTTAGCCAAACATTGGCTAAGCGGTCACGCCTACTGCACAGTGTCGCCAGACGAGGGGAATCGAGGGGAATCGAGGGGAATACAGTTACCCGAATAACGTCGTAGAAGGGGAAGGGTAGAGTGGGAGACAAGTGTTAATCTGGCGATACCGATGCTACGTAGCGTGTGCCGTCAAAGCCTAAACATCGCGGCCACGGTAATCGCAGGAGATTTCTTCTCAGCTCCCAATAATACCAGAGGTTGAGAAGTCGAAGATTCCGTCGGTTTGACTACGCTAAAACCATCCACTCCGCTTCATCAGGCCTTATAAACCTATAGGACGCCCGGCTGCGAAAACCTTTAGTCTCTGATTAGATACAGATTATTGTCCAACGGCGAATAGGCTGAATCCCAGCTCGGATGTCACACCCCTCGGAAAAGAACTCCACCGTTCTCGCCGCGCGTTTTCGTCGCGTTCCCGTCGGTAGGTCTTCGTCATACTTCGAGGGACATCCCGGGTCGAGTGTAGAATAGGCACGACGACACATCGACGCGGGTTAAGGCAATTGGATGGCGAGCTCCCGTGGTGTCCGGGTTCACGTGTTCGACGAGGCGACCTTGAAGTGTTGCTCGGCCTGGTGCGCGTGCAGAATGAACGCCTTGAACGCGGCGAACGGGCAAAGCGGGCACTTGAACTGCGGCGGTTCGCACTTGTGCTTCAGATAGTTGCTCCACATCTTGTAGAACTTGCTGCACTTTGTACACGTGTAGCCGAGAACCTGGTCACCCATGTACATCTTCCGGTAAGCTGAAAACAGAGGGACCAAGTTAGCGAGAAGCGAAACAAGGGGAAGAACGAGAGGAGAAAAGTGGAGGGCTCTCCACGAATCGGCGAAAACGGCTCGGCCACGGAACCTTCGTGAGCGCTTTTCGATTAGAGTCAGAAAGCTGTTGCTTTTCGTTTTTACTATCGCTATAAATATGCTTTATTTCGACAGGAATATTATACATTCGTCTGGCATACCAACAGTCGGTCCGCAAGTAGAAATATTACTTATCGGGAGTTTAACTGCTCCGAAAGAGACTTTTCATTCATTTCTTTAAAAAACAACGACATCAAATATCTTATTACAAATAAAAATCTAGTACAAAATTTTGCGGTTCGATAACAGAAACTGGTTCGTTTATCACAGGCTCCCAAGTCAGATTGAAACTACAGTGACACTTTCGAAAGCACGATAACTTTTTAAAGACTAAACCGTACGACTTGGATATTTTGTAGAAGTTGGATCAGCTTACTGCACGAGGAGAAAAAGAAATTTTGAAAAAATTGCTATTGGTCTGAATTGCTGAGGAAACGCTAAACCACACTTTTACGTGGGTCTATATTGAACATTTAAAAAGTCTACTTTGTAGATCCGTATCAATTATAAACATTCTGAAAATTACATCAAAATCGGTCCATATTGCAATGAGCTGTGCACAATTAAAGATGCTGGAAATCGCAGTTTTACACCTTTTTCATAAAAAATTTAATAAAACTGTAATCAATCTAAAGATTCTTACGCCTTTCGATGCCTGTCGTTTTTTTTTTCTACCAGTTACAATGAAATTTTCAGAATATATATATAGTGTTCCAAAAACGTTGTGCTTCCTTGATCGGAGTGACGCCTGAGGTCATTTGAAGTAACTTTTTTGGCACACCCTGTATAACTGGCACACATTTACCAAATGCAGTTTGTCAATTTTCAGTACAGGCTCAGATAAAAATACAAAATATTCTTTAACATTCTCTCCACGATTCTGACCATTTACAATCTTTTAAAAAAATATAGTTGTCCGCGTCAGCTAGTAAAATAATCGTTCTAACCTCCGGTTAAAAATTCAAGTGGTTGGTCCGATCTGAAAAAAGCAATTGTCTTTTTAAAAGTGACCGGATGTTACTGTGGGTCACTGTGCGTCTCAAGCTCTGGCCCAGATATTGTTTTCACGCAAATTCCCATATCTCTGCGTGTTGCTTCGCCAAATAAAAATACTTCGATCAACATGGGAAAATAGCTATTCTTTCTTGCTGCGGAAATCGAGTTCCTGTACAGATGTCTATTCTTAAGAGTACTTTCACTGAAACTCGAGGGGGCATTCTTCTCCATTGGAGAATTCAAAATCCATTCCTTGTACAGTTTATTTCTATAAAGTCCAACACTTACAAAATACAATGTACACCAAAAGTCCGAACAGACCTAACACAGGCCGATGTGATATTTGAAATTTCCTCTGAACAAACCACAGCTCTGTGCAACCTACAATTCGAAGCGATCTAAAAACATCACGTTGTACTCACGCACTCGACATAAATTAGAAATATATTAGAATCTTGGTAAGTAAATCACAATGATTTCGAACCGAATCGAACGTACGAAAACCCTTATATTCCTAAGCGAGAATACCTCCTCGAGTCGTCGACATATCATCGGAAATGGTCCACGAGCGATCGTCCGTAGATGATTAATCAATTTTGAATATTGCTATGGTGCCTCTTTTTATGATTTTCTATGCACCATTTGTGCGGACTTTGGTAGGGGCAAGCCTCGCACGCCAGTTTCGGCTTGGCGTTCACGCATTCGAACTTCCGGTGCCGCCATAGCGATCTGTGAACCGCGTAAGCCTTGCCGCAGTCGGCGCAAACGAAACTCCTTTCCCGAGCATCGGTCGTTCCGCGTTGTTGATCCGGCTGTTGCCGTTCCTCGTTCCTTCGAATGTTTCTGCTGGTCGGATCGAATACGTAGATGGTCTTGTAAGGCCATAACAACGCTGAAACAACAACAACGAGCTGGTTAATAGGCGCCGGTACGATAACGGACACGATTCACGTATTTTCTGTTGGACACATATGTAAGTACGTCGTTTAACACAAATGAACAAAGTTGCTTTCGACGGATCTGATTGCTCAGAGATTACCTTCTTTCTTTGCTGACGCGTTCGCCATCCGGCACACCTAACCTGAAAAGATCTTGGACATGGGTTAGTTTACGTGGGTACTACGGCTGCCAGCATATTTTAAGGTCGAGATTCAAGGAAACACGATCGCAATGGATCCTAATGGATTGTAACGAATCTTTTTATTACGTTCTCGAACGAATTACAAAGAACCTGAGCGCGACGATTGATCTCGGTAACGACGGTGATCTACGGTGTCGCCAGATCGAGACTTGTTCCCCCACTCTAACTTCCCCTTCCACCGCGGATAGGATCACCTTTTCCCCTCGATTCGTGCTACCTCCCCTCATCTGGCGACGCTGGTCCGCAATGCGTTTCGTTTATACGTTTCGAAGTAGCTGATACAAAATGTACACGCAAACGGTGTGTCGTCGATTAAGAGTGTTGTTCTACGCAGTTCAATCGGTTAACCTCGGTTCACCTCGGTTCACCGTTGTATCGAAGCACAGGTATTTTCGTTACGTCGATCACAAACGGAAGACGGAGTAAATGAATTTTATTCACCCCCCGTTACAGCGTCTATGAAACTAGAAAAACAATATTTGCGGGGCAAGCGGTCACGGGGCATAATACTGAAATTCTACACGGAATCACGAAATACTGTGGCCGACACGAGTAGGTATGGCGCTTTTCATTTCAACGGTGGCAGATAATTCTAGGTTACATGTACAATCTCTGGGGAGTATTACGATAATTTATTCGTCTCGCCTGGTTCTTTTTCTTTCAACACCGCGGCTCCTGATTTCATTCCGGGTACCTGAAAACATTCCAAGTACCCAAATACTATACGGTACCCTGAAAATCAAAACTTTTAAATGCTTGGCAAACTAGAATACGCCGTATACGTATGTATGTACATTATGTGTGTACCACGCGTGTCCGAACCGCTCAGATATCTGGGACACCCGATACAAGACATCTACAAAAGCCTGGGAATCCCAAATACCCGAGGATCCATATTTTTGCCTGTATAGTGGCTCGCCAAACTACTCGCACACAAAGATAAAGTTTATTCGATTTAATTTGATTGGTCTTTCAATAATTGCATGCGGTTAAGTGAAAGTTTTCAATCGTTAAATTTTGTTGATAGAAAACTTTACTCTATCAAGGTATAAAAGATTATCAAAAAATCAATATGATTAAATTGAATAAATTTGGTCGATGTGTGTCAATAATTCTGCACGCCACTATACTCGGATACTCAAGTTGAGTATAGCAGGGAATCTACGAAATACTCAAGATTCATGAGTATTCGAACACTCTTCATAAGTGAAATCCTGGCAACTACTGATCGTTACGCAAAATGTTTCGAAGACTTGTCCTAAGGAAAAATAAAAAAATTCCAAAATAAGAGTTAACCATTGTCGGGGAAATTGAACCGAACCAATTTGTTCATCTGCATTTTGAAATTTCGGCAAGACGCTCGAGCAAGCTTGATTGAAAATAAATCGAAACGTTCTCCGTGTCTAAGAGGTATACGAACAATTAATTTTCCCTCTGATCGAATAATTTTGAGCAACTATGGTCAAACTTTCCGAACCAAACTATCATTGTTAGAAACATTTCTGTCTATGCCGAAAACTAAGAGAATTGTTGTCTCAGCCTCTATATTATTTATGCGGATGCCGGTAAAAAGGCTCGAAAACTCGTTTCTCTTGGTAGAGACGCTCGGACAAGAATTCCCAAGTAGCGTCTATTCGCTATACGTCCAAAAGACGGGTATGTCCGACCCGTATCACGTTTACACTCCTCGGTGACCGAGGCCTCTCGAGCTTCGTGGCCCCTTCACGGAGTATACCTCGCGGTAGCGGGGTATCCGAATCCTGGGACAATTATCGGTTAGATATTTGGGACATGTAACGAGTAGAGACCGTACGATGCTTACTGGGCGAACGAGGCGAGTATTCTACTGTTTGGCCTTGTCGGTGTCGGGGGCGCAATGGAATGTCTTCATGTGCCTGCGCACGCAAAACGAGTAGTTGCTGCGGAAATTGCAGAGGTCGCAGCAGAATTTGAGCACGCCGGTCTCGTGAACGTTCCGCACGTGTCTCTCGACGTTCGCCTTGTAAGTGCTCTTGTACGGGCAGAACGAACAGGCGAAATGCGAGCTCCTCGGGTTCATTCTGCATCCGAGCCGCATGTGCTTCCGGAGCAGGTTCTTCAGGGGGAATACCTTCTTGCAGAAGGCGCACATGTGACGTTTGTGCACGACCGAGTAGCCGGACATTGTCTGTCCGGTGCCGGCGACTCGAAACTTTTCGAGCTCCGGGTGAAGAGACAGTCCGTCGACGTAACTCGGCACGTTCCACGCACCTGGAACAGATCGAGAGAAGAACGGATGAAACCGAGTTCGCGGATGGGGGAGGACATCGTTCGGCTGGAACGAAATCTACTGTTCGACGGGGATTCGATTGGATTTGATTAGACCGTGCCACGATATCGAATCATGTCCTTTGAACAACATTTTATTAATCGTGAATAACAGAGACCCGAATATGTAAACGCACATGGAAATAAGGCCAAGCACCGACGTGTGACAACTCTTGGACAATGTACACTAAACTGCTGAACGTGGAAGAAACACATCGCGTTCCGATAACTTAAGGGATCTACTCGTCGACGAAATAGTTCGGTGTCACTGTTCTCCGTCCCACAACAGGTCAGGTCACCCCGAAGCTTCAACAAGGTTCGCACGTGTCGCGGCGGCGCTTCCATCGGGACAAGCCTCTCTACGGTCGTCCGTGTCGGATCGATGAGATCGCTAAACTGGGAACTGCGAGTGCACGTGTCTCATGTGCCTGAATAGAATGTCTTTCCTGCTGGTCCTGTACTCGCAGATTCTGCAGTAGAACATCGGCGGCAGTCCGCACCCTGTGCTCAGGTGACGTTGCAGACTCGCCTTCCAGGTGTAGCCCTTGCCGCACCGTGGACAGATAAAGATCGGCTTGCCGGATTGGTCCGGCGCGTCGTCCAACAGATAGCCCAAGTCCGGCCCTAAAAATCAAAAGTGTACCAGTTAGAACAACACACGACTACTCCGCGTACACATCCGGTGGATGGATCTGAAAGGAACGATAGAATCTTGTCAAGAAAAACAAACAAACAAAAAAAAGCTTAATCTAATTGCGGTGACTAGGTGGATCGATCCGATTCGATTCAAACGGTAAACGAGAACACTCGGAGACCAGTAAACTGGCCCGAGATAACAAGGAGCGGGTAGAAAAGCGCAAAGCCGGGGTGAAAATGGTTTCGCTGATCCGATTTTCGAAAGTCGAAGGAAGAGTTGTTTACTTAGATTTCGCAGTGTTTCGAATCAGAATAAATTCAATAGACAACTGAGATACTAGTCTAAGCGGTTATACTTTATTATCCCAAAAGAAGATCATTGTTCGCGCGAATGCCGGGTTCGTGGCAACGACTAACCTAACGATCCGCCGCACCTTCTCGATACAGAATTGTTCGATTTTACAGGTTCGTATCGGTCGAGACATCCGGGGGGCACAATTTATAAAATGTCGTAGCCGTGGGAAGTACAGAAGATTCTAAATATTTATTGCAACCGACACTGCCGACAACTACAACGTACCAACTAAGAGAAGAACGCACATAAATTTGGTCCGCTCGTGACAGGATCGTTGCCGAAGGGAGCCTAGACGAGTTTTATCCTCCCGACGACGGGGATATATTAACAAGCGATATTGTTCGTGCGCACCGAAAGCGGGGTGGCTGACGAAAATCAAAATATCTCCTCGACCGAAACGGGAGCCGTGTGCTCACGGGCCACGTGATATCTCAGCAACGTCGGTATCCTGGCTCTGTGCGTGCAAAACGGGCAAGGATAGAGCGGCTCCATTTGACAGAAAAAATTCATGTGCTTCCGCAAGCTCCTCCAGTCGCTGTACTTCTTCGCGCACTTCAGACAGAGAAGCTCGTCCTTGCAGCGCCGCCACAATTCGCGAGGCAGTTGATCGCAAAACAGCCGGCGTCTCACTGAAACAGGATCGGAAAATTATGTGAGCGATCGTTTTCGGAATGTGTTCGAAGAAACAATCAAACAATCAGGGAAGAAGACCTGGGAACGTTCTAGATTCATTTTGAAAAGGGGTTCTTACGATTCGACGCAACGTCGAGGTCTTCACCGCCGACGCTTTTATCGATCGAGTTTTCCCGACGAATGCGCAGTGAGGACTTTGTCGGTGAGTTCGACGCTCGGACAGAGAGGGTAACGCATCGATGCGCGACACATAGTCGCCAGATCAAGACTCGTGTCCCCACCTCTGGCTTCTCCTTCCACCGCGTTATCTCCGCCCCCATGCTTCCGCTACGGGCCAGTCACGTGATCGGTGACGCGTTCCGTCTCTGTCGTGCGTGTGTCACGCGCCGCGTCACGCGACTAACCCGATACTGGCGGAGAGGGGCTGAGACTTTTTCCCCTCTCTCGTCCGGCGAACATGGCCGTCACACCGAAAGAACGTTTCGAAACGAATCAATTGAATTCCACAGGCATCGAACAGGGATTTTCTTGCCGATTGCAAGCCGATTAAAGAGACATTCCAACGGGGGTGGGAGGATCGTGAGAACAGAAAATAGGATTTTTCGAAGGTGATCTCCCTGTGACACGGTGGCGCTCGGTCGAGGAAAAGCATATCGAGAGATACGTAAATCGTGTGTATTTATTATTTTTCTTCTCTTTTAAGTAACACCTTATACAACAACAAAGATTTCAGACGATATCTTGCTGGTTCGAACGAACAAAAAAGATAATAAAAAATATTTTACAGAGGCCCGGTTTTTCTGTCCCAAGGCAACGCAACAAACTGATCTCGATCGCTACGCTTGACTCGATCAACGCTCTTCTCCTTTTTAATCTTGTTTTCTTCGCTTTCCATTTATTTTTTTTTTTTTTTTTTTTTTTTCGTTTCATCGATTCGTCAACAATTCGACTCGTCAACCAGGAACAAACAAAAAAGAAATGAACAATAACGAAAGAACATGAACGTGAGACGAATGATTTCCACTTTCTTTTCTTCTTTTTCCCACATTTTTTGGGGGGGGGGGTTTGTTTTTGTTTCTTTTTGTTCTCCGTCACAGTCTAAACAACACTACTACCGGTTGCGAAAGTTAACGAGAAAGATCGGCTTGGTGAGACTTGTTGACTACAGCGATACAACGTCCGTACGAGTGTTCGCCGCGCCTTATCCTGAAACGGTGCTATTCGGATAGATCATTGTGAAAGTCCTTAAGTGCACCATTGCAAATGTTTATATCCTAGTGCCTTTAATAACGCAGTCTTAACCGATTGATTCGGCAATTCAGAAGAAAACAAAGAAAAATAGAGAAAGGAGAATAAGGGAGAAACAAAGTGAAAGAAAGTAAGAATAAAAGTATAGCTTAAAACATTCAGCACCATCGAAGCGTACCACAGATTAACGGGTACACTTTCCGGAGGCACTCGCATCGTTCAGCATAACCATAACGCGTACTCGTCCAAGGATAACGCTTAACCCATTGCGCTACCGATACGTCTAACGATCGTCCATTCCCATTTACTCCCCCCACCCCTAATTGAAAAAAATACATGCACACCACTTCTCCGTGACGTTTGACATTTTGCACAACCGTGACAACTTTGACATTGAAAATAACTCGAAAAGGAAAATTGCCGCACGATTCGTAAATCAACAAAGAAGTATCACCTTTTACATTTGATTACAAATTTCCTATCCGATTTTGCCAATTAAAATCATACAAAAAAGATTTTAAGAACGAAGACGAATAAAATTGTATAAAAATGTATAAAATTACGTAAAATTATGTAGCATCGTTTCAACGGCTGCAAATGCGAACAACAATCGACGCTTCACTTTCTTTGTACACGGACCAGCGAGAAAGAATTAAAATACGCGCTTCTTTATTGCACGCGGTTTATTTAAAACGAGAGCTAAAATCATTCCACAGGTTACAGGTTAGACAGGTTAAGCCGCGTTTCAAGTTTCCGGCGGCACGCATAGAGATATATACAGCTACAGAGAGAAACAACGAAAATCGACAGTGTTGAGAAAACATAACGTAAAACTTATCCGAAAGCCCAACGCGCGCTATATCAAATAATCAGCCTTTAGTATCCCGAAAACATTTTTTCATGTTTTTGTTTTACTTCTTCCTCTGCTTCTTCTCTTTTTAAAGAACGAGCCACAAAGCGTATCTTCTTCTTGTACTCGGATACATTGTCGATGTACGTACAAAGATCTAGCTATAAGACACTTTTTTTTAAAGAAAAGGGCACATAATCGTCACAAAATTTCGATAATCATCCCCGAAGGACATCGTCCTTCTTTTTTCTTTCACCGTGATAAAACGCTCCTTCGCCGCGTGCTTCAGTGCCATTGTATAATCTTATCCTTAGAAATATTAAGTGTATATACAGGGTGGCCCACGTAACTCTGAACAGCTCAATATCTCGAAAACTATGCCATCGATTTTAACGTTCTTAGTCTTAAATTGCATGGAACTGAAGGGCCTTTCTGACTACATAAACGTGAAGTGGCCTCCCTTCCCTTTTAACGGGGGAGGGGAGGTACCTTTATAATTTTAAATGGAACCCCCTATAAAATGTTAGATATTTCGATTCTACAGGAAAAAACAAGTCAATTTTGTCTGAAACATTTTTTTGTCAGATACTTCCATGATGAGATATAACAGTTTGAAGTTTCGAGTTGTAGGTACTTGAAGCGCTCGGAAATAGCGTTATGGAATTATACGCGCTCGAGTCCTTTGTTTATTCGTGAAGAAATCAAATGTACTTTAAATAAAATGTTCAAAATGTCCACCACGGGCTTGTAAACATTTATTTACTCGAAACATCAAAGTTGTTCTAGCATTTTTTAACATTTCGGGAGTCACTGAAGCGCAAGCGTCACGTATTCTTTGTTTCATATCCTCTTTTGTCGTCGGTGGTTCAAACATAACTTTGTCCTTTACATATCCCCGCTTTTTTAAATTATGAAATGTTGCATGACATTTTTTGATGCCATAACGTTCAAAAAACATCACTGCTGCACGCCGATAATTTTTTTGGCATTCACCTAACGTTAATAACATATTCACTTCTGTGTCAAAAGTAGCCATAATCACAATGTTACTGCTCGAATAACAGCTCTAAACTGAAAACGTTTTCATAGATAAGTGAGTCAAACTCAAGAATTGTAAATATTATTGTTTGTGTTTCTTCACGAATAAGCAAAGGACTCGAGCGCGTATAATTCCATAACGCTATTTCCGAGCGCTTCAAGTACCTACAACTCGAAACTTCAAACTGTTATATCTCATCATGGAAGTATCTGACAAAAAAATGTTTCAGACAAAATTGACTTGTTTTTCCCGGTAGAATCGAAATATGTAACATTTTAGAGGGGGTTCGATTTAAAATTACAAAGGTACCTCCCCTCCCCCGTTAAAGGGGAAGGGAGGCCACTTCACGTTTATGTAGTCAGAAAGGCCCTTCAGTTCCATGCAATTTAAGACTAAGAACTTTAAAATCGATGGCATAGTTTTCGAGATATTGAGCTGTTCAGAGTTATGTGGGCCACCCTGTATATATATATATATATGTGTGTGTGCGGCTCGGCAAGGCCGAAACAGATGATCCGGCTCGCGTGGTCGGTCAAACCATTTTACTGAAATCCGATATTCACGGGTGAATCGTGCGAACATCATCGACCAACCGCGCTGGCCGATTATCTGTTTCGGTTTTACAGGGCCGCAACATATTTTTGTATTTACGTATACATTCTTCTGATAGTCAAAAGCTTAACGATTTAAAAGGCCATACCAGTATTCCAGCCATTATCGAATACCTGCCAGATGCCGGTAACGTGTACCGACGTGCGATCTTGGATACTTTTCGGACCAAAAGGTGTTTTCGACTGCTTGAGCTAGACTATGTAACACGACGTGAATTCTCAATACTTAAGTGACAGTTGATACTCTATCGTCGTAGGATTACGTTAAAAAGATTTCTCTTGCAAGGAACCGTTTTGTGATTTCTCGGACAACGTTGTTGCGCGCAGGGAAATTCTGCAAAGTCTACACCAGTGTCGCCAGATCAAGACTTGTTCCCCCACCCTAATTTCCTCTTTTACGCGCTATTCCCCTAAGCTTCCGGTACTAGCAGAGAGAGATTTCCCCTGAATTCGTGCTTCCTCCTCTGATCTGGCGGCACCGGTCTACACTCGGAAGTCGAGCTCGAAGGCCGAGCAGACAAACAGAAGAATAGTGACGTAAACCGTTTGTAATAGAAATCCCTTATTCCTATTTCGTATTGTCTAAAAACTTACCGTTATTTCACTAAACCTTATTCAAAATCTATAGATTTCTGACTATATCTAACATCGTTAACACAAGTGGCACCATGATTATTTCGTTATTGTGAGAGACTTACAATGTCCAAAAAAATGTCTTCTTGAGCATATACGATACGCCTCGTGATTACGACTTTCAATCTGTAATCTCAAAACAACCACAGTGAATTATTTTCAGATAATAAAGATTAATAGATTAAAGAAAAATTGCACTTTGCGGTAACACTGCTCGACGCATAGTTGGCTTTGTAACTTTGAGCAAACGTTTGTAGTAGCTTTCAAGGTCTATAATTTGTTTTAAACCTCGTACGTGGTAGCAACGTTTTGTCAAACTTTTCTTTGTATTTTGGAAACGAAACGTTCTATCCATCTCCCGTGTTATATCACTTTTTTAAATAAATTTAAAAATATACGCAAAACTTGACACGTCTTGCGTGGCCTTTCCATTTTAACTTTAGATCAAGACTTTACTATGCAGATTAGTACTCGCCTTAGCCTAGAAACTCCTGTATTTCGCATTTCAAAATCGTATTTTTCTCGAACAACTACATACGAGAATTTAAAAATAGTACAGCTTGCGACGTTCTGACAGATACGTTTATCCGAAGTTACAAATTCCAGAAAAGGTGAGACGTGCCAAACAGTGTAATCAATGAACAAGAATGGTACTGGATTGCTGCAGACAGAACGACGGCGGATCGTTTAAAGAAACATTTCTTCGCTGGATAAATCCTGACTGCCCATAAAATTTCTAAAAAAATATAAACATTAAAATGTTGGACATCTTCCCTTGATCCAGTCCGAGAAATCTTCGACGACTTCCCAACTAAAAGCGACAATAGAAACCGTCCAGCGAACACGAACAGAGTCCGCAACGAGCCAGTACAATCTACGCGACACAATGCTGGAAAACTTAAAAAAAAAGAAAAGAAAAAAGAAAAAAGAAAAAAGAAGAAAAAAAAACAGAACAAAACGGCCGCAGACTTCCGAACAACGCATCGTTCGAATGCAAGAGAGAAGATCCCTGCGCGCAATGGCCGAGGAGACCCGAAAAAGTTGGTCCGGTCGAGATTATGCATAGCCGACCGAACGCGTTTTTTCGGAGGTCGTCCACGCGTTTCTATCGAATCCACGTCCCTAAAAATAACCGTCGGTGAACAGAACGTGACCGGCGTCCACGTATTTCCGGAGCCAACCTCCTCGTTCTCAAATAGGTAATCTGTTGTCATCGAGGACCTTGACCTCGACGTGGCACGGGTTTATCGTCGGCTGGTACTCGGCCGGCACACCGGCGCTGCTGTTGCTGTCGAAGCTCTCGTTGTGGAAGTTGCGCAGGTGTCTGATCAGGCTGCATCGTTGGGTGAACTTCCGGTTGCAGAAGATGCAGCAGAACTTCCGGCGTACGCCGCACTCGAATCGCACGTGGCGTACCAGGTTGCCCTCGGTGACGTAGGACCGGGTGCAACGAGGACACTTCCACTTGCCGCTGGTGTTTCTGATCTTTCCGCAGACGGTCCGACGGTGGCGGTTCAGCGTGAAGATGTGGGTGTAACCCTTGCCGCAGCTCGAACACATGTACGGCTTGTCGGTCTCCGGGATCCAGGGCGGGGAGCCCTGGAACGGTCGGAAAGCGTCTGCGGAACAGCTCAGGCCAGGATCGAACGGCGGCGGCGGCGCGGTGTTGTTCGGCATCTCGGTCGGCGGCAAACACGGTGGCTTCAGGTACATCGTCCGGTAATCCGGGTGCTTGTTCTCTGGGAAAAAAAAACAGACGAATTTTACAGGTTAGGAGGGGCGCTAGCGGGATCATTCGAGTTTTTGGTAGTACTGAGAATAGTTAGCGAGGCTGGACTACCGTCAGCCAGAAATTCCCCGGAGAATAAAAGAGTCATGGATAACGATATTTGTAGAATGTACAGCGAGAAAAATTAACGACAAGGAGAACTTACGGTACCGGAAATCGCTTTTCGGACGAGACCCTATAGTTCTTGTAGCATCTTGTGCCCAGTATTGAAAAACCCTAAGAGCTTTTTGCCCGATGGACCTTCGTTTTCGTGAAAAATAAGCTTTCGCGATTCAGCTCTATTCTCAACAACTGTAGAGAAGGAACGCGCAAGAAGGTCTCGGGGCGGTGGTAGCAGGCTTTCCGAATTTTTTTATATTTTTTCATACTGCTACCTAATTTCTATTTCATTGCCATAATATTACTGGATTTTAACATGAACATATTAACCATTTCCAAGCACCACGATAAATAACACTTGCGTCAAATCTAATAAATCTTCATTCGTGCTATTTGCATGGTGGAAATACCTTACGCATATCGTTTCTGTTTCATTTTTACTGCAATTCCTACCGATTAAATTATACTTTTAGGGTAAAACATACATTGCTAATATACTCGTATCAATATTAGTAATATTACGGCAATGAAATAGAAATCGGTCAACATTATAAAACAATATTGAAAAAAACTGCTACCACGTGCTACCACCGCCACGGGACCTTCTTGTAATGCGTTTTTTGCCACAGTTCTTAGGGATAGTGCCAAACTTGAACTTATTTTTCGTCGAAAACGAAGGCCCATTAGGCAAAAAGCCATTAGGGTTCCTCGATACGGGATCTTGTCCGAAAAGCGATGGCCGGTACCGTAAGTTCTCCTTGTTAATTATTAATTATCAAATGAAAAAATAGGTGGAACGAGTTGTAACGAGCAAAAAAAGAAATTCCTTCGTTTTTCTTTTTCGTTCTCCTGCGTTTTTCTTTTCTCTTTTCTTCTTTTTTTTTTTTTTTTTGGTTTTCCTTGCGAATCGAAAAGGTTCAAACAAAAAGGGAGATAATTTCGCCTAACAGTTACGAAATTAATTCAGTGCGAACGGGTAATTAATTAATTGTAGTAATATACGTACTTGTACATAGGAACGATACACAGGATGAGTATCTTCGACATGAGCTGATCGTCGAGTAGAGCAGAAATGTTAGATCGCAATAACGGAATGCCGTTCTCTCCGTATTAAAAAAAAATATGTTACAAAAACGAATATTGCAAAGCTTCTGCGATTTCGAGTGAACGAAAAGATTCTTTTGTTTCTGGTATATTTTTCGATTTGTGCAGTTACAAGGAAACTATGTGCGTAGAGTTGCTCGTGAAAGTGTTCGAACATTTGCGTTCTAAGTTCGTATCGAGTAAAAGTACGGACGTCCGATTACAATTTCCATAATAATACTGAAATTATAGGAAAATATAGGTTTTGGAAATGTATAGAGAAAATCCGAGGTAATTATTTACGATAGGTGAGCACCTGACCTTGACCTTGACAAATGTTGTTACCCTCCAGAATGACCTTCGGAAGCTTTCAGCCATCGCTCGCTCTTTTTTTTTTTTTTATTAAAAAAAGCTACAAAAACATATTAATGTCAGCTCGTTGCAATTTGCCTGTTCGACAGAAACTTTCGTCTACTTCAGGCCCGAGCAATTGGTGGCTCGCGAGCCACACGCGAATTCTCTTCCCACTAGGGGGCTAGGAAGCTGTACAAGAGGTTGTTGTCTCCAGGAGAGATAAAAGCACGGTAAGGTAATACGAAGTGGCCCCCGGTGGTGGGGGGCGGAGTGGGGTTGGCGCGGGGAGTTTCCCCGCGCCCTGTTATGCCCCCACCATTGGGGGCGGTGAACTTGGGGGCCCGGGGTGTGAGCTGACCCGGGCCCCCGGGGGGGAGCATAGCTCCCCCCGTGATAGGCCGACACCCCCCGGGTTAGTTTCCCGGTGTAGGGGGGTGTCGGTCCGTCCCTCCCCGATTGGGGAGGGGGATCCGTGGGGGGTATTGGGTGAGGAAGGGTCGGGGCGTGCCGGATCACGCCTCCGACGGCCCTTCCTTCCGGTGGCGGCGTCTTCTTGTCTCGGCCGGGGCTGGTTCCTTCGGGACACCGGCCCCGAGCGGGACACGAAGACTCCGGGAGCTGTGGGTGGACCGAGCTGGGGCTCGGGAAGCCCAATCCGAAGGCTCCAGGGATGGGGACACCGGGCGGGTCCCTCCGCCCGGGGTCTTATAGCGTAGGCAGTGGGGGAGGCTAACCCCCTCCCCCGGGGTGGCATGTATTAGCTGGGAGGTGTCCTGTTGAGTACTCGCGTGATCCAGGCACCTCCCATGTAGCTTAGGTGGGCGTGAGGTTTTAGTGGGTAGTCTCCGGGGGCTCCGCCCCCCGGAGAGAATCCCACATAACCCCGGCTTCCCCCAGGGAGTCGGGGTATGTATAAAACATTTCCTCAGGATAAAAAAAAAAAAAAAAAAAAAAAGGTAATACGAAGTGGCCAGCGGTGGGGAAACTTGCAGATTCGTAGTGGGGGTCGCGAAGCGACGGCGGGGAAGAAGTTGCCCAGGGCTGGTCTACTTCTATCGAATCGAATGGGTTTGCACCGAATATTCTCTACCAATTCCACACACATTGTCGAATCTTTCTCAAAATCTGGTTTACGCATTCTCAAGAGTTGCGTCTCGCTCTACTTTCAGTAGCATTTTGGAAATTGCAATCCGATATCTGCATTTGATTCGATAACAGTTTGAACGCGGGCGTTCGAATACTTGCGTGAGCAACATTAAAGATGAAAGCTTGTTGATCTTCGAGTGTGGAAGACGAGCGATTATCGTGGAAGGTACGTGTGGCTGAATGTCGGATGAACCCCGCTTGTATCGTTAAAATTCAATGCGTTCAATCTTTTATTGTTATGCTTTTATTTTTGTCGCTAGACACTAGGTGGCACAGTCCAAGTTTAAACGTGTAACTAGCATCGATGCTTCAAGCGGCGATTTAAGGATAGACTTCGACAACATCGCGATCTCGTATAATCGAGAAACGACTCTGCGTTAAGGTACGCTCGGCACG